>NC_141683.1:24457043-24974543 GCF_028749965.1 Puma concolor
AATTTGTTTTAACTTTCAAATCTCCACAAGAGAAAATTTTATTTTAGTGTTTTTAGAAAACTTATTTGAGACACAGAATTTAAATTGGAAGTAATAAAATTTGGATGCTGCCTGGTTTTGCAATCGTGGATACCTTTATGAGTCTTAACTTCCTCTAGTCTCACCTACTTGATAATATACTGTAAACCCTCTTCTGTGGAAGTGAAATACATAAGCCCTTGAGTAATATCTACCATCATTAAATAATACCAATCTTTGTTCAGTAGATTCAGTTTATATGTACTTTGTAGCAAAAATGAAAACATACAGATTTAGACATTTTGGCTTGCAGGGTTTTGTTAATCTTAAATTTATTTGAAGTGATCTTTCTAGTCAAAAGTCCCTGTGAGTAATAGTTTGATTTCCTACAAATGTGTGGAAATAGTAACCTTGCCAGTCCCATAATTCAAGTAGAGGATGAAACCCTATCTGTCTTTGCAAATGATTTTTCTTAGTTATATATACCAGGGAATGTATCAAGCAAACATCTAAAACATGAACTGAAGCCTACGTATGTATAAGCTACCCTGTTCATCATTGTTTTGAATTTTCGTAAGAAAGGAATGGCATGATTTATAAAGAAAATCCATAGGGATCACAAGGCCTTTTTGTCAATTATTCAATAAAATAAGTATCATTTCTTTGTATATTTCACTTTAAGTACAGAAAAAAGGAATTTGAAGGATTTGAAGATTAATTTTAAGAAATTTGAACCTGACAACACATAGATTATTCCTTGTGTGTTTGAAATTTGCAGGTTTTTCTCCCATATTTCCAATATGACATAATGAAAAGTACACTGAATTTTATGTATTAAGATCACAAGTTTGAATGATATTTTGGATATTTCCTAGCTTTGTTCCTACAACAAATCTGCTTTAACCACTATGTAAAATGAGAATAATAATAACCATCTTCTACCTCATTGAAATGTTGTGCAAATTCCTATAACACACCAATGTAAAAAGAAAATATGTGCCAACTATAATTTTCTACATAATAATAACACATCCTAGTTGGAATAATTATTGACAATAACAATTACACTGGAAATAAACATTAGTTTTTCTATTCCTGGGTAGCAAATATGTGTGTGTACACCTGTGTGCTTTTTAAAAAGGTCCATTTAGGGGCACCTGGGTTGCTCAGTCAATTAATCTTCTGACTTCGGCTCAACTCATGATCTCATAGTTCATGGGTTTAGGCCCGCGTTGAGCTCTGGGCTGACAGCTCAGAGACTGGAGCCTACTTCGGGTTCTGTGTCTCCCTCTCTCTCTGCCCCTTCCCCACTCATGTTCTGTCTCTGTCTCTCAAAAATAAATAAATGTTAAAAAAAAGTTTAAGTCCATTTATAAATATACTTTCTTGCTGCCATCTCATCATCTGGATTACCTCTATTGTGTTTTTAACATGACACACCATAATCTAGTGGAAACAGTGTGGTGCTGGGAGATGAAGAAGTGCCTTGATCGTAGGACTTTTTCCTGAATTTAGAGTCAGAGTGACAGACTGCTTAAAAGCAAGACCACTGCCATCAGATAGACCTGGGTTTAAATACATGTTTCACCATTTACCAGCTCTGCATTCGTGGTTATGTAATTTAAACTCTCTAAGATTACGCCCATTTCCCTATATGAAAAGTGGTAATTATAGTTTTACTTTGCCCACAGTGTTTTTCTGAGACCTAAGAGATAATACTTGAAAAGTGCACAATATATTGCCTGTCTCAGAAAATGCTCACTGAATATTAGTTAATATTATGGTTCATGATCTGGTATGAAAAGACAGTAAAAGGGAGACAAGAGGAAGAACTAATTATGAAGGGTTATATAAAAGTGAGAAATGGGTATGAAAAAGACAGGAATGACTCATATTTCTGATGTAGTTTTCTCTATCAGTGGCTGTACTTTACAAGAAATCAAGGTGTTGTAAACAAAGATTCCTTGGGCGTAAAGATTCCTTGGTTAAAGTTTTGTGAATCTGAAGAAGAGAACAAGTATTTAAGTGGAAGGGGAGAGGGGCGCCTGGGTGGCGCAGTCGGTTAAGCGTCCGACTTCAGCCAGGTCACGATCTCGCGGTCCGTGAGTTCGAGCCCCGCGTCGGGCTCTGGGCTGATGGCTCAGAGCCTGGAGCCTGTTTCCGATTCTGTGTCTCCCTCTCTCTCTGCCCCTCCCCCGTTCATGCTCTGTCTCTCTCTGTCCCAAAAATAAATAAACGTTGAAAAAAAAAAAATTAAAAAAACCATTTTAAGTGGAAGGGGAGATTTATTGCTCTGCACTGCTTCTAGAACTTATTCTTTATTATTTCTATGAATAACGGGAGGACTCTGGTGTGAGATTTTTGTACTTTTACTATCAGAAGACTAACATAATTACTAACATGAAAATCAAGATTTAATACTAATGTTTACAAGAATGAAAAAAGACATTTTCATATTGCTATTGCTATGGTCTGATCTGAATGTTGTATCCCCTCAAAGTTTCTTTGTTAAAATCTTAAGCCCTAAAAGTGATGGTATTAGTAAGTGAAGTCTTCAGAAGATGATTAGGTTGTAAGTGTTGAGCCCTCATGAATGGGATTACTGCCTTTAGTAAAAAGACCTCAGAGAGATCCTTAGCCTCTTCTGCCCTGGAATTAGCCAATGAGATGTCTGTGATCAGAAGGGGGCCTTCACCAGACCATGTTACCACCCTCATCTCCCACTTCCAGCCTCCTGAGCTGTGAACAATCAATTTCTGTTGTGTATACGCTACCCAGAGCCTGTGGTAATTTACTATAACAACTTGAATGGACTAACACATATTTTTTATGAAATGCTTCTGGGAACATATTTATATAGTTCAATAAGGAAATGAAAAATTCATATGGCTAATCGACAGTTTTCATATAAATTTAAAACATTATTATTTTTAAAAATTATATTATTTTCCAAATATTGATCAAACTTAATATGGCTTTTAAAAAGCCTACAAATATTTTTTCACAAGAATGAGAATTGGCAGAAAATGTTTCTTATGCCTAAAACAGCTTAATTAGTTTCATTGTTTTCAGAAAGGTAGAAAGTGTCAGAATCACAATATATATCATTCTTTTCCACACTCTACACACACAAACACATGCACACGCACACACACACACACACACACACACACACACACACCCCAAAGTGACTCAGTTCAACTTCCTCTCGATTTTTTTTTTGTTGAAGTTATTCATGTCATAAGGTTACTGAGCAATCTGTGGAACAAAGTGGTATTTTAAAATAAATCAATTCACCCAATAGTTTGAAAGTGAGTGTTTGTAATCTAGATTCATGACTCCCTTAAGAATAGTTTTATAGGCTTTAAAATAGACTTAAACTGTGCTATGTGATTTATGATTGAAGACATCCTGAATTGTTGTTAAAGAAAACTGAGGAAAATGAAATCACTAAAGATATGTTAGTTTAACACTTTATAAAAGAATTCCTATCTAATGTTTTCCATTAAAGGAAGGTTAGGAGCGCCTGGGTGGCTCAGTCGGTTAGGCAACTGACTTTGGCTCAGGTCATGATCTCACCTTTCCTGAGTTCGAGACCCACAGAGGGCTCTGTACTGACAGCTCGGAGCCTGGAGCCTGCTTCGGATTCTGGGTCTCTCTCTCTCTCTCTCTCTCTGCCCCTCCCCTGCTCACACTCCATCTCTCCCTCTCAAAAATAAATAAACATAAAAAAAATTTAAAGGAAGGTTAAAGTATAAGAATACTTGAGAGATCATCTGAATTTAATCCATATGCACCTTGGCTAGTGATCTGGGGTCTCATGGACATTTCTTTGTATTTAAAAAAGTTCACAAAAAGATGTTTCCCCACTTTCTATAAAGGTTCAGATTAACCAATTCCTTTAGTCTGTGATAAGAAAAGATAGAAAATAACTAGTTACATTGTATTTAGATGTATTTTCAGCATATTTTCAGAATCACAGAGATAAGTAGACAATCAACAACATTATAGTCTAAAATATGCTGACTTTGGAATCCAATACTACATTGTATTTTCAGTCCTACCAGGCTAATACCTCATGACTTCGAACAAACGAACCGAGCTTCTTGAAAAATAGTGACAATTTTCACAATTTTCGATGCAAAAACAAACAAGAGAATTCTGTAGTAATTCTCTAATATAAATTCTAAAGTCAAATAATTACTCAAGAACTAAGGTTCAAATGATAGCTTCTTTTTAAAAGTTAATCACCTGGTGGAATAGCAAAACTAATTTCAATCTCTTGACTTCATTTTCTGTATCTAAAAATCAGCTATTTCGTCTCCATGTTCTATTTCATCTATTAGTCTGTGAATATAAAGTTTACCCATAGCACGTAGAACCTCTAGTAACTCACCATTCCAATCTGATAACTTCGAAGTCAAAATTTAATTTTATGTCCAAGTGAAAAAAAATCCCAGGTTGTCTATTTAGAGACAGTGCTAAATAATCCACAGACTTGTCCTAGCTTTCTAGCACTGTTGAACAGAATACATCTCTCTCTCTCTCTTTTTTTCTCCTCTTTCTCTTTCCATCTCCCCCACCCCATATCTAGTACCTATCTTTCTGTTATTGTCCCTAAAAGAA
The DNA here is from genome assembly GCF_028749965.1 of Puma concolor. Classification (NCBI taxonomy): domain Eukaryota; kingdom Metazoa; phylum Chordata; class Mammalia; order Carnivora; family Felidae; genus Puma; species Puma concolor. The sequence continues at coordinate 24,461,688 of NC_141683.1, forward strand.
AATCAATCCTAGTCAGTTACTCTTATACTTATGAATTCACTTTCCTTTTTTATTGTTTGTTCTAAATTTATACATTAAGTTGCATATTCACACATCCTTGGCAATATTTCGTGTGTGTGTGTGTGTACATGAATGTGTGTTTAATTAAATCTTTCCTTTCTTTGGTCTCTGTGGAATTTTGAAATCTAGCTAATTTATCATCTTGATATTATTTCTCACATTGTGGTTAATTTTTTCCCCTGGGCCTTTAAAACTGTCATTCAGAAACAATCAGTGTACAGGGGTTTCAATTACCTAACAGCCTTCCTAGTGCTTTTAGACCCAGAAAATCATACTTTTTTATTCTTTAAGATCTTAAATATTATTGTTATGTAATTGCTAACAACATGGTGGCTGTCTTCCATAGAATTTACATTCATCTGAGCTACTAAGAACAAACTGAGAAGGGAATGTTGTTCTTATTTTAATTGGCTGTATTATTATATCAGGTGTCCTAGTAAAGTGATTCCTAAAGATGTACATGATAGATGGATGGCATATATATTAGCTACTTTATTTTTCATCACATGTTTAGGAAGTTATACTCGAAAAGAACTACTTGGGTTCTCTAATTTATATAGACCAAAATCTGGGCAACGTATGTGGGACAATGGTAGAAGAAACATAAAGTTGGATCAGGCAGTATTTATTGTTATGGACTCATTAAATAGAGATTCTGCATTGAAAGTTTCAGCTTGGGGAGTTAGAAAGGGTTCTAACAGTTTATCTGGTTGATTGGCTGAAACATGTACCAAAAGGTGACCCACAGTAAGCAAGTTGGACATGAGGAATCTAATCTGGTTTAATGTAAAGCAAGGGATTTAAAGTTGTGAGAAGATTGGAATGTAAGAGTAGATTTTTCACTTAAAACATATTCACCCACAGTGAGAGGGTCTAGAAGGCATTCCTTTTACCGCAATTGTGAGAAATATATTTGTGAGCAGAGCCTCAGTACCCTTGAAGAGTTCCAAGATCACTCTTCTCCCTGGGCCAGACCATAGTCTGATAATTGCAGTCACTCAGTTGGGAAACCTGAATGCAATGGGAGTAGCTGGATGCCAAGGAGGCATGGGCCAAGTGGTAGCAATCAACTGCCCAAGGTAAGCATGGTTATAATGGACAACAGAGTCAAAGCAGCAATCAGAATAGTCTGACTTGCACAGACCCATGGCACTGGTGTTCCTACAGGTAAAATAGGTGGGAAAAACCACTAAACTCTTACCTGATCTGCATAAGCATCAAACATCTAGGTCAAGTGAACAAAAATCTAACCTGAATCATAAAAATAGAGTGTCACAGACTTTCAAATAATCCCCAGAATTGAGTCAGTTTACACAACTAGAACGCTTCAAAGGAGAAGAAGCTTGTTCCCTTTGCGGAAGGATCTGGCATAGTACCAAAAACTTACACCATTAATCTTTTACCCAGCCTTCCCCAAAGAGACATACAACCTTTTACCAGGGTGATTGTACACTGAAGAAAAGGAAACAATCAGACCTTTTAAAAAGACTACTGGAGACTGGCTCTGAAATGATTCTAATTCCAGGACACTCAAAACATCACTTTGGTCCACCAGTCAGGGTAGGAGCTTATGGTTGTCATGTGACCAATAGCTCAGGTCTGTCACACAGTGGACTCAGTAGGTCCCAGAACCCATCCTAATGATATTTTTCCAATTCCAGCCCCACATTGGCTCCCTGACCATACTGACCTACTATGATGGGAAAGGGCAAGCAGAAGCCACTAGACTAGTGGAAGAAAATATTAAACCAAAAGCAATACCAAATTCCTAGATGGACTGCAGAAATCAGCGCCACCATCAAGGACTTCAAATATGCAGTTGCAGTGATTCCCATCACAACCCCACTCAACTCACCTATTGGGCAAGTGCAGAAGACAAATGGAGCTTGGAGACTGACAGTGGATTATCCTAAATTTAACTAGGTAGTAACTCCAACTGCAGCTGCTACACCAAATGTGGTTTCATTGCTTGAACAAATTAACACATCCCCTGTACCTAGTATGTAGCTATTGATCTGGTAAATGTCTTTTTATCCATCTCCATCAATAAGAAACACCAGGAGCATTTTGCTCTCGGCTGCCAAGGACATCTTCACCGTTCTACCTCACTGGTATATCAACTCTCCAGCTCTATGCCATAATTTAGTTTGTAGGGACCTTGACAACCTTTCCCTTCCACAAGATATCGTGCCAGTTACATTGATGACATTATGCTGATTGGACGTAGTAAGCAGGAAGCAGCAACTACCCAAAACTTACTGATAAGACATTTGCATGTAAGAAGGTGGAAGACGTATCTGGCAAAAATACAGGGAGCTCTTACTTCAGTGACATTTCAAGGGGGCCAAAAAAGAAGCACAATACCTAGTGGGCTTTTTTGGACATTAGAGGCAACATATTCCTCATCTGGGTGTGTTAACTCTGGCCCATTTACTGAGTGACCCCAAAACCTGCCAATTTTTAGTATCCCAGACCAAAAAAAAAAGGCTTTGTAAGAGGTCCAGGCTGCTATGCAAGTGCTCTGCCGCTTGGGCTCTAGGATCTAGTAAAACCAATGGTGCGTGCAGTGTTGCTCGCAGATAGGGATGCTGTTGGGAGCAAAACCCTGCCATCCTCTGCGAATGGCTACTCTTCTTTGAGAACAAAGGAGCAAGCTCCTTTAGGGCTCTCTTAGTATTATTATACTCTGTGGGTTAGGTCAATGGAAAACTGCAAAAATCCAATCCAGATAGAACTACTAATGGCCCAGGCCACTAGACAGGAATGAAGATTTGAGTCACCTCACCAGACAGGTGCTGGCTGAAGGCAACAGGAATATAGAATACAAAAGGGAGTGGAAGGAAGTACCAGCTATGACCAAGTGAATAGTTAACAGAAATAAGGAATGCAATTGTCATGCATATCTCTCCCTTATTTTGTTATAAGTTTATTTGACTGTGTGCATGTGTGTTAAGAAATATTTTTGTTTTCTTCCCTCTCTTATTTATCATGTAACGTAAAATGTATAGGCTTTATATCATACTATTTAAGTATTGTTAATTTTACAGCATACTATTTAAGTTACAGACATCAGGGAGACAAGGAAACATCACTCAAGGACTTTAGCTCCCCTTTGGTGAAGGACTTAGTGTGTTTTTATTTGTACACAAAATAGTTATGTTAACATGTTAAAAGGAATTAGGACCTTGTTATTGTCTTTGGAGATTAAGCATGTTTTGAACAGATGTATAAGGTGCCTAATTGACAAAGAGTGAGCTCATGAAGGTTAATTTTGTATGTCAACATGACTAAGCCACAGGGTGCCCAAACATCTGGCCAAACGTTATTCTGGGTGTGTCTGTAAGGGTGTTTCTGAATGAGACTAACATCTGAATTGGTAGACTGAGTAAAGCAGGTAGTACTCCCCAATGTGGGTGGGCCTCATTTAATCAACTGAAGATCTGATAGAACAAAAGGCTATTCTACTTAACTGCTTCAACTTTGAACACCAGTCTTCAGCCCTTGAATGCAGCTTCCATCTCAGCTCTCCTGACTCTCAGGCCTTCAGACTCAGACTAGAGTTCCACCACGAGCTCTCCTGGGTCTCCAGCTTACCAACTGAAGATCCTGGGACTTCTTGCTCCCCATAATTGCATAAGCCAATTCCTTATAATAACACACACACACACACATCTACCTCTCTCTCTCTCTTTCTCTCTCATATATATAGATATAGATATAGATATAGATATAGATATAGATATAGATATAGATATAGATATATATCCTGTTCGTTCTGTTTCTCTGGAAGACTCAGACCAATACAGTGACTTATGGCCCTTTACCCTACCCTCTTGGTGCACATGTGGAATCGTCAGTCTCAACACTTTTACCAGATTTTGGTGAAGGTATCCCTCCTGTCTATGAGGGTTGATCTCAATATTTGGCACAGCAAGCAAGGTATGCAGGCAATGGCCACTGCCACTGAGGATCTTCTTTTGCTGAGGCTTATTAACTGATTTCACTTCCTGCTGCTCAGCAAAATTTTTGAGTTGTGTTGCCATCTATTATCAACAGTTTTATGCTGTGCAGTTTTATGCTGTATCTGTAGAGTCCTCCCAAGCTTCTGTTTATGATTAACTAATATAAGTTGGAAATTTTAATAATGAAAAGATAGGTGTTGGGGCACAGGGGCTGGGTGGCTCAGTCAGTTTAGCATTGACTTGATTTCAGATCAGGTCATGATCTCATGGTTCATGAGTTTGAGCTCAGCATCAGGCTCTGTGCTGATAGCTTGGAGCCCGCATGGGATTCTCTCTTTCCCTCTCTCTCTGCCTCTCCACCCCCCCCCCCAAAATAAATAAACCTTAAAAAAGGTAAAAAAAAAAAAAAAAAAAAAAAAAAAGATGTGGTTTAGAGATAATGCCCTCGTTTTAACTTTTATATCTCAGAATCCTCAGTTGGGGAATATGAAATGGATGAGAAATAAGAAATTAAGAATATGAGAATGTATAGAAAAATTGACTATTCAGGAAGCCAGGAATGAAGCATTTTTTATGGAATAGAATGGGTGATGAATATTATCAAATAGTTCTTACTACAGCTTTTTGCCCTCTACTATATATGTCACAAATAATAGCTATTGTTATAGAGGCACTGAGGAAGAGGAAAAGACATAATAAAAGGTCATTAGCTTATTTAGGACCATAGCACTACCCATGATGGGAGATTTTTAAATAAAAGTTATGCACCTTTTATTCATACAAGTATGTTATAGAAGTTACTGGTGATCCTGAGAAAAGAAATTGCTAAACAGCAATATTTAAAGGTTAATATTTCTCTAAAGTATGCATAACTCTTTTAAGTTGTAGTGTTCAGAAATATATTTTAAATGTTTAATGAAAATGCCTTTATTATGTCATGTTTCCATGAAAATGTCACTAACCAATGCCACTAACACTATTTTACACTATTTTCTCATTGTTTTTCTTTTAAAGTCAGATGATGTCCACTTTTTTTCACTGTGTAGTAGTGGAACGTTTTTGTCTTCTCTGAAGGTATAGCATTTCTTCTCCAAGTAATGCTTATGTTTTTTGTCCTTTTAAAGAGAAAGTGATATTATCAGCATCAGAATTGCTATTACCATATATTTCACAAGTACTTTTTTTGTAGGTCTCAAGACACCCCTTCAGCCTTCTAATTGTTATTTAACTTTAACTGTTGTGTGCCACATGTTGATGTGTGTCCACTAGGCCAGAATGAAGGTCTGGCCCAAATTTAGATTGATCTCATCATCATTAAATATTGGTTTATAAGGAAACTAAAGAGTGGTTTTCTTTGACCAATTCATCCATTTTATGTCTAGAAACAAATAAACATAAGAGTGTACTTGCTTTCTACATAAAACACCCTTTTGGGGTTTCTATGATTAGGTTTTAAAATTTTTTTTTTTTTAACGTTTATTTATTTTTGAGACAGAGAGAGACAGAGCATGAACAGGGGAGGGGCAGAGAGAGAGGGAGACAGAGAATCGGAAACAGGCTCCAGGCTCTGAGCTGTCAGCACAGAGCCTGACGCGGGGCTCAAACTCACGGACCGTGAGATCATGACCTGAGCCGAAGTCAGAAGCTTAACCGACTGAGCCACCCAGGCGCCCCTATTAGGTTTTAATGTATTATACACACTTATGTGTGTGTGTGTAAAGAATAGCTTATACATCTGAATAAACTGACTTACAATCAACAAATAGAAGAGCACTGAATAAGCACATGGGTTTAACATCCTCATAAAGGCATTCCAATGGCTTACATTATTAGAATCATATTTTCATTGCCAGCTCTGTCTTCTTCACAGTTCAATTTTCTCTTACCACTTTCCAGAATTACAGGAATACACAGCCTAAAACAATGGTTTCAACAGTGAGTATATGTGTGTGGGGGCAGATCCTACCCATTGTAGGGCAAGTTAGGGAGGATATCATTCTATCACCTCCGGCATTTTACAGTCCAGAATAAAAGGACTTAAGCATATAAATTCATGAAAAACCATTACAGTGATTCTAATGGGCCAATTCCACCATTTTAAACACTGTTTCTCTCTCCCCCTTTCTCTTTCTATCATTTGAGAACCACCGACCTAAAACATATGGTAGTTATGGATAAATGAGCCTGTGGAAAGAAAATTTCTGTGATATATTTAATGTCTTAATAAATTGCAGGCATAATGGGGGTGCCTCGGTGACTGAATGGAGCATCTGACTCTTGATTTCAGCTAAGGTCATGATCTCAGGGTCACGGGATTGAACCATGTTGGGCTCTGCAATGAGTGTGGAGCCTGCTAAAGATTCCTTCTCCCTCTCCCTCTCACTCACCTCCCCCTCTAAAAAAATAAAAATAAAAAAAAGAAGAATAGATACAATGATATAAGACTTCACAGATATAAATATTCACATTCTCATGTAAAGAATCTACACAAAACAGTATTATTGATCCAAGTATACTGTTGCTTACAGAACACCACTCCATTATGCAGACCTAGATCAATCTTATAATTTTCCATCTGGTTCTGATTTTGTAGACTCTAGTGGCCATTCAACAGAAAGCTGTAACTAAAGGCCTAATTTACTTCTAATGGCAGTGCAGAGTGAAAGCATGATCTCCATGCAGTTTAAGATGTTAAGTGGACAGAAAGTCATGACTATGTAGTTAAATTAAATCAAACAGATTGGATTCACTTAAGCAGCTTCCTGCTAATAAGTGTTTCAATGAGATTCTTATTAAGTTAGAGTAAGGACATAATGCAAGTAAGAAATGCTTTCCTGGCGGTGGAAATGCACAAGATAAGAATAAAAGCCAGAAAATATTTTAAAATAATTGTAAAATAAGGTAAGAAAAAAGATCTAAGAGTATATTTTCTGTAAGAGAAAATGTGAAACAAAATTACAGATGAGCTTAGACTCACGGTGTGTGTGTGTGTGTGTGTGTGTGTGTGTGTGTGTAATTAGAATGCATTTGAGGTATATAGTGAATATATACATGTTTGACTAACATTATAAAGTATTTATCCAAATCACAAGAATACTTACTATTATTTTATAAATTTAAGTGTGTTGATACAAATGCTTTCTAAGGAATGTCATCCACTCAAAATGGTGCAGCAGTGAAAACTGATGAAATAAGATCTATGGTACTCTATGTACTCTGCTCCAGAATCGTTCGCCATTAGCTATGAATAATTAACACACCACTGCCCTTTATTCTAATTTGTGAAGTGATAATCATATGCTCCCTACTTAGTCTTCACTTTGCTATGTGTTGAGAAGAGACCATTTTACACACAGCTAGTAAAGGGAGAAGCCAACATTTAAACCCAGATCATCTGATACCAAGTTCATTTCTCATTTGGTCAGGCAGAGTAACTGAATAAATGATCTGTACCAGACACAGGGACAGAAAGATTATCAATAAAGAATGGCTAGAATATAAAGTAGTGTAAAATCCAGCAATAAGAAATTTGATTTGATATAGTAGGCATCAAATATCCACTATATGCATCATGCATCATGTGAGTAAAGTAAGGAATATGATCATTAATCTGTTCTATGCAAGATATTGAAGGGAAGAGAATTTAGATATTGTAAATCCAACAAGAAGTAATTAAATTCAAGAAAAGACATGAAGTTTTCATGTTAGCTTTCCGAGAAATCTTCCTTGTATGTTTACTGACACGTTCCGATCATCTTGATGGGTGCATCTGGTGCCTAGTGGTGCTCAATAAATATTTTTACCTCCTAGTAAATAACAAAGTGAACAGGATCTGGCAGAAAATAGGTTTGTCTTCATTTTTATGAATTACAAGGATGGAAAACACAAATCTGCCATCCATCAACATAGAGGTAATAATTGAAACCGTAAGACACAACGACTGTTGCAAGATCAAGTGTAGAAAAAGACCAAAAGACTATAAAACATACATTTAGTAAATGCCTGCTTATGGTTCCAGTGTCAGTTCCCATGTTGGTTCTTAAACAAAGCATCTGAGGACCTCAGAGCAGATGGTGGAAAAGAGAGAGGTAGTTCAGAAACCGGTAGAGGCTGCTACAGTGAGACTTGGTGATTAAAAGAGGCTCTGGTGTCAGTGATAAATTCTAAAACCAGGTCTGCTATTTCCAGGGCTTTTGACCTTAGTCAAGTTAACTTCTCTATATCTCTGCTTTAAAAACGCGAATAGGGGCGCCTGGGTGGCGCAGTCGGTTAAGTGTCCGACTTCAGCCAGGTCACGATCTCGCGGTCCGTGAGTTCGAGCCCCGCGTCGGGCTCTGGGCTGATGGCTCAGAGCCTGGAGCCTGTTTCCGATTCTGTGTCTCCCTCTCTCTCTGCCCCTCCCCCGTTCATGCTCTGTCTCTCTCTGTCCCAAAAATAAAATAAACGTTGGAAAAAAAAAATTAAAAAAAATAAAAATAAAAACGCGAATAATGTTGGAGCGCCTGGGTGGCTCAGTCGGTTTAGCATCGACGCTTGGTTTGGCTCAGGTAATGACTCACGGTTTGTGAGTTCGAGCTCCGCATCAGGCTCTGTGCTGACAGTGTGGAGCCTGCTTGGGACTTTCCCTCTCCTTCTGTCCCCCCCAACTTGCTCTCTCTGTCTCTCTTTCAAAGTAAATAAATAAACTTAAAAAAAATGAGAATAATATTGTCTGCCATATTGGCTTATGGTGAGGATTAAATAAAATAATAAAGTGCTTAGCACTGGGCAGGGATCAAGATTAAGCCTTCAGGTGAGACTACTTGCAATGAACTTTAGCCTAAACTCAGGTGGTTAATGGAGTACTTTCTGGAAGTTAAAGATGAAGACCAGTCCTAGAAGTCCTAGATTGCTGCAGCTACTTGGGAGTCTTGAGCTCCAGAGCCAATCCCACGGACAACGGGTTAAGGACAAGTCTTCAGATGGGAGATCCCATTGGCAGCATCTCAAATGAGCTGTTATAGGCAGAAATTGAACAATAGAAAGAGGGAGGGAAGTTTAAGAAATGAACCAATAAAAACAGGTAAAACACATAAAGAAAGTAATTCATAATATAAAAACTGAGGGTAAAGAATTTTAAGATGTAGAAGATAATGAACCCTGATAAAGGTTATATGATGTCTAAATAAATTAAAACTAGTTTAAAATGTCCATGATTTTGGCTAAAGACTTTTAGTGATTCAAGAAGAGAATAAATACAGTAGTGGGGAGAAACTGTGGAAGACATTGATAAGGAATAGAATAAACAGCCATATGAGCTTTTCTCAGATTTTAACAGCAAGAATGAGATAAGAAAAAAAAAGAATAAAAGGGGAAATTTTTCTTGAGAATTTGGGAAACCCATATATATTCAAAGGTAAAGGGAGAGAGTTGATGGGGAGAGAAAAAAACCTAAAAACAAAAATTAGAGCTCGAAAAGGTGAAAATTGTTGTAGAAACAATCAGAATTACAAAGATAAATGTCTTCATATCCACAGTACAATTAGAGGTTTTTCCTTCATAAAAAGTATTGCAAGAACGATACTTATATTGGAAGACTCAAACCCTCCAGTAAATGAAAGGGAAGACACTTTGCTTACACAGGGAGCTGACTGAAAGATGTTTAGACCTAGAATAATATCTATGAGAAAGAAAAAACTTCCATGGGTAAACTTGCAATTGGCTGCCATGATTCAGCAATGTGCCAAACTTTTGCCTTTAGCACCCAAGTGGTAAGTTGGAGAAAAGAGGTGATGGTGATGTGTACCACCTGAATACAAATGCAGAACATCTGAATCAATATGTAGAACTGCAACATAGCCAAAACCTACATCTGAAAGATTCAGTCCATTTCCAAACATAAAACTATAAAGTTTTTGACCAAATGAAAATTTTGTTTTTCCTGGGACACAGAGGAAACCCTAGCAAGTGTTTCTACCACTGTGTTTCTACCACATCTGGACTTATACCTGAGAATCCCTTGAGGAAAAGCAAGGTGAAACAACTTGGCTTGTGACATATTACCAAATATTTTATTAAATACTGGATGCCAATTCACTGCACTTGAAATTTCATTTGTGCAGCTGGTCAGGTCAGATATTGGTATAATTTAAAACTTTAGAAATATATGTTTGATCTCACTTGAACTCAGAGTGTTATAAAACATTCTAAAAAAGCAACAATAAAACTCTAAAACATGTTCCCCAAAATCATTTTGTGCCAGGGATATGTTCTACATTGATCTAAAATTTGATCTTAATTTGCTCAACCTGCAGGCAGTCATGGTAGCTGAAACCCCTGAGCGTCTTCATGCCAAACAAACACTATATTTTCAGTGTGGACCATCATGTGAGATAGGTTGGAAAGCAGTCCTCTAAAACATCATTCATGCACCCCAAAGTGAAGTTTCCTTGGTGATTACTTAGTAAATTCTAAAAGATTTAATATACAATAAAACAAAATAAGAATACTGAAAAATATAATAGCTGCAACTTTTAAAACCTTAAATAAATAATTTTTTTTTTAAATTTTTTTTTTTTTTCAACGTTTATTTATTTTTGGGACAGAGAGAGACAGAGCGTGAACGGGGGAGGGGCAGAGAGAGAGGGAGACACAGAATCTGAAACAGGCTCCAGGCTCTGAGCCATCAGCCCAGAGCCTGACGCGGGGCTCGAACTCACGGACCGCGAGATCGTGACCTGGCTGAAGTCGGACGCCCAACCGACTGCGCCACCCAGGCGCCCCTAAATAAATAATTTAAGATGTTTAAAATAATTTAGTGAACAGAATTTGCATTTATTATATAGATTCAAATGTATGACATAGGTAAGACAATAGTCATTACACCAAAAATTTGGATAATATAATACAGAACTTTTCTCCAAAATTCAACAAGCTGAAAAACAGACGTGTACTCTCAGATGGCAACTTTGGCACACAAGTTTTACACTTAATGGGCTGAATTCTACCACTGCTTTCACATTCAAAATGCAATTTTTAAAGTTGAAAATGCTTAGATTTGTAATAGTTACATTAATTATGTTAATGTTTGGGAGTGTGTGTTAGGTGCTAAGGCCATAATGACAATTGTTTATCATAGTTTATACGAAGAAAGTGGAAAATAAAATTAAAAATACAAATCACAGGAAGATAATATCAAGGTTATCAGCAATATAAGTGCACGTATACATACATAATATTAAGAACTTTGTTTTCATTGTAATAAATCAATTATTAGCACTGATCACTGTTATCAAACACTAAACTGATGGTTTCTTCATGACAATAAATTAAAACTATTAAAGAATAAATTCAACATTAAAAAGTATGCTAGAGAAAGCCATCCCAGGTCCTATTGTTCCTATAACCCCTTCTAGGGGGACCAGCCTACACAGGAAGTGTACAAAAAGGTATGTTTCATATCACATTTTCAGTCCCAGCTGCTTGCATTGAAGGTGGGCCCCTCACTCAAGGACAGACAGACAATCCACAGCCACTAAGTGATGAGTAGGTAATGACATCACACAGTAAAACATATGAGTGGATTAATACATAAACATTGTTTGAAGACAAACAGGTAAAATGATCTCACAATCTTATTAGGGAAATACAGACACACTAACTTGAAAATAGAGCATTTATAACACCTCAGCTTAATCAATTTGTTTTATTTTAATATCTGAAATATTGAATTCAATCATTAATATTCTTTCCTTTTAACAGCTCTGAATTCACAATTAAACTGGTTGAAGAAAGGGAGACAAAATACTTACTTGTGATGCTATTTCTCGAGACTGACACAAAGGAAGGAAAAAAGAAACATACAAAATACAGTTTAAACAATGACTAAACAATACATACATGAAACGATCAGCAACAAAGACAAAATATGACAAGTCCCCACTTAGCACTCACATTACAATTATGTGATTCATTGTCTATCACGGGGCTTCTGAATAAAATTAGATAAAGAATAGATTATTATTTTAAAAGCTTCCCAGAAACTTCTTATTCGATTATTTTTTGTTTGTTTGTTTAGTAAAACTGTCTCTCTAATGTTTGATCAAAAGAAAAAGTGGTACAAGTAGAGAAAATAAAACAACTGACAGAAGCTTATAAAGTTCATGAGAGAATATTTGATATGCTTATTGGCATTCAATAATCATTGTTGGCATTAATATCTGTACTGTTTTAAAATTTGCATCTCATATAAAATTGTTTTCTAAAATTTAATACTTCCAAATTTAGATGTTGTAATAAGATTGTTTTTCTCCAATGCATAAATTTAATTCATTTTTTTTTTTTTAAATTTTTTTTTTCAACGTTTATTTATTTTTGGGACAGAGAGAGACAGAGCATGAACGGGGGAGGGGCAGAGAGAGAGGGAGACACAGAATCGGAAACAGGCTCCAGGCTCTGAGCCATCAGCCCAGAGCCCGACGCGGGGCTCGAACTCACGGACCGCGAGATCGTGACCTGGTTGAAGTCGGACGCTTAACCGACTGCGCCACCCAGGCGCCCCAAATTTAATTCATTTTGAGAAATATTCTGAGTTTTCATATTGGCTGTGAAGTCTAAAACTTGATCTGTCCAGTCACCATATAACCCTTAAGTAATTAGGGGATATAAAAGTCATGGTATCTTATTCTTCAGTTCTAAAGAATAACATTCTATTCACTTTTCAATGAGTGGAAGCAAAATTTTCATTTATATTCTTTGATATAACATTACTCAAGTCTGACAAATCGTCTAGCATTCTAACTGTTGTCACAAATCTAAACAATGCATAATGAACATTTAATTACAGCCTCCTTAATAAAACTGTTGATCTCAGGATTCTTAACACATGGCCCAAGAAAATAAAAACATTGCTTGAGTGAATAATGGCAGAATGGGCAGCTAGAATTTCAAAACTATTCTATCTTAATCCTTATTAAAATAATTTTATTAATGTGATTTTGTACATTTAAAAATACTACATTTCACCTTAATAGTCAAGAGTTAATGACTGATAGATGGGACAGTCAATGATTAACTATTCCATTAAATCACATGCTTTAAAGTTACAGGATTTACTAACTGTGAAGGTGACCAACAATCAGAGTAACATATTCCACTAATTTATTGTGCACACCGAAGAGACACTGGTACTTTAATGTGCTTTAAAATGATCTTTTTCTAATTTCTAGTACAATTCTCAGTGGTTACAATACACTTCAAACAAACGGGACTTTCAATACACTGGAAAACGAGGTAAATGCAGTTTCACATTTTCTTACCAAACAACCATAAGAACAAATATGTCTATTAATTAAGAACTTAACAGACTTTGGAAAATGGTACTGTACTATATACTGTATGGTAGGAAATGTCCCTAGTGGGTCTTGGGTAACATTTCATGATAAAAAATAGTAATATTTCTGCAATGAAAAGTACGGATATTCACTTTAAGGGTGCCTGGGTGGCTCAGTTGGTTAAGCCTTGATTTCGGCTCAAGTCATGATCTCACAGTTCCTCGAATCGAGTCCTGCCTTGGGCTCTGTGCTGACAGCATGGAGCCTGCTTGGGATTTTCTCTCTCCCTCTCTCTCTGCCCCTCCCCAGCTCGTGCACACATGCTTTCTCTCAAAATAAACAAACATGAAAAAAAAAGAATATTAACTTTAAGTGGAATAATAACATTAAAATCTCACAATTCAAGTGAGATATTTTGGATTTCGGAATTGTGGATAAAGGATTGTGGACAGAAATGTAGTTCCTCTTTGTCAGCAAGAGCAGCATGAGTCCTTGTGTATCCTGTGTTTTTTGAACCAGGAGATTCTGATGTTTATAAAGATTCCCTTAAATAGACACATATAGACGGTGTAGAAGTCTGGCATGGTGATATATCACCAGCTAAAAGGGGGCAGATCCAGCTGTACCCTACTTTCCATGGACTGATTTCTTGAGTCACTGTATGAACCTATGCTGTATTCTCTGTGTTTGTATGAATTCTCCTTCCACCAGTATACAGCTCACCAAAAAGCATACTGTATTCCAGGTCTTTTGTACATGTTACAATTTTAATGATAAATATTCTTCATCATCATTTATCTTCTCAAAGATGTCTGCTAGAGTAGTATTTCCCCTACTCCCACAGACAAAGCAAAATAACTTTTTTTCTCTACATTGAATATAAGAAGATACTAAAGACAGACTAGAAAATATGTTGGCATGAAATCCCATGTAAAGTTAAATACAACTTTAACTTGTACTTTTTTTAACTTCATGAAATAACAAGGTAGCAAGACCTAGTTTTTACTTGTGTTTATCCCTACTACATTCTGATATGAAATGTCGGCATTTAATAAAAAATTATCCACAGGATAGGACGGAACTTAACACTTGATAGTATAATCTGAAAAATAATAAATGATTGGGTCTTATATGACTATATATGACTATAAATCTATTAGTTGTTTTTATTAGTTATAAATACATAGTTTCGTCAGAAAATGTTATGATTTGTTTTGAAAAATAGAAGCTTCCACTATCATCACTTTTATTTCCTTAGAGTTCATCTGCTTTTGTCTGTTAGCTGGATATTTAGTTTTTATCTCTGTTTCTATATAGCACGCCTGATAATTTTTTTTTCAGCTTCTGCTTTCATCTATTCACTTCATACTCTGAAGGGAGAGGAATTAATCTTTTCCACTTATTTGAGTACCTTTGCCATCTCCCATCATTTCAAAATTGTTCAAATATAATTTTGGTCAGATCAAAATTGAGGGCATACTATGACTAAATGCAATTTACAGATGAGCTATACAGGAAATGTGATTACTATTGATTTCCTGCATAATTTTTTTTGTCAGTAGTAATACTGTATTCCTATAGTTAATAACTATCTTATTTTTATTAACTGCTTAATTATGTATGTACTTAATATATCCTAAGGTCTTTGGCAATTGTCTAATCTTTCTGTAAGATATTGAGATATATAAGGTATTCTGTAGATTTCATCTTCCTGAAGAAATCTCTCTGAAACCTTCTGACCCACTCCAGGTTGCTCTTATGCCTAGTGGTCTTTTCAGTGCAATCCTGGGGAGGGATTTCCTTAGCCTCATATTTGTTGCCTGGATTCTACAAAATGTCTGGTTTCTTCCATACCATGATTCCTTTCTCAGTGCATTCATTTCTTTTGGTGGGAGTAGTTTCCTTAGAAAGCAGCCATGGGAAGAATGTTTTTGAAGACAATGCTAAAATATGATTTATCCTACCTTTACACAAGTCTGAAAGGTTTGGCTGAATATAGAATTCTAGTTCAGAATTGGAACTAGAACTAGTTGGAAACATTCCCTCAACATCTTGAAGGCATTGTTCCATTGTCTTTTGGCTTACGGAGTTGCTGTTGGAAAATCCCAAGTATAGTTTGCATGTGACCTACCCCTTGCGCTCCTCCTGAATCTTCTTTCCTTTAATATTCTGAAATTTTATGCTGCTGAGTCTTGATATGAATTCATTTTAATTCATTATAGTGGGCACTTGGTGACCCTTCCGATTTGAAAATCAACACACTTCTATTCTGGGATTATTCTTAAGTTATTACACTGATATTACTTCAATTTTCCCGCATCTCCTCTGTATGGAAGTCTTATCATTCAGATCTTAGACCTCCTGGACTAGTCCTCTAATTTTATCTTTTCTTTACTGTTTCCATTTTTGAAATTTTGTTCTAGTTTCCTGGTGATCTCTTCAACTTTATGATATGAACTTTTTTACCTCTGGTATTACATTTTCAGTTCCCAAGGTTTTCTTCTTTCCTAAATATTCTTTTAAAAATTTAGTTTCCTGTTCATCTTTCATCCTTGCAATATCTTATCTTTCTAATATTACTGATCACTTTTCAATATATAACTTTACTAATAATATATATTTGACATAGATAATTTTCAAATGTAAAATTCAGATATTTTAGTAAATTTACCGAGTTGTAAAACCATCACCATAAGTGAGTTTCAGGATATTTTAAAAATACAATACCCCAATAAACCCCATCATGTTCATTAACTGGTTCCCCATTTCCTCCACCTCACCCTGTTTTAGGCAATTATTAATCGGCTTCCTGTCTGCATACATTCACTTTTTATGACATTTCATAAACATGAAATCATACTATATGTGGTTTTTTGTGTCTGCCTTAACATATTTTTTAAACATTTATTTATTTTAATGTTTATTTACTTTTGAGAGAGAGAGAGAGAGAGATAGACAGAGCAAGTGAGCGGGGGCAGGGGACAGAGACAGAGGGAGACACAGAATCTGAGGCAGACTCTGGGCTCTGAGCTATCAGCACAGAGCCCGACATGGGGCTCAAACCCACCAACTATGACATCATGACCTGAGCTGAAATCAAGATTCAGATGCTTAACTGACTGAGCCACCCAGGTATCCCTATCATAATATTTTTGAATTCATCAAAGTAACAGTACATATAAGTAGTTTCTTTTTATTGGTAAATAGTATTCTGTTGTATGGATATACATTTTGTTTATCTGTTTACTAGTTGATGGACATTTAGGTTGTTTCCAAATTTTGGCTATTATGAACAACGCTTCTAAGAACATTCGTATGCAAATGGCAAATCTTTGCATGGATGTATTTTCATTTGTCTTAGGTAAATACTAAGGAATGCAAGTCTTCATTTTGTGCTTTGAAATTGTCTTCTTCTTCAATGATCTATCCTTCCTACATAATTTTTTTCTTCATGTTTGTTTATTTTGGTGCCTTTGAGTTTCATTCTATTTCTTGACATACGGAATTTTTAGTTGTCTACTCGTATTTAAGAGTAGGGGACTGATAACATTTATTGAAAGCTCCTAGTGAAACATTTTTTATTGAGTTTCATGGTGATCACTGGATTATTGAATATCCCATGTCTACATCTTTAGGCTGTTCACTTGGCTTGGTCAGATTCCCTAGGGAAGACTCTTCTAAACTTCTGCTGATGGGTACACTATACAAAATGTACCTTGCACTAAGCTCCCTGAATTTAGTATGTATCACTGCTCTCAACTATGCCTAGTGTCTCCCAGTCCACAGTATCTGTGTCATCTCTCCATTGAAACAATCTTCAATCTTTGCCAGTGTGGAGTGAGGGACAGTAATATGGCTATCTGAACTGTCAAGGGGAATGGGGATCTGACAGCTATCCGAAAAGAATACGTTAGACTCTTTAATTCTAATTATTAAATGAAGTTTCTACCTCCTGAAATCTGGTGTCTTTCTTCAGTTAAAGTAAGACAACTGCGTATTTGAGGCAAAGGTAAATCATTTGAATTCTAACGTGACTTTTCTTGAACCATCTGGTATTTGAGAAAGATGGTGGAATGTATGAGTCACTCTTTCATCTCATCAGAGATGCTAAGGTCTTATTCTTTGTTTTTGTATGGTCAGGAAAAAAAGTTTCCCTCTTCACACAAAATCCAATGTCTTTACTGAGTTATTTAATTGATGCCCCTTTAAAAATAAATAAAAGATTAATTTAAAAGATATGCACTTTAGTGGCACTTTGCATCTTACAAAACTATGATTGAAGATAGATACTCTTCTTCATGTTATCTAAAACCTTTTAAATAAGAAAGCTTATATTATATGTGTTCTTTTAATAACCAATCTTTCTCAAGATTAATTTTTATCTTTTCATGAATCAGACTATAATTACTATATAATTCAACAGTTCTATTTTTGCCTTACTTGGTAAAAGTAGAATTCTGGCTCAACTGTGGCACTAAGTTCATTTTAGATGTAGAATAACATTCATTTCTCGGCCTCTATTAATATATTTTGTTGTCAAAAAATCTTGATGGCTTTATTTTTATCTTTAATTATTTAAGTTGCTTCAATTTTTATACAACAGGCAAAAATACATGTTCCAAAAGATGAGTTGAATTCAATAAAGGAAGACAAGGGGTATCATCTTTATTTAACTCAGTTTCCTTTTATTTCCCCAAGAATATATGTTTTCCATATAAGCTAGAGCTTTGGGGATTTATAAACATTTTAATAAAGTGATCTTTTTTGTGATGGGAAGAATTGACCAAAATGTAGTGTTAAATGCTGCTTCATGGCAATACAAATACTCTATTATCCCTTCCCTACATATAATGTAAACAGAATAAAACAAAGTCCCTTAATAATATAAAATGATCTGAATATGAACTTGATCAAGGGCAGAATTTACTACATTCAAATTGACAAAGCCTATATGTAAGATAAGAGCATGATAATTCTCTGTTGAATGTAAATTTCCTTTATATTTACCAAGTTCAAAAAAGAAATGGTTAATTGCTTAGGTGTGAAAGCCCTTGTCTTCTATTAAAGGTTTTTAATCAAATAATAATTTTTTGGATCCAGTATTCTTAAAATTTTAGGATTATCTGGCTAAACTATCTTACAAATAGCAGAGATGGCAATAAAGTTCCTTCTAGCACTCCTGATCTACAGTGAAAGTGCCAGAAAACACCTCAGAAAAACTGAACTATTTCCTGCTGCCCTCAATATTACTTTTTTAAATGTCAAACCACAAATTTTATCAAATAAACAAAAATCTACTCTTTTACTCATAAAGCTCTTCATATATATATATATATATATATATATATATATATATATATGGATTCACTTATTTTAACACAAACTGGTAAAATGGCTGCATGGATTACTAAAATGCATATAACTGATCTGAGCCTCACAGTTGAGTTAATTTTGCATAAGACCAGAAATAAATATGGCTAACCAAAATTTTAAATACCTTTAAGGTATTTGAGAAGAAAAATATTTCAAGAATATTTCAAGAAAAAATATTTCAAAGTATTTATATTAAGTAATTTTATAAATATTGGTAGAATAGTACATTTATCCAAAATTTTTACTTCATAAGAGAACATAATTTAAAAAGTGCATGTTATGGGGCGCCTGGGTGGCTCAGTTGGTTAAGCGTCTGACTTTGGCTCAGGTCATGATTTCACAGTTGGTGGGTTCGAGCCCCGCGTCGGGGCTCTGTGCTGACAGCTCAGAGCCTGGAGCCTGTTTCAGAATCTGTGTCTCCCTCTCTCTCTGCCCCTCCCCTGTTCACGCTCTGTCTCTGTCTCAAGAATAAACATTAAAAAAAAATTTTTTTTAAGTGCATGTTTCGCCAAGGATTTAAAAATTATTTAGAACAACATTATGGGGCCAGATCAGTGTGAATATGTTTTCAGCTGTATGAGGCCATCAGAAATTTTGTTCTATATTAACAGATTCTATTTTGCTTTTAAAATGACTGAGCTTTCCTCTGGGAAGGTCTGGTACTACTCCTGGAGGGTTTTATCTTGGCTTCAGAGTAGTCTTTAATCTAGAGTTTGAAAAATGTGAGTTTCAATGCTTACTAACTTCAATTTACTTCCTTCCAAATGTGTGTATATGAAGTGAGCAGTATATTAGAAAGCTAGATTGCTTGCCCTGAGAAGCTCTCTTATGTGTCAGAAGGTTACTTAAAATTAATTTGCTACCTGACAATCTAGACATGCAAAATCTTAGATCTACAAAAGGCATTCAGAACCCAAAGTTCATAAACTCTAGAATAGCCCCTTAGCCAACAATGTTTTGCGAAATTCTGACATAGTTTACTTACAAATATTTAAGTTTTTGCCTCTGAGATGACACTATATGTCCAGAAAGCATTCTTTGTCACTTTCTATGACATATTTTTTTTAGAAATCCATTTCCAAAATTAGAAATGGCTATATTTAATCAGGTTAATCATTAAAATGGAATATTTTGGTATTTCCAAACCTCAGATGTAGTAAGTTTCTGGGACTCAGTCCTGTAGATCCCAATGGGAACATCTCCAGTAGAAGAGCACAACTTCTGGTAAAGTCTGGCATAAGTTCTGATCCATAGGTCATCCTCAGTGATTTTCATCTATAAGATATACGAATCATTTACAAATTACATTAAAAAAATAAAAATACAGTGGTTGTTTTTCACTTTTTAAACATAGAATTCATTAAAACTTTGAAATCTCAAAGTGACATTCATAAGTGCTTATCCATGTATTGAACTTAGTCATAGCATTTCACTTCAGCTTATCCCTGGGGTTCCTCAAACTTCAGAAGACCAACCACTCAATTTGTGGCAGCAGGACATTATATTAGTTCAATAGAGTAGACAGTAGTCACATTGTATCAGTTCAATATCGGTAGACAGTAGTCACTGTTAGTTCACCGGGAGATGTTACAAAACGTGTAGACTTTGTGAATGTTGCAATGATTACAGGCTGCTACTAAAGTTTAGCAGGCAGGGTCTGCCAATGTTACAGATGCTACAAGTGCAAAACACACTCCAGCACAAAAAGAAACTGTCCATCCAAAGTCCTAATAACTCTCATGAGAAAAAGGTGTAGCAGGATGAGTACGGGGCTCCCAGACAGAAGGCATAATTAAGTACTAGTCATTCTTCACTTATCAAAAATCTTAATAGTTGGCCAGTCACTTCACTGAATACGCTTGGATATAGTGTACTCATTTTTAAAACTAAGGGGTTAAACGTCATGTCAGAAACTGTCTCAAATGCCAGCTAGAAAAAAAGACACTGGTTCTGAATTTTGTATAGAATTGCTATTTTCATGATTATTAACTTAAAATAATGTTTCCCCAAAAATTTTTTAAAGAATTAAAAAAAAACTATGATGATATTCTTTGAGCACATATTAGAGGAAAAAAGTGACATATATGAGTTAGCCAAACTATACCACAGATGGATTTCAGAAACATCTCTTAGAACAATCTTCTATTCCAGCGAATATTAACTTACAGAGCAAAGAAACCCTGATCCTGGTGTAGTATCCAATCCCAACAGAAGTCTGGTGATAGAAATCATATAATCCTTTACAAATGACTGCAATATAAACAAAATATGTATTTATTATGTGTATGAAATGTACAGAATAGCTCAGTGAGAACATCTTACCATTAACCAGTAAAAGGTTACTTCCCATAACACATCATTAAGCCCCCACAAACAAGGAAATAAAAATCTATCCTGTCAGTGTCTTAAATACACAGGTACAGTTAAGATGTCCATAAGGAAATATGGGGAATGATTGTTTTATAGAGTATCCTGATATGCTTAAACTTTATGTATGCTATCAGTCATGATAAAAGTGTTTTTAGATTTTTAATACCAAAAAACTATGAGTTAAAAAAAAATAGAGAATATTAAAAAAAAAAAACCTTGAAAACTAAAATTTGCAAGGGGATATTCTAAAGAGTTTCTTTGGGACTAAGCTCCTTGCTAATAGAATAAATTTCTAATATTTCAGTAGGTCTAATTATTAATGGTTAATATTTTAGCATTAAATATCATCATCAAACTATTTGATGTGGTAGCATATATTTTGATATGTTGCTAGAATACTACTCAACAGAGCATTAAGTTAACAATGCTTCCAACTTCTTCAATTTATTCTTAGCTCTGAGTGAAAAGAAAAACTTTCAACCAATACTAGTACATTTTCACCATGCCATGTAATTATTTCATAAACTATATAAAATGACTGTCTTGAATTTGATCTTCAAGTGTTAAAAAAATGAAAAGATTAAATAATTGTCTAGTTATTTTGCATAGCGAAGACTTTTTTTAAAGGTATAATACCTTTTAAATACATTTACTAGACTACTTTGTCCAGTACTTTTTACCAACAGCAAGCATCAGAAAACTAAACCCTCCCACTTAAACAAGCACATAAGGAAACACATCCATTCCCTTATCTCAGGCCAAAGAAATGGCAGTTTGGTTTTAAGGTGTGTTAGTCTTCTTGTAGTTATCAAGAGCAGTGGTGACAAGCACTGTCCAACTTCACTCGTAACTCAGTGTGTGTGCTAAAGAGGACTTTTAAAACACATTCTCAAGAACAAACTGAGGGTTGATGAGGGGGTGGGCGAGAGGGGAAAGTGGGTGATGGGCATGGAGGAGGGCACTTGTTGGGATGAGCACTGGGTATTGTATGGAAACCAATTTGACAATAAATTATATTTAAAAATTTTTTTAATGTTTTTATTTATTTTTGAGACAGAGAGAGACTGAGCATGAGCAGGGGAGGGGCAAAGAGAGAGGGAGACACAGAATCTGCAGCAGGCTCCAGGCTCCGAGCTGTCAGCACAGAACCCAATGTGGGGCTCGAACTCACAGACTGTGAGATCATGACCTGAGCTGAAGTCGGATGCCCAACCGACTGAGCCACCCAGGCGTCCCAACAATAAATTATATTTTAAAAAAATAAAATAAATACATTCTCAACTACTTAAAACTATTTTCCAAAGTGAAAAATTGAAAGCGCTCATGGAAAAGAAAGTAAACTGAGGATTTGGCAAATGACCATTATAAATTATTTTTTTAATGTTTATTTATTATTGAGAGACAGAGAGAGACAGAGCATGAGCATGGAAGGGGCAGAGAGACAGGGAGACACAGAATCCGAAGCAGGCTCCAGGCTCTGAGCTGTCAGCACACAGCCTGACACGGGGCTCGAACTCACAAACCGCGAGATCATGACCTGAGCTGAATGAAGTCGGACACTCAACCGACTGAGCCACCCAGGAGCACCCGTTATAAATTATTTTTGAGTCAGATGTGGTAATACAGCTAATTTGTTCACTGTGTTTGTCACTGAAGTATTCCTTATCCAGAGATCATTTGTCCTGTAACGTCATCAGGTCAAAGACAAGAGGTACGAATGAGCCAAAAAGACAGGGACAGTCCCACCTGATATCACAAAATCCATGCATTCAATCTCATATAATTCAATCACAGAAGAATATTTTTCAGTTTCCTTTAGTATCTATTTAATTTTATTTTCGATAATACTTTTTTTCCCCCACCCCTCCCTGACTCCTCCGCAGATAATACTTATTTTTTTAAGTAGTCTTCACACACAGCACAGAGCCCAACATGAGGCTGGAACTCATGATGCTGAGATCAAGACCTGAGTTGAGACCAAGAGTTGGACGCTTAACAGACTGAGCCACCCAGGAGCCCCATTAGTACTTATTTTTGAATCATTTGTTTTCCAGGTCCACAAAGAGAAAAATTAAGAAAACTATTAAAAATGTACAAGTGATCTGTGTTTCAAGTGAGAAGGAGAAAAAGGATGACTGAGAAGATATTAATAAAGAAAAACAACCTTCTCGTAAGTTAAAAAAAAAAAAGTACCGGGGCGCCTGGGTGGCTCAGTCGGTTAAGCGGCCGACTTCGGCTCAGGTCACGATCTCACACTCTGTGAGTTCGAGCCCCGCGTCGGGCTCTGTGCTGACCGCTCGGAGCCTGGAGCCTGTTTCAGATTCTGTGTCTCCCTCTCTCTGACCCTCCCCCATTCATTCTCTGTCTCAAAAATAAATAAACGTTAAAAAAAAATTAAAAAAAAAAAAAAAAGTACCACAAGAAACTCAAACACTATACAAATATGGACTCATTTACCAGGGATGAGGTTGTGAGTAATCAAATGAGATGTGCATGGTCTGAAGATGCGGGTTCACACTAACCATGGGATAATTTATCTTTCTGAGCCCTTGTATCTCCTCTATTGTGACTGATAGCACTGCCTATATCAGAGTTTTCTTTGAGGAAGCAAATGATATTATGTCTAGAATAGAATTACATTAACAGTAAATCACTGTACAATTCTAGTCATTAATAATAGTTCTCAAATACACAATATAAACATTTATCCTCAAGAGGATGGGTTCAAATCATTAACCAAAAAAATTAGATGGCATTTAGCATATATCTTAAGAATACACGCATGCTTGTTATATAATTTTAGAAATTTACTTATAATTTCTAATATCTTTTTTAACCCATAAATGACTACTCTTTACCTATCTGAAAAATGAAACATAACATATCTTGTCTGATGTCAGGCAAAGCTAAATAGACAGTTACTACTTTGAAAATTATTGTTCTAGTTCACGCTTTCGGCGCTAGCTTCAGAAAACACCAACTTCCTACATTTGTATTTATAACAACAACAAAAAAATAAGGTATAATGAAGAGAAAGAAATAACCACTGCTTTCCACTTCTACAGAACAGTTTCCCTTCTATTTACCCCATATATTAGCCTTTCTAGTGAGATTTTATTGAAACATAAGATACCAGGGCTAAGAAATCTGAAAAACATTGGTGCATAATGACATCCACCATTTGACTGCTAGTGACATAAAATCTTCAGTTTCAGGATTGCTCTTCAATCCCTTAAGAGATCAGAAGTATATGTGTGGGAATGGTGTGTGGGGGTGGAGGTCCCCCTCTTGGAGTGCCCAGATAATGTGTCTGGAAACTTCAGGGTGAACAGGAGTGTTTATTCTCCTCTGTTGCATTTGTTCCTGGACTCATCTGGCATAAGCAGATGGTTTGTGACATTGCTAGAGGCATATTCAGGGGCATAATTAGCCCGAAGGCCAGCTCTAACTATCTTCAGATTAGTTTATTCAGTCAAGCATTGCAGAAGAGGGTACATAAAATACATAATCAAAAAGAAAATAGCACAACAAAATGTTTGAATACGTAATTTGAGATTAAAGCTATCAAGTAATTTAAAGCTCCATGAACACCTTTTTTCTCTTAATAGAAACATTTATAAATTGTCTGATTACTTGAGTCAGAGAATATGAAATATTATTGCTGTTCAGTTTCTGGTAGCCTTAAAAAAAGATTAAAATGTATTGGTGCAAAATAACATCTCTAAATACTTAGCTATGATCAAATGACAACGTTAACTTTGGCGTTCAGGAACAAACTAAATGTGTTTTAGATGTTGCAAAATCTTTTTAATATATTTTCTAAGGTATGCAATAATTAATGGATATTTAAAACATCCTTGGTTTATCAGTTTATTGACATCAATTTTGTGTCTTATTTCCAAAAAATGTGCATTATGAAGAAGGGTGTCTTTTTTTTACTATAATCATTTTTTTCTTAGCTTCTTTTTTTTAGTGTGGTAATATGCTGAGAGCAATAGGCAGAATGTATTAAAATGTCACAGTAAACACTGTAGGACACTGATGCTAAAGAATGACTAAAAATTATTTCATAGATTATTCTGAAAAATAGTGTTTTTCTTACAAAATATTTCACAGGCACATTTGTCATGAACCACACAAAATAAAACACTGAATTACTTCCAAAGCCAATCTTAAGGTAACAGCTGCATGAGAAACACTAGAGGGATTATTCATTTAATAAAATCTAAGTGAGATTAGGATAAATACGGTAGAGAGAAAAGAAGGAAACACTACATACCTGATACAGAAGTGTGTCCAACATACTGATGCTGAACACCCTCCCAGCAGCAAAAGGAAGTCGAAACATAAAGGCCAAATTAGAACCTTTCTCTCGTTCTTTCTGTTCAGAAATTTGAAATGGAAAAATTTGTGAGGATTCTATATTTTACATTTTTCTGCTTATGTTTTCCTGATACATGTGAAGAAGATATTTTCATTAAACGGTTGGTGGCTACACATGTACATGACTTCACACATTGTGGTAAGTGTATGTAACTGCATTTTTAATACGTCCCTTTATTTTTCATGACCAAGTTTTCTTCACCAGTTAAAGTACCCAATAATTAAGGAAGGTTAATCCTCTCATATATTAAACATGTGTTTACTCTTTCAAATTTTTATTTAAATTCCAGTTAGTTAACATACAGTGTAATATTGGTTTCAGGTGCAGAATTTAGTGATTCAACACTTACTTAGACACTGGGTGCTCATCACAAGTGCCCTCCTTAGTCTCCATCACCTGTTTCACCCATCCCCCACCCACCTGTCCTCTGGTAACCACCAGTTTGTTCTCTAGGTTAAAAATATTTACTCTTCATATATATTTCTGCAAAAGACTTGAGGTAATATAATAAAAAGAACAAACACAATAAAGGACTTAATAAAATGTAAAAAAAAAACCCTAAAACCACATAAAGTATCATTACACCTGGAAGCTTCGCTTTTGGATACTCTCCTATGTGAGGACACAAAAATAGGCAGGTAGGAGCCACCACATCCAGGGGTTTCCAACTTTCTGTCATGTGAGTTTTCATTTCTCTAAATACCTTTAAGTTGTGCCCAGCCACACCAAACTGCAGCTAAGTTCTTTAAATGCCAAAAAGAAGAAGAAGAAGAAGAAGAAGAAGAAGAAGAAGAAGAAGAAGAAGAAGAAAGAAAGAAAGAAAGAAAGAAAGAAAGAAAGAAAGAAAGAAAGAAAAGAAAAGAAAAGAAAAGAAACGAAACTGTGTGTGTGTGTATTATGTGTGTGTGTGTATCACAGTGTATGGGAGTTTCTTTTGAAAATTTTTGTTGCAATTAACTTCCCTTAATAAATGAAGACATGAGAGCAAATGCTTGTGTAAGACTGTAAGGGGCTTCTTAAGAACGGAAGTTAATCTTTTACTTAGCCAACAGTAATCTCAAAAATGCTGGTTTCATTTGTTGCCACCTTTCCTTGGAAAAGATAGATACAGCTAAGCAAATAAAAAACTCATATCTTAGCTATGATCAAATGACAACGTTAACTTTGGTGTTTAAGGCAAAGGAAGTAAGCTCCCGTTTCCAAAGTAGCAAATCTGGAGGAAGGGAAGGAGAGCCTCCCATACCCCGATTTGAAGACTGTGTGCAAAAGACTACTGCTCAAAGAATGAAAGAGGACTACTGCCCTTGCTTATTGTGAAGGCATGAGGGTGATCTGACCCCTGGGCTTCCCCTGGACAAACAAATGAGGTCTGTCCAAGAGGACAGATGAGGCTCTTGGACAGATGAGACCCTTCCAAGTAGTGACACGAGTTATTACACCACATCCATCCCATCCATCTGGTTGAGAAGACTGTCTAGACTATAAGAATATCCTCACTTGAGATTGTAGGGAGAGGGCAAAAGGAAAAATAAGCAAGTGATGCCCCAATTTTTGTCTGTGTCCATTACATCCTAGGATATTCTCTAATTTAGGAGGCAAGGTGTCGAGAACGCTTAGTTTGAACAGTACGTGTAGGTGGTTTGGAGATGACTTCTCAGTTCTTCCCAGCATGGATATTGATGAGTCAGATTGGCTGTCTGGTGAGATATGAAAATTCCTTCCCCAGATTAAGATTCTACCTCACAGTGGATAATATTCTCATCTTCGAGAATTCACTGTTCTTAATGTCAGCTCTGAAAATCCTCCTCATTCTCTAAATGGTTATTATGCTTTACACACTCAGAAAACACTTTCTTATCGAGGGATGCTGCCCTTCTGTGTATATGAACAATTCTGCATTTGTGATTTACTCTCTTTTTTAGTATTAACTTCCCTTATAGTGGAGAAAAAACACTGAAGATCCTATAATAAAATTTTTGAGTCCTACTAATTTTTAAGTTACATAAAAAAGTAAGAGCTCAAGTAACTCATTCCATCTAGATGAGAATACATTCCACAATTTCTTTCCTCTAGACAAAGAAGAAGTTGGATTAATTTCTTAAACCTCCCTTTTATAAATGCCATTTTATACATGGGGGAAAAAATTATACATGACTAACACTTAGTCTTACCATCCACTCCAGTGTCATTCTTTTTTTTTTTAATTTTTTTAATGTTTATTTATTTTTTTGAGAAAGAGAGAGACAGAGTGTGAGCGGGGAAGGGGCAGAGAGAGAGAGAGAGGGAGACACAGAACCCAAAGCAGGCTCCAGTCTCTGAGCTGTCAGCACAGAGCCTGATGCGGGGCTGGAACTCACAAGCTGTAGATCATGACCTGAGCCGCAGTCAGACATTTAACTGACTGAGCCACCCAGGCACCCCTCCAGCATGATTCTTGGGACAGTATCATTTATCTATGCCTCTGTCTCTCAAAAACAACACATACACTAGCAGTTACACATTGGCAGTGCACAGTCCAATTGAAACTGTAGGGGTGTCATTTGGCCTGCGTGAATTTACTGAGGCTAAGTTCCAACACTTAACCTAAGAGTCTAAATTTCTGATTCCTTTTACATTTGGAAAATCTGATATCATAGGTCATGTCAACAACTGGCCATAATTGAAAGCATCTGCTTCCTTTTAGATTCATTCTTTCTTACATATGATTCACTTGATTCATCTGTATCACCTGGTTGTACGGTCAGGCTCTTGGTTTCCACTTTGGAAGATAAGACACGTAGTTGGAAATGAGTCAAGAGATCTGTTAGCTCATATCTTGTTTAAACAGTAACTTATATCAGAAATAATATAGTAAACTAAAAACACATTTACAATGTGTGTTAAATTAAGGGGGAAAAAAGGAAAAAAAAAAGCTTTGACTATTCCCATGGCTTCGGAAAAAACAAAGCAGTGCAATCAAGAAACACTTATCCATTAACTGTTATGTATCAGGCACTGAACTGGGTTGATAGGATGCAAAGATGATTAACAGAAGATTCCAATTTTGCAGGTATTCATAGTTTTGCTTAACAGACAGACTTAAAATCAAGTATTTACAAAGCCATGTGATGTGAGCCTGTAGAAGTCTAAGTATTAAAGAAGCCTCACGAGGATGCAGATGGTGTCGTAGATGAAGTGACATCAGACTAGAGCCATAAAAGGCAAGTTTGCCAAACAAACAGGAAGCAATTATGCATTCCATGTGCATGATCTTATTCTGCTTTTTTACAGAATAAGAGATCTAAAATATTTACAGTTTCATTAGCTTTGGTTTTGAGAAAAGCAACAGCTATTCCTTCTTGTGCTTTTATAAACTATAAAATAAACTACCTGTATGCACTTTTCAAAAATAAAGGTAAGTTCAGTGCCATTTAATGTTGTTCAAAAGTTATAGTTCATAAAACACAAGTATCCTTTTAAAAATTAGTAAAATAAGGTAAATCAACAATAATTCCCATGACAAGGGAAGGTCTGAAAAACAAAACAGCATGTGACATGCAGATATCTCACTGAAAAGAGATCAAGAATTAGAACCAAATAAAATGTCTGCAGAAGCAGCTGATAGTTCTTGCTGGGGGAAATTTTGGAACAGGAAAGGTTAGAAAATACCACTGACACAATAATTACAGGAGAAATTCCACTCTGACTAGGTTATCAGCATAGACATGATGTTTTGAAGGATACCTGAAAAAAGACTTTGCCCAGGGGTACCTGGGTGGCTTAGTCAGTTAAGCGTCTGACACTTGATTTTGGCCCAGGTCATCATCTCACATTTTATGAGATCGAGGCCTGCATTGAGCCCGGCACTGACAGCACAGAGACTGCTTGGGATTCTCTCTCTCCTCTCTCTCTGCTTCTCACCCCATTTGTGCTCTCTCTCAAAAATAAATAAACATTAAAAAGGTATTAATAATTATCCACATAAATAACATTTTATCACTCCTCCAGAGTGGATCAGGTAATGCTTTTCTACATTCAAAAGAAATAGAAACTAATACCAATATTTTCTTCAAATTCTTTGTGGACCAGTAAGGGAAAAGGTAAATATTTGCTTAAAAACAGGATAAAAATCTTTCCTAATGAATCAAATCTCATGTAGGCAGCTAACACCAAACTTGCATTCAGCCATTCTAGTACTTTGATTATGAACAAAAAGTAGTCCAATTATTTGCACACACAAAAAAAGTAAGGCCATGTGTTTTGTCTGTTCCTATATATCTATCTGTTCCTCCGGTCACATTACAAATTCCAAGTATTTATTCTATTGGAAACCTCTAGCATTTAGTAAGGTATTTGGCTCATAATTGGTGCTTAGTAAATATTTATTGGCTTCAGTTTAAATTGAGAACATGAAAAATTTGCCTTCTTGCTTTTACACAGTTGATATGTTGAACAAATAATTCTGATAGTCTTCACTTATTTCTCCCAGAAGCTATCTCCAATTTTTATCATTTTGCTCTATCACTGACTACAAAATGATATGATTTGCAGACATGACTCTTTGCAGTCTGACACCAGTTCTGTGACACCAACTGGATGTCCTACAATTCAATTCAATTATGACACTACCCAGAGTTGACTCAGACCCCAGAGGTTAAGGGGCCTCAGTCCCACAAGACTACCCTCAGCCACAAGTCCTATGTGTCTCCAAGGCAACTGTACTTCTGTCCAGACTGCTATAAATTTGGGGCTTTCCACAGTCCCCTCAGTTTTGATAATTTGCTAGAATGCTCACAGAACTCATGAAAATGCTATATTTAATAATTATCATTTGATTATAAAGAATGAAAATGAACGGTGGATAAAAAAAAGGACACAGGGCAAATCTGGAAGGATCGTGAGCATAGCAGCTTCTGTCCCGATGAAGTCAGGACATGCTGCTTTCTTGGTACATCAATATGTTGACCTACCAGGAAGCTCTCGAATCCTCGTTTTTCAAGTTTTTATCAGTTTCATTATGTAGACACGATTAATTAAGTCATTAGTCATGTGATTAAACTCAATGTCCAGCCCCTCTTCTGTCCCTGGAGGTTTGGAAGGTGATGAAGATATTGAAAGTTTCAATATTCTAATCATGAGGTTGCTTTTTCTGGTTCTCATGCTGAAGCTATCTCCTCTATGAGTTGCCTCCTTAGCATAAAATCAGGTATGGTTGAAAGATATGAACAACAAAAGACACTCCTAAATTCCAAGATTTTTTGAAGCTCTGCATTAGGAACCAGAGACAAAGACCAAATATATATATATATATATATATATATATATATATATATATATATAGTTATTATTATACCACACTATTAAACTCGTATTTTCATTACTTTGCCTCTTACATTAGTGTGCAATTACCATATGATTGCTCAAGTGTAATTATGATCATTATTGAGGAATGGTGATAGTTCCAAAGCCATTTTAAAGGAAGCAGTTTTAAAGCAAATTGCATCATCTGCATGAATAAAAGGCTTTTTTATGAAATGCATCAAAACAAGAGAGATGAAATAAGTCTTCAGAGGGAAATGAGATAGAAATTTCTCTTTTCCATATTGCTGTCCTCCTCTTCTTTGTTTCCTTATTATCTGTCACATTTTTCATCTCTGCTTAGCTCCAATACTGTGTTTCTGATGCCTGTTACACTTACTTTTTTAGGGGAAGTCTCAATGATCCAACATGACCAATGTCCAAATGTGGGAAGTAATATTGGGAAAACACTGGCAGTAATGGGAATATCCAGGAGAAAAAGAATATTGTAAAGCAAAACAACTCAGGAACAAAAGTGGATAATAACAAAAGAAAGATCAGATGATGGGAAAATGCCAACTAAAGCACTAATATTCAGAAAATGTCTTGATTATATACATTTGAAAAAAAATCAGTGATATATTGCATGTGACAGAGAATGTTGACTGTCCACCAAAATCTTTTGCCCAATTCTTCTTAGGCACATGACTGAACTACATTTCCCAGTCTCCCTTGAAGTTGGTGTGGACACATGATTGAGTTCTAGCCAATGGCATATGGGTGGAAGTTTATTTGCCATTCCCAGTCCTGGCTCATAAAAACTTCTATCTGTTTAATATTGGTGTATATATACTGTTATTTGCTTGCTGTCTTTCGTTGGGCATTACAAGGACAGTAGTAGTTTAGGCAAGAATTAGTTTCAAGCAGAGACTAAAAATAAACAGGTAGCTGAGAGATTAGGAGCCTCCAATATTTAAAAATTGTGTATTTCTAAATGCCAACAACACAGGAGAGAAAACTGAAACAAGGCATTGAACAACAAAGTCGAACCCAACACTATTGTCTCAATAACCTCAAGGTAGCTTCCAAGGAGATAGAGAGATGCATGGATTGAGGAGACGAAGAAATAAAAACTCAAAAATTATATTTTAAGAAGGAATTTTGAGGACAGTCTGGCCATAAAAATTTATGGAAGTAAGTATACCAGAAGTTTATCAAGTTTTTGAGAGAAATTAGCAGACTAGTCTGAAAAATCTTTAGACTTTAAATGTCTTGGGAAAAAAGTGCTTTCATAAGCTTAAAGATCTTTAGATTTTTTTCAAATTTGCATAAGCAATAAGCAAGATACAAAATTCACACAGGCTGCAAGAAGTATGTACTCCCAAAGTGACGTGGATAAAAATAGCTTAGGAAGAAGCTTGAGGTGAGACAGGGGTCACATAAGACAACAGAAAAAGGAATACCTCCAGACAGCAAATATAAGAAAAGTAATCAAGGAATAATCAAGGACTTTTCTTTTTATAAGAACAGACGGAGGTCCTCAACAATATCTATTGTTCACATCACTGTCACAGACCAGTAATCCTTCCATGTTCTCAGTTCTCTCCTCTTCCTAATGGAAGTTATTATTGTGGATATTCTTCCGTGAGTGGCCTCTTCCAGAGAATCCTTACAGATTATTACTTGCATTACCAATGGCAACCAAGGTTCTATTAGAATGCAGGGTCTACCAGGAAACCACCCAAATGTAATCATCACACAAGTAAAGCAGCCAGGGTCAAAGCAATCTAATCTTCCACAAGCATCCTGACCAATTCCAGCATTTCTTGAGTTTAAATGGAAACCACTTAGTGTCAAAAAAGTGTGGCAAGCAGCCCAGCTGTTGTTTGTTTCTAATTCAAAAACTGATTATGTTTCTAAAGGTGAAGGTTTCATCTGTGTAAGTGCATCTAATTAGAGATAGAATAAAACGATATTCATAATTACATTCAAAAGAATAAAAATCTACCTATTCCTCAGCCAATATAACTCTAGAACGTGTTACTCAAATACTAGAAATAAAGGTCAGTTTCCTAATCCTAAAAATATCTCCTTGCATCCAGAAGACAAAGAAAGATAATTACTTTAAGAGATAAGTTAGCTGTATTTATATCAGATAAAAAGCACTGATTGGAAATGAACAGTTACCATATCATTGATGGCACATGTGTTAGTTTCCTAGCGCTGCCCTAACAAAGTACTCCAGACTGGGTGGCTTACACAACAGAAATTTATTGCCTCAGAGCTCTGGAGGTTGGAAGTCTGAAATTAACATGTCACCACCATAGGTTGCTTCTGAGGATTTTAAGTGAAGGATCTGTTCCAGGCTGTTCTTGACTTGTGAATGGCTGTCTTCTCCCTGTTTCTCTTCCCATTGTCTTCCCTTTATGTGTGTCTGTTTCTGTGTCCAAATTTACTATTTTTATAAGAATGCCAATTGTATTAGATTAGGACCCCCCCCCCAATGGTCTTCTTTAATCCAATTACCCCTATAAAAACCTTATCTTCAAATAAGATCACATTCAGAGGTGCTAGAGGTTAGGACTCCAACACATGTTTTTTTGAGGGGGAGGAACACAATTTAAGTTGAAACAGTCCAAAAGTCTAAAAAGTTTCTATGTACCAAATCCTTATTTAGATGAACAAAGTGGTAATGACTGAATTGAAAAGAATTTCCTATGACTTTATAACCTCCAAACCAATTGGTTTTAATTCCAATTCCCCTGGCCCCTCTACTTCTAAACAATTAGGGAATGTACTGAATTCCTTTATTTATTTTGGGAAATATCTAGAGCATGTCAGAGTAAATACAAATCTAAAAAATAAGTGAATTCCCCTGATGCCAAAAGACAAAGAAAACTCATTCCTTCCTGCTCTTTTTTGCTAAAGCATTTCCCCTAGAAAACCTGCGATTGTAAGTTCTCTCTCTACTTGAGAGGGATGCAAACCTTTTGAAAACCTGAATAATCTCTAGTCAGTTTTTGTAAATCAGTGAAGTCTTTCTTGGGAGCTTTAGAACTATCTTTCTGAAATGTGAGCATAAAGCATCCTGTCTTTTGGTCTCTGTGAGAGGTTAGCCTAGGTGCCGGGCTTGAAGTTGTAACTTTTACTTGTTGCAGAAATACAAGAAGTTTTATTTTTCCTTTCTATCAAGACATTAGCATGTATGCAAATGACTGTATTTGCCTGGCTGTATAAAAGGATGAGATGCCTTTCTGTTTTTTGCAATCTCTTTAGTGGATTGCTTGAGATATATTGCAGTCTGATTTAATGCTTATTCAAGTAAAACTTTCCTACATTTGTGAAGAGGATTTCTAGGCTGGCAGAAGACTTTAAATTAATTCCCCAACAAAAATAAAAATATCATTTTGTTCTTTTGCCCTAATGCAACAGACACACAAAAATATAGACACATACAGTCAACATTACTGAAAACATCTTCCACAGTTATGACCTTGAAACATCTATTCGGCGTAAAATTGAATACACAGAATGGAATGTTTATTAGTGACATCCACAACAATTTATAATTATGTTTTTAGTACCATTTATTTCGGTACTGACTATACGACAAAACAGCTAAATGTTTTGGATAGATCATGCGGTGTAATCTTGCAGCGATCCTATTATTTGTCTATTACCATTATTTCCAGAGAAGAATCCCAAAGCTATCAATGTGTAAATAATTTATTTAGCCAGGTTCCATTCCTAGAAAGTAGTAGAGAAATGGACCAATCTAACTCCGGAGCTTGTATTCTTCATCACTAGGTGACCCTCGCTCACTTTGTCATGAAGGAGACCATCAGACACCAAGCCAGCACCGATTCCAGCTGGATTCCTGGTAACTGGGTTTGTCTGTGGATGCTGAGCCAATTCACTATGCCTCTCACCACCCTTTCTATGTTCTTAAAGCAGTGTGGCATAATGGAAGTTTTCTGTCCTCAATGCTAATGTCTTTAAGATTCTCTGCACTGACTTGACAGCTATGTAATCTTGGAAAACTTATTTTACCTGGCTTAAACTCAGTTCCCTCTTCTGAAGGCAGTGCCTGACAAAACTTAACTATGACAACAAAGGAACAGTGGTAAGGCTCTACTGACACAACGTATGTGACCAGCTCTGAAGCTGGGTATCAACAAACCAGAGTACAGAAATGCCCTTACTCAGCAATATATCTCCTAGCAATTAGGACTATGTAATCGAAACAAAATGAAGTGAAAAAATGAACTAACCAAACAACAACAACAACAAATATAAGGCATCGTTTTCTGTATCTCTTATATTGTTATAAACAATGAAGATAGAACAGACTTAACACATTTTCACATGTATAAGATTGAATCTTATTGTTTTCTCTATATGAAATTCTCCCAGTATACTAATATCAAGTCAATGCTGCATGCAAAAACCATTTACCCTGACACTCTGTCTAGACATTAAGCATGGACCACACCTCTCTGTCCACATAACTACTTTGTCCGTTCACATTACCCTGATCCCTTGCGAATCCTAATCAAACTCCCACTTCAAAAGACCCTCACTAAGTAAGATTTCCAAAACCCAATAAACTTTGACCCAGTTCTAAAGCACTGCCAAATTCTGAGATGACCATCTCCCTTATTTAAGTAAGCAATAAACTCAGCTTTGTCTCAGATTGTGTTGGTGACATCTGGGAAGCTAACTTTCAAGAAAGCCTTTTCTAAGGCCTTAAGGATTATTTTAAACTGCAAAGCCTTCTATACAACATGGATTTCTTGACATAGCGCTCATGACATTATCAATATAACTGACATTATAAGCGGGTATATGCATTCTTGTTGCATTTAACTCTTTCTTAAATCATGCTTTCAATCTATAATAAATGATGAGAGAACAAGATATCTTCAGTATGTTCACTTGTGATACAAATGGTTCAAATCCATCAACTCCCATTAAAAAATTATAAACGAAGATTTTTAGCTCCAAAACAAGAATTCACAGCAGCACTTTTATTTCTACTATCCCATGACATTTCTTTCTATATACAGGAATTGCAGAGTTGCCCTTTCAAGAAAAATAGTTAAATGCAACCTCCTTAATAGGAAGTCTTACCTTTTCCAGTTTTGAAAGAGCAAGAGAGTAACAGTCTTTGGCTCTGAATTGCATGAATCTCATGTTGGCTGGGTGAGTAAGCTCTGTGATGATACTGAGACTGGAAAACAACCTACATTTAAAAACACACACACACAAAAAAGCATTTGCATCACACTAACAATCCAATATGGTATATTTTGTAACAACATATTTATGAGTGAGTGATTCCTAGCCTTAGGCATAAAACTACATGCAGTTACAACAGCAGGCATTGTCACATAAACTGTCTGTACAATGCAAGAAAAATGACATGCTATTTCCCAAAGAATATTTTAACCAACATTTTAGCACTGTAAGAAAAATAAATTTAGTAATTTGGCTTTTTATTAGATATTTTTCTCTCTACAATTATGAAATGGCATAGAAGAGAAGCTCATGAAGCTAATTTAAGAAGTCACAAGTGACTCTGTGGATAATATCAAAAGAGAAATTTATAAGATGAATATGACAATTGACAAAAATTCCACGTGATGAGCTTATTGTCCATAATATGAGTTCTTTGATCTTCTAAGATTCCCTATTCTCATAGTATGCGATTTTGAAGGTCACATCTTGCTATAATGATCTCCTGAGAAAAGAAAATATTTTAACTCAAATAACATTTCATTGTAATGAATTGAGGCCAAGGCTCAACTGATAGTGTTATTCTAGAAAGATCCTGAGAGTTTTCATGCATCCCATAGCTTTGCATTAGCTTCCTTCTTATTCACCACCTTCTCCCAAAACACACACACACACACACACACACACACACACACACACACACACACACACAAGATAATAGTTGTCAGATCATAACTTCATTTTGTTATTTCTATTAACTGAGGCATATTTTTAATATCTAATTTAATAAATAATAATGAAGTGTTTGTTATTGGAAAGCTCTGGTCTCCAAGACCTAAAAAGAGGTATAAAGAGATATGCTGGCCTTTAAATTAGACTCTACTACCCAATAGAGGAAACTATAAAAATGTGTAAGTTATAAGGCTGTATATATTTTTATAAGAGTGATAAATATGGCTGACTGAATCTCACAGACTATGCAGCATTAAGACACCAGTAAATGGATAGCTTGTGAGAAGCATCCAGGACAGTGTTGAGATACAAGGCCAGAGAAGTAATTTGTGAGAAAAACATAGCTGCAAAACAATGAAAATTTATTTCATCTTTTGGAAAGTTTAAATTTTCTCTGCGAAATAGAGCTTTTATCTTTCATACATATTATTTTTCAAACTTTGGATACTTTTGTGGGATTACTTGGGATGATTTCTAACACATTACATCAAGTAGAAATGTGTAGCTATATACTTGAGAGCTGAGTAACAGTAAATGATAATATGATTGGTTGATCTGGTCATTGTATTTAAGTGACTTATAGAGTTGAAATTAGATAGAACCAAAAAGTTTATATGATGTGCTGTTTCTGTTCTATATAAATGAACCAATACCATTATGTTATTTGAAACTGAGAAAGTGAATGCATTGTCTACGTCTGCCACCTAGTGAAAATCTAGAACTAAATAATACTTTAATGAAATGTTTTAGTGCATTGCCTTTTATATCTATAAACTATTACTTACATTCAATTATAATACATTCATAAATTTGTTTTTTTAGCAACTTTAATTATGTATCTTAAAATATGAATCTGTAAATCTATTTCTGGGCTTTAATATGACCTAAACACATTTTGAGTATAAAACACTTTAGAAATAAAATGACATAATAAATGTATTTTTCCCTAGGTACTAGATCATAATAAAGCAATACTGTAATTGAAAAATAATATGGTCTGGGGTGCCTGGGTGGCTCAGTTGGTTAAGCTCAGGTCATGATCTCACGGTTCATGAGTTCAAGCTCTGCATTGGACTCTGTGCTGACAGCTCAGAGCCTGGAGCCTGCTTCAGATTCCACGTCTCCCTCTCTCTCTCTCTGCCCCTAACCCAGTCGCATTCTGTCTCTGTCTCTCTGTCTCTCTCTCTCTCAAAAACAAAAACAAACATTAAAAACAAGAAAAATAATATTTTTTTCTATTTAAAACTTTTCTACAATCAATTTATGTCCTGACTGAGTGATGTAAGCATCATTGTGGAGAGGTGCAAAATCTCTATGGACTAATTCTCTGCTTGGTATAATTTATTCAAAAAATACTTTTGACAGACATGCCCAGTTATGCTAACTAATAGAAGATGAAAAACACACCATATACTCTACTTGACAGACCACTGGGAGAAGTCTGAGACTACCTGCAATTATATATTCAAGAAAAACAAACATAAGGGCATACAAATCTGGAAAATGTTCACAATATTTTAATTAAAAAAACGGAGCTAGTGTGCTACACTATAAATTTTGATCTGTTGTGGTGGCTAGGAATGATGTTTCAGAATAACAACATATATATTAATATATAGGTATAGAGACTCACTTAGATATGTAAAAAACCAGTTTCAGATTACAATTGGCTCTCAACACTAAAATAAATATGAATATATTATAATCTTTTAAAAATACTTTTTAAACACTTTAAGTCTGAGATATCAGATATCTCCTGTATGTAATTTTTTTATCTATGTAAACCAATCAAAATAATAAAAATATTTCTGCACTACATAAATGAATCATTCTTGTATTTATACATACTCATTATCAATATTTTCAATTATGTCTTTTCCCACATACAGAGGTATGACATTTCCTCAATAACTATGATTATTGTGCCAATAATAATCTTACTTGTGCCAAAATAAAGACAATATTCTTTTTTGATTTTATTTTTTAACTTGCCATTTATACTCTTTGCATCCTGGGGATGCAAGTCTTCTAACTGCACAGCTCTCCCCTCCTCTTACTTTCCCCTCAAACCACTCTTCACGTCGTAGCTAAAATAGTATTTTTAAACTCTATTCTTCAGTGATTTCCTTCCTGTTGTTCTTATAATGAAGATCAACTTGCTACCGTGCTCTACAAAGCCATGAATATTCTGATTCAGATTCAGACTTCAGCCTCACGTTGTCAGTCTTCCACCTGCTCTGCTCCAAGTCATCAACTTTGCCTGCCTCAATACCTCAGAGCCTTTGGATATGCTGCCCCCTTGTGGAATGTTCTACTCCTCTCCTCGCCTGCTTAGTCTATCAAGTAAACAACTGAGTAAATTCTTCAGGGAGATAATAGGTAGGTGTTCCTTGATCCACTGGACTAGATCATACATTTTTGTTGTCTGTACCTGTATAACACTATACTCTTTTCAGTAGCTGCTACATTTATAATTCCCTACTGGAATATCTTGTTTAATATGTTCCCTGCTTAGACTATCACTACTTAATCACTACTGATCACTATGTCTGCCTTAGGCACTGCTCAGCCATAGCATTCTGTATAGTCCCCAAACTTACTAGATGCTCAATAATACCATGAATAAATCACAAGTGTAGGTGTTTGTAGACGTCCTCCTGACCTATTATGGGGTTAATGCATGAATTTCTCTGATTCCTGCAATACACAGATCCAAGACTTGAATATGTTCCCATTGCCAGAGCACCGATTATCTTACCAGTTTGATCAGCTACATTTTAGGAAAAAAATCAAAAGCAAAAATATCTTTATATTAAAAGAAAATCAGCCTAAGAGACTTCTGAACTAAATCATTCCTGGACTTTTACAATGCAAAGAAAACTAATGTTAATTAAATAAGGAGGCCATTAGACTGAGATGGCTCTAATACCTTAGCAGGTTACTTAAACAAGTCAACACCTCAACCTATACATGCCTCAAGGTTAA
Organism: Puma concolor; assembly: GCF_028749965.1. Lineage (NCBI taxonomy): Eukaryota > Metazoa > Chordata > Mammalia > Carnivora > Felidae > Puma > Puma concolor. The sequence goes on from NC_141683.1 coordinate 24,501,377, forward strand.
GAAATCAAAACCAAAGGACAGCCAATCACAAACCGTCAACTAGGCTTTCTCAAATAATACAACCACTTAAGCTGTAGCTGATCAATTATTTCTTTGCTTTATTTCTGCCTCTTCTCTGTAAGTCCCTCACTCCTGTCCACGGAGTGTTTCTAACTACTTCCTACCTGGCACTGACAAATCTGAACTGATTTTTGCTAAAATAAATTAAAAAATTTTTAATATACCTTAGTTCGTCTTTTAAAATTAGCAAGTATTTACTTTTGTACCCATTCTGTATTAAACTAATGTTTATCTATCTTGTGTGCTCTCTAGAAAAACATTTGATTCACGACTCCTTGAGTTAATTTTCTCCTCTCCCTTTCTCCTGATACACAGACTTAGGCTGTTGGTTTGAATCGGCCATTTTTTTTTCCTATATAGGATAGGATGAGCTAGTAAGTTGCTTTCAATATCGTCTTTTTTCTTCAGTTAAATGAGAATAGTGATAGACGACATGGCCATTTTGAAGTGGTTGTTTTTAATTCAAGGCACATTTTGGCATGCTTCTTTAAATTTAGTTTAGATATTAACACGTTCATAAAAATGTGAAAACAGGCAATATTTTCAATACACCAAGTGCTTGTGAGGTAAAACTTTAGCAAGAGACACTTAAATTTTAAAGTAAGGACCTGCTTTTCTTTTAATTTGGAAATCAGACACTCACTTAGCAGATCTTTCAAGGAGAATGACCCATGAGTGTTTTCTCTTAGATGTATAAACTAAGGTCCATAGGCACAGGAGAGTAAGAGGCTTAGCCATATTTGACTTGAAAAGACCTTATCTCCTATAGTCTTTGGTACTTTGAAATGGTCTCTAAGGTTGATGGGCCAATTGTTTAGGATTCAAGGAATCTCTTCAGAGTAAAGTACTAGAGATACTCTCTTACCTAGAGAATCTGAAACCTCTGGAATAGATTGTCCCTGAAGGAGTTTGCTGCTTACTATAAAGGACTACTCCGAACCCACAAAGGTAAACTCATCGTAAGTGAAGGAACAAATTTGGGCAAGTGATCAATACAGGGCCTGCTTAGGTTGTTCTGGTGACAAAGCTTGGCTGAGGCTGGAGGCCCCTCTTGTCCCAGCCATCCCAGAACAAACTTAAGGAATGTTTATCAAACATCTGAGTGTTAACACTTTGTATGTCATGCTCCAGATTCTGGATATGGAAAATAAAACACTTTCTGGGTAGGTCCTCTGGAAGAAACATGCAAGGGCCAAACAAGCAAATATATAATTGCCCTACTGGATAAAGACACATTGAATTGTGTAATCCAGTTTTCAATTACAAAACTATGTTTGAGTTATAAATGCAATTCCAGATGAAAAGGAATTCTCCCGATGCCCCCAACTGTTCTCTAATTCTTCCTAGCCCTGCCACCCAAATATACTGCTAGTGAATTAGTGAGTTTCTCCTATTTTCCCTTTGGTCTTTTGGGACTGAGTAACTCTGAAAGGACCTTGGACAATCTGGACAAAAGAGAGGCCTTGTCAAGTGAAGCTGTATAGTAAGCTGGGCAGGTACGGGTTCAAGTGGTCACTGTGAGCTTCTGAATAACAACAAATTTAACCCTATTCCTAGCCAGCAAAACAAATCATACCAGTTTTTATCAATAACTAGAACTAGAGCACTGTTGCTTTCATTTCATATTTGAATTCCATCTCATTCTTATGTCCTGGACTCTAATACAACCACAGATTGAAGATTCCTCTAACATTATTCTTTAGTAGTTTTAAAAGCTGAAAATGTAAAGGTCAAAATGCCCCATGTCAAAATGGAATGTCAAAATAATCAAGATAAATGGTATTTACAAACTAATAACTACACAGTCATTTACAAACTAATGCTAATAAAATGTAGCATTGCTCTATACAGAGCAACAGCAGAAGGTAATCTTAACTTGCTTAATATATACAGCTACAGAGAAGATTAGAATTCAGCTCTTGTTTGAGGAAATTAATGATATTCATGAAGATATAAGGATTGGCTGAGATATTTTTGTGATATTATTATTGAAAAAAAATTCTAGGACCACGATGGAGCTTCTCCTGTTGGGTTGCCATGCCAGCAAACTAAAAACTTAGATAACTTTTCTGTCTCTGTGATAACGTTAATTTGAATTTTGGGACCCACAAAACAGAGGCTGTCTCAGTGGCCTGGCCCATGTTACAAATCTAAACATGTCAGCCTGTACTTTTGGTAAATATCTATCAAGGAAACCTAATATACACCAACCCTAATCCTCCAACTCAGCTTTAGCTAGCTCAGCTTATGCTAGAAAACAGGACCTATTACTAGCCTTAGCAAATGCCTGACCTCCTAGCCCATCATGCCCTGTTTCCATGTTGCCTCTTCTCACATTCTATAAAACTCACTCTTGCCCAAAATCTCTCCGGGAAAGTGTCTCACTGCTTGTGAGGCACTGTACTCCCCCAATTCACAGGCTGCTTTCCACTGATTAAAAAATATCGAACTTGGGACATCTGGGTGGCTCAGCTGGTTAGGTGTCTGACTCTTGATTTTGGCTCAGGTCATGATCTCATGGTTCATGGGATCAAACCCCACGTTGGTCTCTGCCCTGATAGAACAAAGCCCTCCTGGGATTCCCTCTCTTCTTCTCTCTCTGCCCCTCCCGTGCTCTTTCTTTCTTTCTCTCTCTCTCTCTCTCTCTCAAAATAAATAAATAAACATTTTTTTAAAAAATATCAAACTCATTACTAAATTGTTTTAGGTTAGTTACTTGATACCTGTAAATATTCCACTTGACCAGAAACACAATATATCCAGTCAGCCAATCCCAAAATGCCAAGCCAACTCTGGGGTCTATACTTACTTCCTTGTTTTTTGTTCCTTACTCGTTTTTTGTTTTTCTCTTTCTTATTCCTTACTCTTTATCCCATAAAAGCTTCCTGCCTCACACTCCATTTTGTAGTTGTCTGGATCCTTGAGAATGGAGACTGCCCACTTCGTGAAATGTTAAAGTCTGTTTGTATCACTTAACTAGTCTTCTTCAATCATTTTTAACACTATTGACTTTCATATACTCAGTATTCTCTTCGAGATGGAGCCTTAAGCTTTAATCCTAAATAGCTTGGTATCCAGCCACTATGACTGGATTTCTGATTGCCTGGTGCTCACTTATGAGGATAACTGGATCCTACCTCTGGAATTTTGTCATCTGTCTGTAAGAAATTTCATGCAAGGTGATGGGCAGAGAAGCTGAAAGGATAGAAAACTGAGGGCAGAGGAAGGGAGACAGGAAAGAGAGTTAAGATCGGTGTCAGTCCACAGTAGTGGACACTAATCAGTAATTGGTGGACACTAATTCAGGGTTTCAGCACAGGAGTGATTATAATGATTGATATTGGAACTTAATTTGTTAAGCATGGAAGAAAAGTCCTCAGATGACTAAGGACAGTGAAAAGGTAGCAGAACCAGTGGATAGTAGGTTCTAGTGGAGACAAAAGGCTGCTAAGATTGAGGGTATTAGAAGAAATACCCCCAATAGTACTCAGAGTAGTAGTACTCAGAGAACTGAATGAAACCGAAAAGAAGGAGGGTAAAATCATTGTTACCTCAAGGTAAAGGCTACGACCATGAGAACAGGTGGCTAAGATGAAACACTGAAAAGATCATCTGTGTAGGATTGCTGATACCATCAAGAATTATGATAGAAGCAGGATTTCTAGAGTCACAGTGAATCAGGAACTAAAATCTTCAAGGAATGTGGGTGACCTCAAGGGTGGTAACTGACTGCACCTATTGATGAAACTAATAAATTTGCATAGTTTTGGTCATTTATCTATATAAATAACATTCAGTACATCATGGGGATCCATGTGTGTCTTACTTTTGCACTTTATTATATAAGACTAGCCTAGTTTAGCACTAGTTTAGATTAGGAGCTCATGGATTACCCCATAAAAATGTTTCACAGAACTGTTTTCTTGGAAAATATTGTTATGTACTTAGTGAAATAATGGTAATATCACTACATGTATATCTACCCTTAGTTATTCTGGTCAGTTAGTTCAAAAATATTAGAGCCTTTGCATCGCTCAGTAAGATGGGGATTTATTATTGATTGATTGATTGATTGTTATCTTAAAATCAAAATTATTCATTCATAGTATATATAATAAAAGTAGGTCAATAGAAACTTTACCATAATAGAAATAAACTCATGATAAGTTGAAAGCTAAAATGGTATGTTTAATCAAAAGAACCAAAGATCCTCTCTTGTTAAAAATATAACTAGCTTTTGCCACACAGGGAATAAAAAGGATGATGTTACGTTGTTCACTGGCTGTAAATCTCATCCTTCTAAATTAATTTTATACCCTATAATATCCTTTTGCATTCTCTAGAGAAAAAAAATTACTTACATATCTGTCATATTTTAAACATGTGCTATTCTCCCTTTAACTGTACTATTTCATATAGCTCAAGAACTAGTCAGCCTTATTCTAAATGAACCGCCTCATTACAGTAACTTTAGAGGGTACATTTGTTCTCCTTCTGAAACAAGACTTTCTCATGCAAGTTCAGAGTAAATTTTCCAGATGCTGGAAAACAGACTCTTTATATACCTAATTTCCAGTCTTCACATTAACACTGCAAGAAGGGTTAACTATTGTCCACATGCATTTTATGCATGAGAGAAACTGAATTTCTATGAAGTTAAGAAATATGCTTGAGGTCACAAAGTGTCTACTAGCACCTCTGGGACAGATAAAGTTTGTTGTTATATTGTTCCAAGGTCTGTGGCTTTTCCACTCTGTCAGATGAAAGCGATCATGAGAGTGCTAATATTACAGTAGCCTTCACTGAATAATTGAAAACTACCAGTCACGTGCTACAGCATTATATATTTTTAAATTCCAATCAACTTTGTGATTAAGACATTGAGGTTTAGAGAAGGAAAGTAATTTGCCCAAGATCATATAGTAAATAATCAACTTAAGTGGGACTCACATCTAGCCTCTCTCTTCTGAATTCTAAACTCAAACTCTAAACTGAAAATTACCCTCAGTATATGCTTTGCTACAATATAAAGGTTATAAAGGTGGAGTGATGGAAGATGATGATGGAGTTCAGATTGTTTTATTTACTTCCATAATTTGGTAGCTCAGGTATGTCCTTTGGCCTTGTGCAAAAATCATGAAACTGAAATAAAGATCTTTTAGATATTTAAATTTTAAAATGATTTCAGAAAGAACCATTCAAGTGACATAGATGTCTTCATTTACAGGGGAGTTTTTGACTTTGCTTATAACATGACCTTTTCTTTGGTTTTCACTGTTACTCAAAGATAACCATAAAGAAAATTCCTATCTGGATGAGTTATGACTTGCCTCCTAACATGGGTAAATTACCTGTTCACAGTTTTATTCATTCCTAGTAATCCAGTTTGTAAACACGTACTATTGGCCACTGCCAGGCATAAAACCAAAATTGTAACATACATGGTCTGTCACACATCATGACTACTACAGCTCAGGATTTAGAATTTGTTATGTTAAACTATACAAAAAAAACCACACTTATTATTCTATTTATTTTTAAAAGAATGATGATCCTAAAAAAAAAAAAAAAAAAAGAATGATGATCCTGCATTAAAACTTAAACACATGGTGGGGTGCCTGGCTGGCTCAGTGGGTTGAGTGTCCAACTCCTGACATTGGCTCAGGTCATGATCTCACAGTTTGTGAGTTCAAGCCCCAAGCCAGGATATGCACTGATAGTGTGGAGCCTGCTTGAGATTCTTTCTCCCTCTTTCTCTGTCCCGCCCCCTCGTCTCAAAATAAGTAAATAAACTTAAAAAAAAAAAAATTAAAAAAATTAAACATATAGTGCCAGTCATACATTAGATGTTAAATAAGTATTTGCTTTTGGATTGAATGAATGAACGTAACTTCAGGGTAAGTATCTCATGTTCACTCCTTTTATACAGACTCAGAGTCAAATATTTCACAGATATTTAGCAGTAAGTAGACAGCAGGGCAGAGCTATTCAGACAGTTACCTGAAAAGGGTCTGCACGTTTACAATCGTTTTGGCATCTGCCATGTAGTCTTCCTCGGCACTCATGGTACTCTCTTTGTCCACAACCACCATGTTGGCAGCGAAAGTCACTCCACACCTGAGTAAATCATCTAGGCTTTGATAAAAATCAACAGAGAAAAATGGACTTTCAATAAATCACAGTACTAAGATCAGTGCTTGCTTACCCACTACACTTGTATAGGTTGCCCTCATAGATGGCTTTCACAGAGTTTGCCCTGGTAGATGTTAATGGGGATTATAATACATTCTCTACAGATATTAAATAATTTGTATTTTTGAGCTGTTTATGTTTCATTAGATCTTAACCGTTTCAAAGCACTATGCTTTAAGAATTTTTAAATAATATTTATTAATTATATAAGGAAAACACGGAAAACACCCATTTTGCAATCAAATAGAAATAAAGCATATCAGAACTTTTCTCTCACTATTTCAAAGACATGACATTTACATCTTCTTTATCCCTACAGTACTTTTGGTAAGAGTAGAGATGAATACTCATATTACCTTAGATGGTCTAGCCCAACAAAGAAATGTTAAACTATGAAATATTCTCAAATGTGGATTATCTCTTTGTGAGAGCTGTGTGTTAAAGATTGGTTTAACACAGCCACGAGCATGAAAAATATATAAATATCAGTTGTATTCAAACTTACCATTTACCATTTAGTTTTTGAGCAACCGATTGAATAACCTAATTTCTTTAGTTGCATGAAATAATTGCTAAACTAGATACAAATTCCTGTGAATTATAATAGTCAGTCTTCTCCCCTATCACTGATAAAAACTAGCAGTTTCCCACTGAATTAAAAGAAAATGTTAACATTAAAACTGAAACAAGGAAACCATTATCTCACTGCCTCTGCTTCATACAAACTAGAAAAATAGGGCTGAAGTAGATAAAGGAGACTAAATTTGAATGAGTGTAAGAACGTTGTCCGTACAAAGTTGACTAAAGACCGTGTAGACCTTAAAGAACAGTAGTTCCTTTTAAATTCTTCAATTGAAGGGTCAGTTCCCTGAGGATATTTTCCAAGTGTGTGATTGGCTGAACTAGTCACGTTACTTTAGAGGGAACTGTTTTCTTCTTATGATGAGGAAGGAGGTGGGATTTCTTATTCTGTTATGAGGTGAGAGAGTATTACCAAAGCTCTGAGTCCAAGATCCCCAGGGGTAGTTCAGAAAAAATATTTTGCTTGGATCAGGAACAATGCTCTGTGGCAAAGATTTTATGGCTAAAACTATGGAAACAGAATGTTATTCCAAATAAATTTCCTATGGTAAGAGGGGCCAGTACCACAATATCCAATCAATATGATGATCAAGTTTAAATCCCTAGAAATACTTTATTTGGATGTTCCTTTTAACTAAGAAATTCATAATTGTTCTTAGGTCTATTAAAATACATTTTTAAAAACAAAGAAATAGGTAGAAAATTAATGTGATATAGTCCCTTATGGGCCATAACAATGATGCCTTCAATTCACTTTATTATAATTTTAAGTCGCTTTCTATGTTAGCTCTTAAAATCCTGCTCCCCAATTAAAAAAAAAAAATCATCTCTCCATTATAATTATCTACATAAAAAGAGGGACAGATCAAGTGGAAGAAGGTAAGCCTGACTGGAAAAGGATATACACATGAAAGTTATGACAGAAAAATGAATATTTCATTAGTAATAAATCAATGAGGTTGGAACTTGACAAAAAATTTCACTGTAAGTAACTGTGCCAAATAGCTAATAGTTACCTATACCTATATGTATCAGTTAATTCCATACTCAAAATATTGGCTGCTGTAGTTCACATATAACCTAGGCAAATGATTTTAGTAATTATGATTAAGTACGAGTTTAAATCTGTAGAAAATACATAAAATTGGAATGGCATTTCAGAAACACGTAGAAACATTTTGTTCTTCATGTTTTAACTTTGAATCACTTATTTTTGTATCCATTTAATATTACATTTTATTCCTTTTTTATCTTTATTATGCTACCAGTGAATTATAATGCCATGTCTATCATGATTTTTCCACACTATCCTCTTGCAAAGCCACTTGCCTATGTTTTTATTCAGCACAGTTGCTTTACACAGTTTGGCCACCAGATGGCTGACTAAGATAAAAGTTAATCTTGAAAAAAAGATAATCTCAAGAGGAAACAACTTCCTTTGTACCCTTCTCTAAGCCTTCCTTCCCAAGAACTACAATGTGAATGTATGAGTATACGGCAGTGTTGTGAATGGGTTTTAATTCATTCAAAGGTGTGTCTGTTTTTTTAAGGGAAATTTCAAACATTGACAAAAGAGAATAACACAGTGAACCTCCATATTTCAATCACCCAACCCAGCTTCAATAATTATCAACTTGTTGCCAATCCTGCTTTTTTCTCCATTCATAGGAACTTGACCCTCTCAGTTCTTTGTCTCAACATAAACACTTTTATAGAGGAAGAATTCATTTCATAGTTTACAGCAACAAGGACAGATGGGAGGTTTATTCATCTTTTAAGTATTCTGTTTTTCTAATGAATTTTAATAGAATATTATCATTTCACAGTAACATTACTAATGATAAAATATAGTTTGATTTCACATTCATGGATTTAAATAGTAATTTTAATGCGTCTAACTACATCTTAGTTGGTTAGTATTAAGATAACTGATCATGTAAATTATATTAATGTAGACTAGAGGCTAGATATAAGTTAGTTTGGTCTTTAATATATCCAACAGCCAATAAACACTTCCAAAGTTATAAGACTTTGTTTTTCAATATCTACAGGACAAAACGTAAGCATGAAAGTTCTTAATTGATAACTTTTAGCATTTTGTTTCGACGGTTCTGGTAGACATTTTGTTGTTAATGGGTAGCTAACACATTTTATGTGCATATTAGTTTTATGATCTTTAGTTTTTATATTTCTTATATGCTCATGCATATAAAAGAATTTGTATTTTAATACTAACATATTGCACACATTTGACTTCTTAATTAACACATTTTTAGAAGTTATAGATTGATATATGTTACTAGAATAAAGTAAACTCTTAAGAAAATGCTCCAGTTTATAAATCTGGCCTAAAACAAACATCTCTAAATTACTTTGAAGGTTTCCAGAAGTTATGACAATGATATCAATGCATCACAACACTGAACCTTTAGGTTTTCTCTATCCCTCGGCCCTTAGTAACAACATTATTGCTACAGACAGTGCAAAACTAAAATAGCTTTAGAAACTAAACAAATGTGACAAAATTCTCATGCAGCAAGATTTGTTTTAATTCAACAACAGATTACTGCTTTAGGAAGTTTGAATACAAGATGTATAACACGAGACCATAAGCTCTGCATGCAAAATACACCATATTTGCAATACTGAAATGGCAAATTACACTCATCATGCAACACGGGGCACAGCACAGGACAAACCACAGGACACCACACTAGTTAGTGCGCCAAAGATTTTGTCACCTACTTGTCAATAGAGCCCACCATGTAGTAAACCATTGGAAACCAACAGATTGCATCCAGAAAATGCATATCTGGCCTAAGTAGCAGATGGGTTACAAAATGAAACACAATGTCACAACAGTGGCAGCGCTTCTAGGGAAAGGAAGTAAGTTGACTTAGTTTGCATTTCCAAAACTAAACACTGTTGACAAGATTAATTTTAAGTGCCTTTTTTCTTAACATTAATTAGAAAATATCATTTGTACTTGTTATGAATAATACAATGTACTATTATATTATAAAAACAAGTTGTATTTCTGCTTTCTAAATCAGAAACATTATGGCATTATTCTACAAAAATACTGAATTGATATCCTTAATTATGACTAAAAAGTCTTATCAATGACTTTAAAAATTATTCATGCAGAGGAGGAATTGTAAAATGAGAAATTAATGATTTTTTTCTTGGATGGCCCAAAGCATAGAGAACTAAATTAGCATGCTTATTAAGAGCAACCTCCCTAAGGGATATACACAATTACAACATGCCCTTTTTAATGTATCAGCCTATTAATCAATAAATATAGTATATGCACCCATGTAACATATGTATCATATAAAATTAAAAGTATTTCACCTTTACATAATTGACTTACTCCATGTATATTGTTGAGCAAATATATATTAAAATCTATACTTATAGGCATATTTGGGGAAAGAATCATAAACCTGGATGCTTCCTTAGAAATCACTTAATCTATTATATTCATTTTATAAAGTTATTAACTCTTTCATGCATCTATTCACTCAGCATATATGTACCCATATATTTATATAATAGACATTTCTATACTAAGGCATACAGAAAAAAGAATATCATGTTACCTTGTACTATATAAAATACAGCTTTCGGAACACATGTACAAAAGCACATAATTACAATATATCTTTTAATCAGAAAAAAAAAAACCAATAGATTGCACTCAGAAAGCAGAATTGGGGATCATTACACAGAAGTGATATTAAATTTGGATGTTTGCCAGTAAAAGAGAAGGAGAGGGAAATTCTAGGAAAAGGGAAGGATAGCATCTATAATATCCCAGCTAGATGAAGTCTTTTCCTCCCTGACCTATTTTCTTCCTGTTGATCATCCTCTTAACCCTTTAACTCTAAAGAAAAAGAATGCACAATACAGTGAAGCTAAAAAGACAATCTTCCAAAGAATACTATTGTAATGTTGATTCAGCTCAACATTAAATTTCTTCATAGTCATTTTAAATGGCCCCATATTATAACATATTATAAATGTACCACAATTAATGTTTAAAATCCTCAATTATTCAGTATATAAATTATTCTCACTTTCATATTGTTAACTCTTGAAGTTACAGGTTATTTCCTATATCTTGCTATTATATACCATACTGGTATGAACATCTTTAGATGACATTTTCCTGTATTAGTTTTTAAATCATTTATGCCAAAGCATTCATAGAAGGATATTAATGAATCACAGAATACAGATATTTTAAAAACTCATGATGCATGTTCATTTCAATGAATATTATAACAATATACAGTCCGAGCAGCAGTCTTTTATAGAACCTTCTGGTTCGGTCTGAGCACTGCTCCGCTTCTTAAAATTAGAAGTGCCATTCTCATTGCTCATTCGATAACTTCCATGACTCTCCTCCCCTACCTCATGTTTATAGAAGCAGGTGTGAGGACACCACAAGATTGGGACCGTACTGAGATTTTGCGGTGGTTTGAAAAATCATTTTGCCTGTGTCTTTTTTCGGTTGTTATTTTGTTTCATCTCTCTTTACTCCTTTGCAGTTCTACTCAGATAAAGTGAGTAGCTCAATAATCTATGTGACAGAGATGGATCTATAATTCTTCATTATTAATTGCAGATACATACCCTGGCTGGAATAACCACACTTTTACTCTGACTCATTCTTTTACATTCAGATCATTTCAATTTCTTTATGCCATCTTCTCTATTCTAAAGGCTAGTAAAGCAAGAGTAAATAATGTTATTGAATAACTCAACTTAATGAAAATACTGAAAAACTGTGTAATAAATAGTACTGGGGTCACTGGGGACAAAAATTAAGTCCTTACTTTATGCCAATTCTCCCAATTAGAGTTAAAATAAAAATATGTCCTTTGCATTTTGTTGCTTTTTCCAGTAGGAATCATTAAAGGTACTTAGACATCAAAATTATTGCCTTGTTTTAGGAAACTCATGAATTTTAGCCACATGCAATTCTGCCACAAACATGTATTTACGATGTGCAAGCAACCTTCTACACCCTCAGAAATTACATTAGCATCTGCATTATGCTAGCTTAGTTCATCCTTACACAAATTCAGCTATGTTACAAGGTAAATCAAGCCCTTGAAACCTAGTAAATATATAATCTTGATGAAGCATATCTAATGTAGAGAATCTTATATGCCATACTTTTTGCAAAATGTAACTTGTATAACGAATAGATTCATCTACTTTTATTGATAAAGTTAGTTTATAAGGAAACTTGAAACATAAAGAACATAGCAATTGTACATTTGTATGTACTATGTTAGCTCATTTAAATTGGCAACAGTGTTCATGTCACTAAACTGCTTAGTAATTGATGAGTGACATAAATGATATCATAGGCTCTTAATAGACTAATCTTTCTAATTATTGAAGTTAATTGGCAAACATAACCTTTACATTGAAAGACACTAAGCAAAAACATAAAACTCTAATAAAAACAGGAAATGTCCCATTCTTATGCTGCACCCTAAACAAAGGACAGATGAAGAATGGAATGTAGGAAAACAAAACCATCAATACTATAGAATAAAATGTATGCATTTTTTATCTGAATGTTAAATACAGAAGACCTATCTATGTTAGAAATTACATTATGGAAAAGTGAAAATAATTACAGATTTAACTCTAAAGCTCATCACAAAAAAATTAGCAAAAAAGAAACAAACATTTAAAAATGGGTTACTTAAGGGCACCTGGATGCCTCAGTCAGTTAAGCGTCCAAATTCAGCTCAGATCATGATCTCGCGGTTTGTGAGTTGAAGTCCCACATGGGGCTCTCTGTTACCATCGCAGAGCCTGCTTTTAGATCCTCTGTCTCCCTCTCCTCTGCCCCTTCCCTGCTCACCCTCTCTCTCTCTCTCTCAAAACTAAACATTTTTTTAAAATGTGTTACTTATATATTTATATGTTACTTATAAATTCATAGATTCTTTTTGCTTAATATACAAAAGTATTTCAAATCAAGAAAAGATAAAGAGGAAAAGAGATCTAGAACAAAAGAAATGTACACAGACTAAAATAAAACATGTTGTATCTAAATAGTAATAAAAGAAATTAAAATTCAACAAACTCAGACGTAATTGATGTTAGTAAACAGAAAAAAAGTGAGCACATCATTAATCTGCAACCTAACTGTAATTATATTAAGAAAGATGACTGTTTATGAGTGTAAAACATCATATTCTTACAAAAGCTTTCATTATAAAAATTGCCATTACATGCAAATGTTAATTAGCTACTGATTGTTAGGAGTGAAAAGGTTTGTGGATTTGCATGGATTTGCAAAGTTGAAGATCATTATTTCCCATTTAAGTAATAAATGTGATGGGCTTAATTTTTGTATTTCAAATTCAAGAAGTGAATGAATATAGTGAGACAGTTTATTTTGTCAGCATTTCATAATTCTGTTAAGTAGTTTATTCCTTTCTTAAAAATATATAAGTAGTTTCATTTAAGTGCTTAAAATAAATTTCCCTTTATTGTTAATTGGGTTTTCACCCAAATCCACTCATCAGTTTGAATAGTGACAATGTCATTTTCTTGATTGGTATGGGGGGTAGGGGGACAACTGACATTTCCTGACTGCCTTACTAAGTGAGATATTTCACTAGTGCTTCACACACACTGTCTTATAAAGTCTCAAAATTAGCTGTTCAGATAAATGTCCTACTCATTTTACACATGAGAAAACTGAGGCTTAGAGATCTCTGATAACATGCAAAAGCCTTATCAAGAAGTTAAGTAAGCTTAGACCATATCTCAGATCCAGGAGTCCAAAGATTGAATGTCTTTAATAAGGGCTCTGATATATCAGACATTGTATCATTGCTTTTAAAATAAGCTGAAGTTTACTGGACACTATATATGAAAAGAAGATTGATGCACTAAAAGGATTGTAGAAAGAAGATGTAAAAATTTGGGAACATAAGCCTGGATCTTGCACTTCAACTTTGTGTAGCTTTGGGCAATATATTCCAAAGTTCTTGACTCTTGTCTCCATCTCTTTTATGAAATGGTATTATCAGATGACTAGATGACCTTGAAGGTTGTGGTGGTCATCGAAATATTTAAGATCAGCATAGCACAACAAGAGACCAAACAAAACAGATGGCCAACCAATTAGAATCAAGACCAGCTCTAATGAGCCAGTATCAAATGCAAGATCTTTTCCATTGTGACTGGGTTTCATTAAGTTATCAGATGAGATCCACAAGTCTTTCTATTTGGAAACATTATGAAAACATATTTTGACATATTATGTTTGGGAATATTATCAATTTAATTTACATCTTAAAATCCCATACTTATGACATCTGTTATTGTTTATTTGTTATATTGAATTAATTGTTCTTTCAACTTAAATAGCCATGTACTGAATATTATTTTCAGCAATACTCATGTGAATTTAAAACAAAGTCAAAACCCACTAAACTAACTAATAATTAAAAAAGTGTATACAATTCTTAGCATACATATTCTTATAACATGGAAATACGTTGAAGAAGAAAAGCATCATATTTCTTTGTAACATTGTAGGATAGATTACAAAATACTAGTCATGGCAGAGCAACAAACATTTCATTGTTTGAAAAAAAAGGATTGCATAAAACTTCCTGGAACATTATTTATTAGTGTTTAGTTTTCGTTTCCTCATTCTTGGCCAAAAGAGCAGAGGACAACAAATAAAAATTTTAGACATCACTTTTGGGAAGGACTCAGGAAGCTAATAAACATTACAGCATGTACTTTCATCATTAACACTTTGAAAGAAAAGTCAAACCCTACAAAATTCATCTAACAAAAAAACATCATGGGAATAATCAGATTCCAAAATGTAAGTTATTAGGAAAGCAAAAAAATTTTAATGCAAAATAATCCAGTTAAAATATATTACTGTTTCTAAAAAGAATTCGCACTGTATTTTTTGCATATGTTAAAAACCTGTAAGTTAAGCAACATCATATAGTTGAAAGAACAATGAAGTATGAATTACATAGAAGGTTCTAATCCTAGAACTAACCTTGGAATAGTCATTTAACTTCTTTGGTCTGTTTTTCCTTGTCTATAAATTAAGAGTACTGTAACCAAGTGACACAAGCTGGTTTATTTAAATGTTATCATTGTAACTTCTAAACTTTGAGATTTTAAGCTGCTTGGTACATCTCTCTGAGGATAAATCATCAGTATATGATATAGATATATTTCTAAGGGGAACAAATGTAAAATAAAAGTAAAGTGTCCAGTATGATGACTGACAGGCAATAAGTGCTCAACAATTATTACTGTTATGAACAGAGGGTAGAAGTAAAGAATATTGACTTTATTAAAGGATCTCTATGGTCTCATTCAGACAAAATACTCTCTCTAATAAAAGCTGCATCTAGATTTATGCGGAAATACTGACCAGTTTTCCAATAATTAAGAGGAACAGAGTTTTCAGGTTTTTCCATGATTGACCAGATTTAGGAATTAAGACTATATTCAGAACTAAACAAAAAGGGACTGATTTAGATATAACCATTCAAAAATCTACATAAGACACACACATAAAGGAACGCTAGACCCTGCCACCTGCTCAATGGGATAATAAGGTAGACACTGGAGGATTAATGATGCTGACATGGGATTACCTATAAAGACTAGATATTAAAACAGAGAAAAGTCCATCTCTATTCCATGGAGTAAACACCACTCCAAAATTTGGAGATATGGATTCTTTTGGGAGGTGTAATATCGTGACTTATAAGAAATATATATTTGGACATTCAGATCATCCATGATTCTTGGATCATAGCTCCCAAAACCCTCGGAATTTCCTGAGGAAAGGAGAATGGGAACATTTTTTGTCATAATGTTTGTTCTCTTGTCCTCAGTTCCTGATATCACTTCAGAGCCATAGATGTACAACGGGTGTCTTGTTATTCATAACAAGCCCCTTTCCATCACAACCAGGTTGATATTAATGAGGTGACTTCTGGGAACCACCTCTTTTGGGGGCTTGTTGTCAGGGGAACAAACCATGAATACAGGGTTGGAACTTTTAGTCCCATACCCTGATTTCTGAGAAGGGGAGAGGGGCTAGAGTTTGAGTTCAACAACAAATGACCAATGATTTGACCAATTATGCCTACCTATGTAATGACCCCTCCATAAAAACCCAAAGGAAGGAGTCTGAGGAACTTTTAGGTTGGTAAACAAATGGACATTTGGCAATAGTGGTGCCCTCAGACAGGGTGTGGACACTCAATGCCCTTTCCCCATACCTTGCCCTATGCATCAACTCCATCTGGCTGTTCCTGAGTTATACCTTTTTATAGTAAACCAGTAATCCAGGAAGTAAACGTTTGAGTTCTATGAGCTGTTCTAGGAAATTAATGGAACTTGAGTAGGGAACTCTGATTTCTAGTCTGTTGGTCAAAAGTATAGCTAAAGGGGCACCTAAATGGTTCAGGCAGTTAAATGTCTGACTCCTGATTTTGGCTCAGGTCATGATCTCATGGTTCGTGGATTCAAACCCATGTTGGGCTCTGTGCTAACAGTGTGGAGACTGCTTGAGACTCTCTCTCTCTCTCTCTCTCTCTCTCTCTCTCTCTCTCTCTCTGTTCCTCCCCCACTTGTGCTCTCTCTCTCTCTGTCAAAAAAAAAAAAACTTAAAAAAAAAAGAAAGAAATATAGCTAACAACCTGGACTTGTGAGTAGCACCTCAAGTCCAAGGAGGGGGTCACTGGAACCTCCAGTCTATAGCTGGTTGGGCAGAAACACAGATGATAAGCTGAGCTTGTGATTGGCTTCTGAATGGAGGAAGTAATCTTGTAGGACTGAATTCTTAACCTGTGGAACCCTTAACCCAGACAGTAGTGTTAGAATTGACTTGAATTGTAGGACACCCAGCTGATCTCGGGTATTGCTTGCTGGGGATGTGGGAAACCACCCACCAACACATACACACATTGAAACTGGGTCCAGGAACCCAATTAGATTTACACATTAGAACAAGAAATTTTACCTTGAAATAACGTAAAGCAGGGGAAAGGTCAGTTTTTACCCCTTGCTTTACCACAGGGATACTTCTTTTTCAAGCCTCTTCCTATCTTTCTCTCTGTACTCCTATCTTTCTCTCAGTTGATCCACTTTGATCCAAGCCATACAAGATGAGGATGTTCTAAGGCAATCAATTTGAAAATGCACCTACCTTAAATACTATCTCTAAGGGAACAAACACACCAAAAGCACAAAGAGCCAAAACCTGATGTGTTACAATTCACAGGGCCAATTGAGCATTTCTTGTGTGCCAGTTCAACCAGTCCCTTAGAACTTCCTGCCAAAGAGGTTCTAGAATTAGGGATACATTCAAAGGCCTTGGAGGTATTTTACAACCACTCCATTGCCATACCCGTCCCGCAACCCAACTTTCATCCTCCTAAGATTTGTTTCATTAAGCTTTAATTTCTTCTGACATCAAATCCAAGTTTCTGCTCCCCCCATACCTGCCCTAAATTTACCTAATCTTTCCTTGGATGCCAAAGTGATAACAGGAAAGTCACTGATTCATCATACCTGAAAATTCTTCAACTGAAACCTCTAGAGTGTTCTCAATTTTTAGAGTTATCATTGCAATAATGATGCTAAAAAAGATGCATCAAAGAGTGTCTTGATATTGGTATATTCAGAATAAACAATGTCACTAAGTTAAAATAGTGAAAAGATATTTCTGTTTTGAAAAACTTCTTTTGATAAATTTTAAAGGCAGAACAAGGCAACAGATTTTGGCCTCATTTAGTTTATCCTGAAATTTTGTATCACTTTGGAATTTAAGAGGAGAGTTGGAGGATCCTAAAATATGGTATTGATCTAAGAACCATCTGCTACCAATTTTGAGTCACAGAGAGGAATATCATAATTTTAGGACACAATGGGTTTGACCATAACATTCAGTGACCCACATTTATATTTGCATAAGGATTGTGAAATGCTTAAGTAGTCTTATCTCACAAGAGTATATCAATCCCACGTTTTCAAAATAAATGAACATGGTAAAGCATTAATTATTCATGTTATGGTATAGAATGTATGTTTTAACAGTGGAAGAATCATAATAACTTATAATTATGTATCATACTATCACATAAGAATGGATCATTAATATGCTTAGCGGATAATTAATGGTTCTTTCAAAAGACAAGAAATTTGTCTAGTTTTGGCAGAAATTTTCCAGGCTAGCTGATTAACTTAAAGAAAATAACTGTAATTATTTCAATGGCGTCTTTCCCATTGATATTGAGTGATAACAACGTGCAAAATAGTTTTAAATAAGATGCTCAGAGTGCTCCAGTGATGTTTCAAGTAGTATTTGTGAAACATAACCATATTCAGTGATTGTTTTAGCACAAAATATACCTCCCAATGAATCATGTGCCATAATGTATCTGATTTAAAATATTCTAAGCAAAGTAAAGTAAATTATTTTTGATATAATGTTAAGAACTCTTTGTCTTGTTTGGGTATTTTAAAATATACTTACGGGTTATCCAATAGCAGTACTATGGGATTAAGTTCTTTCTTTGGTCTATAATATGCCCTGAGAGGAACAATAAAATTATACAATCCATTTCCAGCTGTTTCAGCTGCAACTATAATTAGCTTATTTTTGAATCCATAGGCTTTTGCGTCCTCATAGTAGTTATGCTGGCAACTCTAGAGAAGAAAAATTATACAAAGAAATGCCATTTTTACACTCCACTAAAATTTGGTGAAAAAAATTTAGGATATATGGAAAAGTAAAATTAAGTTAACCTAGTAAATCCCTTATTTTATAAAAAATTTGAAAATAGTTACATTTTTCTATGCCGTTCTCCAGCCTGCTTCAGGAAACGAAGGTGTTCATGGCAAGACAAATGATTGCGGGTGTGTAGCATGATGTAGGGGAAGAAAAAGTCAGCAATATGTGTGCACACATGTTCTACTGGAAACTGAAACTTACTACTAGATGACATCTGGGTATCTATATTTTAAAATTGTCATAATGTGTATGTATATCAAAACATCATGTTATATATACCTTGAATATATGCAATTTTTATTTGTCAATTATATCTCAATAATGCTGGGAAAAATCTACCTCTGACTTTCATTGCCAGAAATAGAATAATTAAATAACCTTTGAACATTCCAAGTACTGAATATCTAAAGGGACGAATATGGAAAAAACATTTTCTTTGTTGTTAAAAAACAAAAAAGCAAAACAAAACAAAACAAAATCCTTAATTATATAACTGTACATCTGAGCTGTCAAGATAATGATAGAAATACACAAAAGTACAATACTACTACTGGTAATAACAACAAAAACAATAACAATACTTTATCAAAACTCATTGTTGCCCTCAGGGTATTTTGCTATTTTCTAGGGGGCTGGTACTTAATAGACATAGCAGTATTAAACCAAGGTTCTTTTAAACTAAATTATCTGCATGGAGAACTCCTTTAGTGTTCTGCTTTTTCATCTATCTATGTCTCTATGTGAGTTTGTTTATTTGGGTTGAGATTAGTTGATTCTCTGTGGATTCATCACCAATTCTGGAATATTCTCTACCTTCATTCTTTAATAAAAAATTACAAAATGCTGTTGGGAACAAGGCACCATGAGTCAACAGAAACAATAAATGATAGAATTAGACTCACAAAGACTACAAATTATTGATGTTATTAGATTCAGAATATAAAACGAACACATTTACTGTATTTAAAGAAATAAAAGAGAACATTTAAAGTATGAACAAATAAGAAGAGATTATTTAAAATACTCAGGTAGATGTTAAGAGAAATGCATATATTTGGGGCACCTGGGTGGCTCAGTTGGTTAAGCCTCTGACTTCGGCCTAGGCATGATCTCACCATTCCCTAGTTCGAGCCCCACACTGGACTCTGTGCTGACAGCTCAGAGCCTTGAACTTGTTTCAGATTCTGTGTCTCCCTCTCTCCCTGCCCCTCCTCAACTCATGCTCTCTCTCTCCCAAAAATAAAATAAACATTAAAAAAAAGTTAAGAAATGCATATATTCTCTTTTAGAACTAAAAAGTACACTAATTAAAAATAAAACTCAAAAGCTGGGTAATAGTACACATTTGATGCATATGAATGGGGTCAACTGCAGGGCAGAGTTGAAGTAACTACTCAGAATGTGAGAAGGAAAGTGATATAAAGTAGTAAGAAAAAATGAAGATATTTGGAAAACAGTGTGACAGTGTCTAACATATATTTAAACGAGATGCCTGAAAATGAAAGTATCAGAAAGAAGCCCTATTCAAGTAAATACTGACTGAGGATTTTCTAGAATTAATGAAATACTCAAAACTTCAGTCAAATAATAAATAAAAATCCAGCTTCATATGCATGGTAATAAAAGTGCAGAACAACCAAGGCAATGACAAGATCTTAAAACCAGCCAAACAGAAAAGAGAGACTCTCCACAGGGAATAGGAACTAGGATGATGGCCACTTCTCAAAAGCAACATGGAGCCCATAAGGCAGTAAATAAAATCCCAATGTGCTTAAAGGAAAAAGAAAACTGATAGCTTGGAATTGGACACCCAACAAATCTATCTTTTAAGATTATTTGTAGAGAAACTGAAATTGACAGAATTCAACACTGATAGGACCTTAGTAAGAGAATTTCTAAAAGCTATAATCTGGGAAGTAGAAAAATGAATCCAGAAGGAAGGTTTAAGGTATAAAAAAGAATAGAGAAAGGGGAAATGGTTTTAAAAAGGAGGGAGCAATAAGCCTTCATTGGAAGTATGATTGAAGATTTACTAATATAAGTAGGATCTGCAACCATATGAAGGAATGAGGTCACTCACAAAGAGGCCGTGGAAAGGGAAGAGTGACAGGTGATGTTGAGACTATTAAGAACTTGAAGATTTATGAGGTAAAATGAGAAAAAAAAGAACTAATTTAGGAGTAGCTCAATTAGCGACACCTGGGTGGCTCAGTCAGTTAAGTGTTCGACTTCAGCTCAGGTCATGATCTCACGGTTTGTGGGTTCAAGCCCTGTGTCCAGCTGTGTGCTGAGAGTTTGGAGCCTGGAGTCTGCTTTGAATTCTGTCTCCCTCTCTCTCTCTGTCCCTCACCCACTCGTGCTCTGTCTCTCTCTCTCTCTCAAAAATAAATAAACATCAAAAAAAAATTTTTTTTAAGAAGAAGTAGCTCAATTAATAAAACAAAAAGGAGAAAACAAGGAATTTAGTGTTGATAAACCTTGATCAGGAACCAGCTTGTTGATGCTGATGCAGAATGAACTGGGCAACATAATCCCAACTCACACTTCACAGATGCAGTAGGATTGGCTGCCCAACCCCATCTCCTAATTACAAAGTAGACATTCCTTTATGGAGCAGACCACCACCTCCAGCCAGCCTAATGCTAAATAAATATATGATAATACCAGATGTCACAGCTAGTCAGCAACATTCAGAAACTTTGCCTTCTCTATATGGTAGAGAGACAGTTCAGTCTTTAGTTTTAAAGGACCCTCTATTGTTCACCAATCTGTATCTCTGAAAGCTTAACTTTTCAGTTATACCAGTTGTCCTGCTTGGGGATAAATCATTTCCCCTCTTTGGTCTCCCAGTATGTTTTTTCTCTTGAACTGTGTGTTAAAAAATAAAATGGTACAAGAAGTGAATCCAGGTTTTGTGGGGCCTAAAGCTTCTGTTTCTTGGGGAATGTTCTTTAAGGAAAATAACACAAATATTATAAACTAAAAAATTAGTCACAGGTTCTTAGAAAGGGTCAATACAGGTGAAGAGTCCTGAAGCTTAAGATTCATTACTGTTACCAAAAATACACAGATAGTACTATCAAATACTGCACACGGTAAATTAAAACAAGAACAAAAGAAAAAGGCGTTGAGAGATGGAACTGTCCATCTTAATGGACCCAGATGAATATTTGGAAGCAATGACAAAGATTTACAAAAAAAAGCTTCAGAATGATAAAGGCAGAAATTTTCTAATGTTCTGCTAATCTTCCTTAAGAATGACAGTAATAGCCAAGACCCATGATGTTTATTACACAAAAAAGTAATAGTAGCAAGAATACTAACAGAATGCATTAAGTGCCTAGTCATTTATTAACTTCCAGGCACTATGTTAAAAGCATTCTACACACACTAAGTTATAGAATTCTCAAAAGAACCCGATGAGGCTCATATTAAAATTACAAACATTTTGCAGATGTGGAAACTGAAATTTAATGGTGAAGTTATTTGCCCAAATTTCAAAGCCTGTAAGCAGATTTTAACACCCATTAACTCCAAAATTTACAGTAAAATTCCTGGTTAGAATTAGTGGCACATTTTAATTTCTAGGAGGTGGGAGGGGCAGTTGAGAATCTTGTTTTTATCTGCTTTCTTATTCATCAAGAAAACAAGCTCTTATACAGGTCATGCCAATTGGCCATATCGTGAAAGAGATTTAAAAATGCTCGCCTTCTTGGAATCTTTCTGTTTTGAATGGTTTCTTTGGAACATCCAGACAGGAACCAAGAACTATAGTAAAATCTTTAGGAAAGGAGATATTAACCACGACACAGATATTAGCTTTCAGTCTAATCAATAATGAACCTTTGTGGCTAACACATAGATCAGCTAATTTTACCATGTCAAGCAATCACACATTAAGTTTTGAGGCAAAAATACCTGGCAAAATAAATAGTGCCCATTTGGCCAAAGTAATTTTGAGAGACTTTGGATGTTGAAAATTCATAACTTTGAGATTCTGGCACCTTTGTTTTTTCCTTAACAAGATGACTGGCTGAATCATTGGGTATTTTAGTAGAAGAGTAGAGTTTTGGGGTAATCTTCAGTTCAGTTAAGAAAGTATAATTCACCATTTTATGTATTACATTTACATTTGAAAAGATAATGCTCTTTAAACATATTTTAGTCAAAAGATTATACAAAATTATTTAAATATATGTAATTACAAAATGCCATAATTTCAGTTTTGGAGAAAATAACAATTACTTACCTTGTCTAGTCTTAAGCAGCAAAATGGCACTTTTTCATGAAGGAGATGACAAAAAGTGGGTGAACTTCCTATATATGGAGAGTAAGGTGGGTAGCCTTTAGCATATCTGTAAAATAATATGAAATATTTGAATTGCCTTGAACAAAACACACAAAGCTGGACCATTAAGTTATAGCCATACCCCTCGATTTTCATAAAGTTAGATGCAACTCTTTTTGTTGCAATTACATTTTGATAAAGAAAGGATTTATAATAAGGATAAGCAAACCAGGACCCATGGACCATGTCTGGCCCATCAGCTAGTTTTGTGAATTAAAAGTGTTTTGTTTTGTTTTTTATTTTAAAGGATTGGAAAAAGCTTAAAAAAATAAATGGTTGAAAAAAGACAAAAGAATAATATTTCATGTCACATAAAATATTATGAAATTAAAATGTAAGTATCCACAAGTAAAGTTTCTTTAGGACACAGCCATACTCATTCATTTTATGTATTGTCAATGGGTGCTTTCATGTGTCAAAAATAGCTGGGTGTGTACAGCCAAACAGGGCCCATAAAGTCTAAAATATTTACTAGCTGGTTCCTGTACAAAAAGTTTGCCAATCCTCGGTTTAAAAATTTAGATAGACTTTTTAAAATATGACCATTATTTTTTATAAAACACATTTAAAGCAAAAGGACTTATTTTCTAAAAAAAAAATTTTTAACGTTTATTCATTTTTGAAAGACAGAACGTGAGTGGGGGAAGGGCAGAGAGAGAGGGAGACACAGAACTGGAAGCAGGCTCCAGGTCCCAAGCTGTCAGCACAGAGCCCGATGCGGGTTTTGAACCCACGAACCATGAGATCATGACCTGAGCCAAAGTCAGGCGCTTAACCGACTAAGCCACCCAGGCGCCCCTAAAGCAAAATGACTTATTATGATTTACTTCGTCAATACTCATTAGTCCTGGATGCATAATCACAAAGGAGTAAACAGTTGATTTAATCACTCAAACATTCACCAAAAACAATATTGTTGGAATCTTCCTTAAAATATCATCAAAAACATTCATTTGTTTGCTGACTTCATGAAAATAGCCACTTGTACATCACGGCTGTATTGATTTTCAAAATAAAACTATCAAAAAGTAGCAGCAGCAGAAAAAAGAACTATTTATTTGTTAAGAAATAAAATTTAGTAGAGGCAAAATCCCTTTATCCAATATGAAAACTGTTTTCTCAGTAAAAATTTACCTTCTAAACCAAATTTCAAACCTAGTTTAAACTGTTTTCCAGACATTATTAGCTAGGAGGGTAAAAAGGTGCCCATTTTGCAAATTTAGAACCTGATAATCTCCACTTTTACTTCATCATCTTTTTCCGTTTTCTAAAAATAAAAAAATTCGACCTCTCAATCTTTTCAAAAGCACATGCAAAGAAAGAATTTCCATCACAGCACACAAAGTAATTTCTAGGAAAATCCTGGCACTCAAACCTCCTTGTTCCCATCAAATATTTCATAACTATATTTAAGTACTATTGATTTCTTGGAAAGTGCATTGTGTTCTGTAGGTACATCAAACTTCCCTGTAATAGATTTTTTTAAAGTGTAAAGGATTAAAAGAAGGATTTTTTTAAGTTTCACTTGTATTTCAGGCTATTTTAGTTCAATTCGACATTAACATCAATGTTAATTGAACAACTATTATATGAAAGATATCAGGAGCAGTATGTGAATGGTGTTACCATTGACACTACTACTAGCCCTGCTATACCTCCTAGTAATTATTACTCATTGAATGCTTAATCTGCACAAAGCATTGTCATAAGCACTTCTCCATTATCTCAATTAAACTTCATATGAACATCATGAAGCTGCAATTATAGATATAGGCACTGTGATTCAGATTGTTTAATCAAAGTCATTTGTACATAACCAGTATAAGGTGGAACTGCCATGAGAAACAAATTCTTTCAGACTCCATAGTCAAGACTGTTGACCACTGTGCTTTCCTCAAGAAATAGCAATATAATATGTGATGAAGACAAGTAAACAAACCCTACTGAAGGCTAAAATGTGACTAATAGCATGTACATTGGCCCTATGTATTACGGAAGCACAGTAAAGAGCACAAGTACTTCCTTTATCCATGCATTCAAAATATTATTGACGTATATCATATGCAAAAGACTGCTGAAATGCTGAGATTTGGAAGGGAAGCCTAATGGAAGAAAGCTCCATTACATGTCATTTAATAACTGAACTTCAATATCGACATGGAAGGATATAAAGTTTAGAGAGTACAATATAATTAACAAAAACATACAATCATGAAAATGCATCTTATAGCATGAAAACACCAATTTATGTATTTTCTTCTTTAAGGATAAAAGATAATTGAGAGAACATGGAGCCTGGAAATATATGTTGAAGCCAGAAATTTGAGGTCTTAAAGTATTTTCTATTTTTATATAACAGAGATATTGGCTAGTAGGAAGGATGTTTTGGTAGAAGTATGTAGAATTGATTCTAAGCTGTCCAAAAGGTAAGGACATTAATGTCTCATAGTAGCACAAATCCCAGTAAATCTTACAATTTAGACTATCTAAACATACTCTAAGTTTGAAGAAATTTCTTCATCTGGTGTAGTTTCATCTTCTGATTGATCACTTAGAAGATCACATGTTTGAATAGATGATGTATCTGCAACCTCTAAAACGGGGGCAATGCTAGGTCTTCGGATTTCTTTGCTTCCCTCTGTAGGAAGAGACAGGGTGGGGCCGCTTGTTGATCTACAGCTTGTGTCTTGCAAGTCTATAGCCACCGTACCTGCAACAATGAAACATAAAAATCCATCAAAACATCTGCCATCTGTATGAGAATCAACCATTTAATGATAAAAATACAACCAGTATAACCAGGGAACATATTATTGTTTATCCTTTAATCTCAAAGTTATTTCTTTCTCACGTGGGCATTTCTTACCTACGTGAATTAAAAAAAAATTGTGTATTTGTGCAGAAGTGTATTTGCTGAGTCTAGCTCTATTGCACAAAACATAAGACTTGTGAAATCCTGAAATATTTAGGAATTTAAAGTGAAAAAAATACCTTGTTTCAATTTACATTTATTTAAAATTAATAAAAAGAATTTTTATCCTTTGCAATATTGTGTATTTCTCATCATATCTTTCCCCTCATTTTGTTATTATTCTCTGGTTGATTCGTAACCACTTTTTTATATTGGAACCATTAATATTTTATATTTATTCAACAAATATTTACTGAGTAATCACCGCATGGCAAGCACCTAACCTAGGCACTTTGGATATGCAGGGAGTGAGACATATAACCATTTATCTTTAAAATAACCAAGTAGGGGCGCCTGGGTGGCGCAGTCGGTTGAGCGTCCGACTTCAGCCAGGTCACGATCTCGCGGTCCGTGAGTTCGAGCCCCGCGTCAGGCTCTGGGCTGATGGCTCAGAGCCTGGAGCCTGTTTCCGATTCTGTGTCTCCCTCTCTCTCTGCCTCTCCCCCGTTCATGCTCTGTCTCTCTCTGTCCCAAAAATAAATAAACGTTGAAAAAAAAAATTAAAAAAAAAATAAATAAAATAACCAAGTAGACAAATAAATGGGGGAAAAAAACTCTTTTAGATAATGATAAATACCATGCAGAACATATAACAAATGATGTGAAAAAGAACAGTGGGGTTGGGAGCAGGAGGATGTATGAAGTTTTCACCAGGTGGTAAGGAAGGTTACTCTGAAGTCATGACTTTTGGTTTTTGATGGGAAAGACAATTGTGACAATAGTGAGTGCAAGTTCAGGAGCTGTGGAAATACCCTGAGACAGCAGGAACAGCAAACCCAGATAGCTTAAGGCTTTTGAATACTTGAGGTACTCAACAGTAAACAGAAGAAATGAATTTCTTTGGGACTTTTTGTATTGGAATTTTGAAATTAATTTAAATACCAATTTGTGGAAAGTTGATGTCTCTACCCTTCTGAAGAAAATAATACAATCTACCTGATAGATGCCATCACGTTTCACTACCACTCACTTCATGTATGCACTCAGTGATATCCCGTCATCTTTCTAAAAGCCCTTAGACCTCACTTTGTCCCATCTGAATCATCTATTAAAACACTCTCCACTTCTCTCAAACCTGACCTTGCCGCCTCCTTTACTATCTCAGCAGGCATTTAAAAAAATTTTTTTTCAACGTTTATTTATTTTTGGGACAGAGAGAGACAGAGCATGAACGGGGGAGGGGCAGAGAGAGAGGGAGACACAGAATCGGAAACAGGCTCCAGGCTCTGAGCCATCAGCCCAGAGCCTGACGCGGGGCTCGAACTCACGGACCGCGAGATCGTGACCTGGCTGAAGTCGGACGCTTAACCAACTGCACCACCCAGGTGCCCCTCAGCAGGCATTTTTAAAGGGGAAATAAAACTAATGGATTTTAGCATCTCTTTCCTGTACCATGGAAAGAGAGGTCAGCGACTGATTTCTAAAACCTCTGAGGCAACTACAAGTCTTCACAGGAAGACAGATGAACAGAATGTTTTTGAGGGTGAGGGTTGGTAGCACAAGTCTAGTGAGAATATTTGAGAATTCCTCAAAATTCAAATAAATTCTGGGGGTCAAGTTTCAGAGACTGGTACCTCTTCATATACACATACTCAGATTAAAGGGACGGGAAGCCTAGTGTGTCTGTAGTCAGTGGGGAAGGCTTTGTGTGAGGGGCATAGATGAACATATTTAGAACTGCTGTTTCTGAGAAAGAGATGTGGCTACCAGCACTCAGCGATTCCAATATCAGAGCGAAGGTAAAGGTGGTTGCCATCAGAAACTATACACTCACCCAAAATTTTAGCATCATAAATAAGGACTAATCTATAACTCATTCTCTTTGGGGGAGGGGTGAATGGGGATCCTAGAGAAAATGAGATTAAATTTTCTATTAAGTCTGGAATTGATTAAAAATTAAATTTTATATATTTGACTTACAAAAATAAAGAAAAGCAATACATGATTTATATCCTAAGATTTTGAGTTAAAATTCATACGTATAGGGGCAGCTGGGTGGCTCAGTCGGTTAAGCGTCTGACTTAGGCTCAGGTCATGATCTTGGGGTCCGTGAGTTTGAACCCCACATCGGGCTCTGTGCTGACAGCTCAGAGCTTGGAGCCTGCTTTGGATCGTGTCTCCTTCTCTCTCTGCACGCTCCCCTGCTCGCACTCTGTCTCTCCCTCTCTCTCTCAAAAATAAACAAACATTAAAACATTAAAAAAATCATATGTATATTATTTATCCTCTGCAGATAACCACAGTGCCATATTCAGGGAGGAAACAGAACTTAATGTAGAAAAAACCCTTCAATTCCCTGACTTTAAACAAACATGAAAGTTTCACCAAACTTTTATTCCTTTATTTCTGCTTAGAAGCAAACAAACATACCTCCATTTACATAAAGCTCATCCCTACTCTTCTTGGGGGAATTAAATCCCCTCCTGCTTCCTAAGGAATCATGATCTTTTAATTCCATTCTCCAAATATATTTGACTCCACATAACCCCCAACTACCGCTTTATCATTTTCTTGCCCAACATAGGGAAATTTGGTCACTTCCTGATTATTCTGCCAACACGGACACCTGGCACCAAACTGGGCCTGAGGGATACGATCCTGAGAAAGAATCTAGCAGGGAAGACGCAATTTAGAAAGTAGTTTCAATTACAGAAACAAGCCGTTCTTGGAACATTTCCTTTCCTTAACAAACCTGGCTCTTCCCTAACATTTCCCTGTCACCCCTTTAAAACGGTGGGTTGGAGGTAGATAAATACCCTCAGTGCTGTCACTGTCTCTTTTAAACCATTTTCCTTTTATCCTTTAGAAAATACCAGCTTTGTATCCCATACCTTCAAGATTCTACCACCGCTATCTTTCATGGCTTTGTTTGGTAACTAATACTATGCCATTCTACTTATTTCTTAAAGATTCTAGTCCGTTTCTCCAATACTATTGCATTCATAACAAAGAACCAAAGAAATTGGTTGGCTTAAGAAACAGAAATTTATTGCCTCATAGTTTTGGAGGGTAGACACCCAAAATCCAGGTGTTAGAAGGACTGGTTTTTTTCTGAGGGCTGTGAGGGAATGATCTGTTCCAGGTCTCACTTCTTGGCTAGTAGATGGCCATCTTCTCCCTATGTCTCCTCCCACTGTCTTCCTTTGATGTGTCTCTGTGTCCTAATTTCCCCTTCTTATAAAGACACCAGTCACAGTGGATTTGGGCCCACCCTAATGATCTCATTTTACCTTGATCACCTCTGTAAAGACCTTAGCTCCAATAAAGATCACATTCTGAGTTACAAGGGGGGGGGGGGGCGGTTAGGATTTCAACATATGAATTTTGGTGGACACAATCCAATTCATAACACTTTTCCTGCCTCATTCAGTGTGTTAAAAATGCAGGTAAATAAACCTTCCCACATCCAAAATCTCACTTCCTTGAATTTACTAAAGAAATCACTTTTCACCTTATCTTAGCCCCTCACTTCCACATTCACTCTTTAGATTTTATTATAACCAATTACAACAGTGCTCCCTTTACTCATTTCCTGCCTTCACCCTCTGACCACCACTACTTCCTATCTTTTTAGGTCACTTTTATTTGTGTCTCAACTTCAGCTACGGTTTCACTCCACTGGAACTTCAGCTGTATTTATGATACCAAATTTGAATTGTCTCCCTTACTCCTTTCATGTTCTGTCTTCTCTTCTTACCCACCTTAAGCTCCATATTTAAGCAGTATGATTATTTGCTAGCAAACACTCTTGGCTCCCTTGTCACATTTTTGCTCCCCTACTCTCCTGGCAAAAGCAAATCCTGTTTAAATTCAACTCTCTAACTAACCGATACCTGCATCAATGCAAATGAATATGCTTGGATAGTTTAGTTCCTGCATTAGTCCGTCCAGTACAATGTCTGTCCTCATTCTTGGCAAGTTCTTTATGCATGTAGATAGATTTATATTTCATTACACATGAAGATGATCCTTCCAATACTCTAAACTTAGTTCCTTGTCCCTTCATCCACTAATGGCCTTTTCTTCCACCATTCTTTAACGATTCACTCTCACAGTCATACCCTAAATCTGACAGTTACTATTTAGTACATGTAAACTCTATTTCTGGCATCTCATTCTCTGATATGTACCTTCACCTCTTCTCCTTCCACCTCTACCCTTTTTAATTCCCAGTGGAATTATAATCTTTGAATCCACTACCTTTTCAGCTTCCTTCAACCAAAGATGGCTTTTCATTTCCTTAGCTAAATTAAGTTCCACGGTCTATCATTATGTTCATTCTCTTAAATATATTCCCGATTGCCTTGCCCTCCTCACTTCCTTGTATATTCACCATGACTACAAAGTCATTTCTTTGCATCCCTTTGCAGCAAAACTTTTTAAGAGACACTGGGCCTAGCATCTCTAATTTGTCTTCTACCATTCTGTCATGAACCCCTCTGATCTACCGTTTTCCGCTACCACTCCAATGAAAGAGCAACGGTCACCATTTTGTTACATTCAATTGCCAGTTCTCAATTCTGATGTTATTTGAACTATTGGTGGCAGTAGACATGGCTGATCACTCCAGTATCTTGACACACTTGATTCATTTGGGTTCTAAGACCACACACTCACCAGGCTTTCTTACTACCTTGCCAACGGCTCCTTCTTGGTCTCTTTTGCTGGTTTCTTTTCATCTCCCTGATATTTAATGTTGATATCCTGCAGGATTTACTCTTTGTTTTTATCCCTTTTCTGTCCATACTTATTTCATCAATGACCTTGTTCAGTCTCATGGCTTTAAATATAATACATAAGCTCACGAACCCCAAATTTACCTTTTCGGTATACAACTCTTTCCTAAACTCTAGACTTTTATGTCTAACTTCCTATGTGACATCTTTTTCTCAATGTCAAACAAACATTTGAAGTTCAGTGTGACCCAAACTGAACTTTTTACCCGCCCCACCCCCCCCACAACCCCAGCCAAACCTGCACTCCCCCAAGCCTTCTCTATCTCAATAGACAGCCATTCCCTTTTTCCAGTTGCTTAAACCGAAAACCTTGGAGTTCTTCACAGTTCTCTTTTCTCAGTTTATTTACAATCATCAGCAAACCCTAATTATTCTATCTTCAAAGTTTACCCAGAATTTTCTCTTTCTTACTATTTCCACTTGATAATACTCTGATCCTTTGGCCAAACCAAGAATCTCAATAGCAGCCAACGTGATTGTATTAAAACATAGGTTAGCATAGATGAGGTCATGCCATTGCTCTGCTTAAAACTTTCAATGAATCCTCCTTCACTCAGAGTAGAAACAATAATCTTTAATTTGACTTTAAAAGCCCCAACACAATTTGTCTTATTTTATGTCTTCTACCTCATCTCCTATACCCCACTATCCCTCACTGTGTTTGAGTCACAAGAACCTTTTTACCTTGGGAACCTTGTTCCCAGACCACCCAGTTAGGCTCCCAGTGGGGACTTGATCTTCTTCCAGATATGCACAGAGCTAATTCCCTCATTTTCTTCAAGTATTTTCTCAAATGTCACCTTTTCAATAAGGCCCAATAACGACCTCATTTAAAAATCCAGTCTCTCCAGAATTCATAGACTTTTTTTTACTAGCTCTGTTTCCCTCTTTCTTTTTTCTTATTACTCATCACTTTCTAACACACTAAATAATTTATTTTTTATGTGCTATTTATTGCCAGTCTTCCCTGTGATTGAATGTAAGCTCTGGGAGGTAGGGATCTTTGTGTATTTGTTTACTAATTTATCATAAATACTTATAAGAGTTTCCAGCACATACTAGGTACTCCATAAGTAATTGTGAATAATGGAAAGATAATGAGTAGGACTACTGTAGAAGAAAGATAATATGCTATGTCAATGACAAACAGGGTTACCTAATACAGTCCAAGTAGAGCCATGGAATATGTCTCAGAAAGACTGATATTGAGACTGAGATACAAAGGATTAGAGGTTGTTACCAGGGCAAAGTTGGAGGCTGGGGAGTAGATCCTGTCAAAAGAAACTTCATGTGCGAAGGTCTACCGGTCAGAAACCATTAGTGAAGATTGAAAGGAATTTAGTATGATTGGGACTTAGGAGTGCAATTAAAGGGATGATAAAATACAGGACTAGAAAATTAAGATGGAATCATTAAAAAAATTTATAAGTAAAGTGACTGTGTAATTTATCTTCTTGAGAATCAAGAATTCAATAATTACACCCGGGACAATGTATATAAACTGGAACCGTCCTGGGGAAACTGTGATTGACTCATGAGAATAAGAGATTTTGGTCATCCAAATTATAAGCCATGTGATATTATAAAATTTAGATTTCTTTTTCCCATTGACCAATAAGAAGCAATTCAAATGATTTATGTGGGACAATGACACTATCAAAATTATGTAAAAATTATTACTCTGGTTTCAAGGTGGAGAAGAATGCAAGACAGCACCAAGGCATGGAGAGAAGGTTGTGGGGACTGACCCTGCAGTTGAGGGGAAAGATGATGGAGACTGAGACCATGATCATACAGACAATGCACAAAGAGAGAAGGGAATGACTCTCAGGGTTACTCAATGATCAGATTTAATAGAATTGGGTGAATTCTGAGATATGAGAGGAGAGAAAGAGTGAAAAGTCAGAATTGTGACTTTATAAATTATAATGTGTCATCTGTTCTTTAGCCAAAAAATAGAGGAGGAAGATGGTTTTGCATGATGGCAGAAAGATTGGTTCAACTTGAATATGCTGTGCTAGTTTTTCCTGTGAGGCATCCAGACAGAAATAACCAGTACACTGCTGAATATGTTGTTGTGAAGAGAAATTTAAGTTAATGATTTACATGAGAGAATCATCAATTTTTGGCAGGCAAGTCAATCTATAGGAACAGATGGGAGTATTTAGGGAAAATGAATGTACACGATACAGAGAAAAAGCACTAGAGTGTTTCAGGAAGAACATGGTCAAAACTATACCATGCTGTGAAGATGCCCAATGAATTTAGTGACAAACAGAAGAGTGGTGACTTTGTCAGAGTAGTGATATAAGGACTGCAGATTTCAGACTGAACTGGGTAGAGCATGAAGGGACAACAAGCCAGCAACTGAAGACAACTCTTTCAAGGAATTTACCTGTGAAGATGTCATTCCAAGAGGTTCAGGGGTGTGTGTGTGTGTGTGTGTGTGTGTGTGTGTGTGTGTGTGTGTTTATGAAGAGAGAGACACACAGAGACAGAGACAGAGAAAAAAACAAAGGAAGGAGAAATGAGCCAATGATTTTGAAAAAAATAAAGTTAGGTAATGAGGATGAATCAAAACACAGGTGAGGTTCCAGAAGAGGTAAAAGAGATGGGACCACTATATAAGTGATGACATTCCTATTAAAATGTTAAATGTTAAAAGAAAGGACACATTTCCTTGTGACAAAAACTGAATGTTTGTGGGCTTGTAGGTAGTTTGGTAGCAAATTTTAAAGGAAATTCTTATTTTTCTGGATCTATTTCCTTTTTTTTTTTAACTTCTAGGTTATAAAACCTAACTTCAATCCTGAGATGGAGGATGGAAGAAGCGTTTTGAGAAAAATGGTGAATATCTGAAATAGCCTCTGTTGATAACTGGATACAGAACTTACAAAAGAAATACACAAGTGTTGGGTATTTGTATTATAATCAAAAATATGAAAAATTGTTGGCAATTTTGAATTAGCTACATTTCTTACCAGTTTAATAGCTTAGAAACTTTGTTCTGTATATGCAGCTACACCAAATTTATAATATACACAAGTAGTTTCTAAATTTGATGTTGAAATTTTAACAAACATTGGAGTATATTTATTATGCTTTTTTAAAGAAAGAAACTAATGATATTTTCAAATTTATTTATACTTACCCATGCTGGCAATTATGCTATGTACAGGTAATCGAGAAGGTCCATGATAAAATGACCTTGATACATTGCTTTTTTTCTGCTGGTCTTGGTTTTTAAATGCTGAATTCTCTTCTTTGGTAATATTAATATAAAAACATATATCTGTAGCATTCATAATACATCGAGGACCTGGATTCAGCAAAATGTTTTTATTATCCTCCCTCCGAACACCAATCAAGCAGACGCCAAACCTTAATTTAAAATAAATAAATAAAAGTTTAAGAATTGTGATTCAGCAAGCTCTTAGTTTTTGTTTTTAAGTTTTCATATTAGCAAACTGTTATAAGGCAGAGGAAAATTAAAACCCAAATCAAAGCCTTTTACTTTTTTTTGAGACAGAAAGAGACAGAGCATGAGCTAGGGAGAAGCAGAAGAGAGAGGGAGACAGAGAATCTGAAGCAGGCTCCCGGCTCTGAGCTGTCAGCACAGAACCCGACATGGAGCTCGAACCCACAAACTGTGAGATCATGACCTAAGCTGAAGTTGGATGCTTAGTTAACTGAGCCACCCAGGCGCTCCAGCAAATCAAAGCCTTTTAAAGCGTTTTGAAAAGATCCTAAAAGTTCAAGACTCAAGATTCTCAAGACTTTCCTATTTTCACAGGAAAAGAAACTATGTCCTTAGTGTGTTGTGAAATCAATTTAGTTGATTATAACATATATATATATGTATGTATATGTTCACCTAAATAAAGCAGAAGAGAATAAAAGATAATAGAAAACATCAGCATATTGTACTGATGTATACTTATATCATTAGGAAGGGTAAGAATTTTTTTTATAAAGTGTGTGTGTATTGGGTCTTTCCTTAAATATGTATTTTCATTTGATCAAAAAACATAAAACAACATTACTTAGTCAAAAAAAATTGAAAGCCATTGGCCTAAAGGAGAGGAAGAAACTTACCAACGTCACATGACGAAGAATCAGGGTCCCTAATTTCTTTTAGTTCTGTGTCTACCATATTTGGTTTACTCTGAATTTTAGGAATAAAAAATTTAATAGTCTGAATAGGTGCACAGCTTAATTAGTAGAAATATCAAGCACTAAATTGAACAGATATTAATAATTGCTTTTATACTTTTTCAGGTTATGCTCCAAACAGAAAATGTCCTGAATGTTTTTATTTCAATATGTCTTATAGTGTTACAAATAAATCTATTGAATACAAATTATTTATAAACTAAATATTTTTTAAACATCAAAAGTATATTTAGTATGTATGGATAGAATCACATGGAGAATTTAAGTGTAATACATAAAATATTACATTAGTAGAATATACTAGATATAAATAAACCTTAAAAATGTTTTATCAATATATTTATAATACTGATAATATATTACTTTCATTATAAACATACATTTTTATTTCTTCAGTGAATAATTTTTCTCAAAAAGGAAAAAAAATTATGTTTCATGTTTCAATTAGAAGATACTATTGATTACTTTTTAACTTATTTCTCTGGCCAAAGAAAGTTTTTTTAAATGTCTAGTTTTTATAAATGTTATTATGACTTTGTTTACATTTTTTAAATGTTTATTTTTGAGAGAGAGAGAGGGCACGTGCAAGCTGGGGAGGGGCAGAGTCAGACATAGAAGATCCCAAGCAGGCTCTGTGCTGACAGCAGGGAGCTGATGTGGGGCTTGAAGTCAAGAACTAAGAGATCTAGACCTGAGCTGAAGTCATACATTCAACTGAGCCACCCAGGTGACCCCTTTGTTTACATGTTTAAACAACACTTTATAATTAGATCTCCAAATAAGATTCATTTCATTATTTGTGAATTCCTAATGGATTAAAATATTTTTAATAGTTTTTTAATGTTTATTTATTTTAGAGAGAGAGAGAGAGAGAGACAGAGTGTGAGCGGGGCAGGGGCAAAGAGAGGGAGACACAGAATCCCAAGCAGGCTCCAGGCTCTGAGCTGTCAGCACAGAGCCCGACAAGGGGTCCCAAACTCAAGAACCACAAGATCATGACCTGAGCTGAAGTCAGACACTTAACCAACTGAGCCATCCAGGCGCCCCATTAATAGATTAAAATATGTTAAAGACAATTTAAAAATCACTAAAGTCGAGGCACCTAGGTGGCTCAGTCAGTTAAGCATCTGACTCTTGGTTTTGGCTGGGGTCATGATCTCAAGGTTTCATAGGTTCAGGCCCCATGTCAGGCTCTGCACTGTTAGCATGGAGACTGCTTGGGTTTCTTTCCCTCTCTCTCTCTCTGCCCCTACCCTACTTGCACTGTGTCTGTCTCTCTCAAAATCAACTTTAAAAAGAAGTTACTAAAGTCAATATTCCTACTAAGTTATACTTTATACCTAATAATATTAACTTGTAGAGATCATACAGAAGCTCAGAGTTCAAATGTCTCAGTAATTACATTAAAAATTCCATAATACTTGGAATTCATGAGCACCAATATGGGCTGTATTTTAGAAAGCTGTGTTTAAAAGGTATGATTGATTTATATTTTAAGTCCACTCTGGAAGCAGTAACATACTTTTTGTGCGCATGAAAAGAGGCATATGTAAAACTCTTCCCTTCGTATTCAGCAAAAAATGTACTTTCTTCCAAAACAATGTGGTATACTTCATTGCCAGAGCATCTACCATACATCTTCTGCCACTGTTCTGGTGACTGCTGGCCTTCTCTGCAACAAAAGCACACACACATACACGCACACCAAGAGAAAAACACAGTGAATGAAGTTAAAAAAAACAAAAAAACAGTTGCCATACATAATTTGGAGTTTCCTCCCAGGAAGAATTAGTAAACACAGTGCAAAGAAGTATATGTATGGTGCTCTAAATGATGATATTTACAAACACAAAGAATTACTACAAAAATTTTGAAACTAACACAATATATAATAAGCTTGAAAGATGGCACAATCCTAGAAAGTAGTTTTTCATACTCCAGTTAATGAAAACATTTATCCTGACCATGAACCAATGAGATATAGCATTTATAGCATTTCATTTTAATTTCTGTTTATGTCTATCCTGTCATGCAAATCCTACATATTACACTTGTTTTATAGTCTAAGTAACATGGCGCCTACTTCATCTCATTTATGATACCTATTTGGCCCCTGTAGGTAACTGATTTTGCTTTGTATTTATAATTATGTATTCATACATGTCAACTTATCAAGTTGATTTCACAGAAAACATACTCTTAATTTCTGTCCATATCATAGCAATGGCTTCCTTCCAATTATGTAGCAGTTAAGAAAAGATACCTCTTCAAGATAAAAGGGTCTTCCTCTTGCACTGTTGGTGGGAATGCAAATTGGTGCAGCCGCTCTGGAAAGCAGTGTGGAGGTTCCTCAGAAAATTAAAAATAGACCTACCCTATGACCCAGCAATAGCACTGCTAGGAATTTATCCAAGGGACACAGGAGTACTGATGCATAGGGGCACTTGTACCCCAATGTTCATAGCAGCACTCTCAACAATAGCCAAATTATGGAAAGAGCCTAAATGTCCATCAACTGATGAATGGATAAAGAAATTGTGGTTTATATACACTATGGAATACTACGTGGCAATGAGAAAAAATGAAATATGGCCTTTTGTAGCAACGTGGATGGAACTGGAGAGTGTGATGCTAAGTGAAATAAGCCACACAGAGAAAGACAGATACCATATGGTTTCACTCTTATGTGGATCCTGAGAAACTTAACAGGAACCCATGGGGGAGGGGAAGGAAAAAAAAAAAAAAAAAAGAGGTTAGAGTGGGAGAGAGCCAAAGCATAAGAGACTGTTGAGAACTGAGAGCAAACTGAGGGTTGATGGGGGGTGGGAGGGAGGAGAGGGTGGGTGATGGGTATTGAGGAGGGCACCTTTTGGGATGAGCACTGGGTGTTGTATGGAAACCAATTTGACAATAAATTTCATATATAAAAAATAAATAAATAAATAAATAAATAAATAAATAAATAAATAAAAAATAACTGGTGTATTTAGCCAATTCACATTTAAAAAAAAAAAAAAAAGATAAAAGGGTCTTCAATCACCAGAAGTATTTTTTAAAAGAATAT
Organism: Puma concolor; assembly: GCF_028749965.1. Taxonomy (NCBI): domain Eukaryota; kingdom Metazoa; phylum Chordata; class Mammalia; order Carnivora; family Felidae; genus Puma; species Puma concolor. The sequence goes on from NC_141683.1 coordinate 24,539,327, forward strand.
AAGTTTATCACAGAAAGTACAGTTTCTATTTTCTGGAATGCTCTCCTCAGTGGCCTTGAAAATATATAAAAAAAAGTCAACCTATGAAAAATTATTTTTTCCTATGTTTTATAATATATTTCATTTACTTTTTCTGAATAAAGCTTATGGACTCTATAAACACAAAAAATGCATATTCTAGGAGGAAAGTGATAAATGTATAAATATCAAAATATTTCAGTAGATTGTCTATAGATTTTGAATGGATAAAAGCAGATAACAAATCATATTTGTCATATTTAGGGTTTTAAAAACATTTTAAACTCTTGAGTTTTGTCTAAAGGATTATTAGAGATAATACATTTATTAACATTTAGAAGAGTAACTAAGTTTTAAAGAATCATGTATTTTCCAGGTATGTTTAATTGTGCTTAAGAGTCAAGAGCCTAGACCTTGGAGTCTGATTGCCTGATCTGAATCCTAATTTTAAGATCTTGTGTGAGTTACTTCTCAGTGATTCTCTGCCTCTTCTGTGAAAAACAGTATCAGCCTCACTGGGTTAGATAAAATGAGGTAATACAAATAAATCACTTAGCAGATGTTGGGATCATAGTAATCACTCAGAAAATGTTAGCTTCCATTATTATTTTGCTGTTATACTTTTCTCATTGCTAGATTCTGGAGACACCTTTAAGCAGCCCAGGCAACCTATTGAACACTAATGCTTTTAAAACCTTTACTCTTTCTTCTGTAATAATTTTAATATGTTTTTGGAAGTAGAAAAATAAAGTAAAAACACTTTTGACTACAGCCTGTATATGGCTACATCTAACTATTATTTTCTAGGAATAACTGTTCCTGGTAGAGAAAACGTTCCTTTTGGCAAACAAAAATAAAATCATCTTTGTTATGTACCACAGTGCTACTTGGCAAGATGATACTTGGCAAAGACAGAATCCACTTAAATGGGCTGGAAATGTAAGAGAAGATGCCAGTAATTCATCATGGTTTATTTGAGATCCAAAAGGTAGCATGGAGTCAAATAATTGTCACACAAGGGTACTAAAAGCTATTCAAAAGAATCATATATCTAAGTCCAGGGGCTGAAATGGGAAAACAATATTGTAGCTTGAAAAGGAGAGGGTTATACAAGGACATTTAAGATGGATTTCCTTAAATCATTTGCTTCTTCTCATGCTATTTTATGCTTTCATGCCAGGAGACATCTTTATGATTTCTTCAAATATATTCCTAATAGGTAACCAAGAATCTCTAGGTTCAGCTAATTGTAAATATATAAAAATGTTCCCCTTTTAGTTCATGTAAATTTTTTGAGAAATGTAAGAAATTAATAATGCCATTTAATATCATTGGGTAAGTTCAGTTCTCACTTATTAATTCCTACATGAAATATTTATCAAGCACCTAGGTTGTGTCAGGGAAAGTTCTAGATTCACAAGTTATGGCAGTTAAGAAAGCAAAAATGCCTTCTTGTTTGAAGCCTCTAGTGAAGGAAGACTGACAGTAAACAAAAGAAGCAAACTGTGTTATGTTGGAAGTGATTAGTGTAGGGAGAAAAATCAGAGAGAGAATAATTTTGAGCAGTGAATTGAAAAGTAAAAGGTAGGGTTGAGGAAGGCATTGCTGGGAGGTTGACATTTGAGTAAAAATCTTTAAGAGAGTGGGAGAGGCAACCATAGGAATACTCAGGAGAATATTGTTTCAGGCAGAAGGACCAACAAGTACTTTCCTGAAGCAGAGAACAAAGAACAAAGAGGCCACTTTGGCTGGAGTTAGGGGAGGAGAAAAAATGAGGCCAGAGAGATAACTGGGAAGGGAGAGGGGTCATATAGAGGTTTACAAAATTTTACAATGACTTGGACTTGTACTTGGGATGATTTGGCAGTCACTGGAGGATTTCAAAGATGGGCGCAAAAGATTCTGACTTTAATTTTTTGTCTTCTTTTATTGTTTATGTGTTAGTTAGCCACCATGCAGTGCAATATGGGTTTCAGAAGTAGAATTCAGTGATTCATCATTCACATACAACACCCAGTGCTCATCACAACAAGTGCTCTTCCTAATACCCAACACCCATCTACCCATCCTACTAGACATGTCCCCGAAAGCAAGGGAAACGAAGGCAAACATGAACTATTGGGACTTTATCAAGATCAAAAGCTTCTGTGTGGTGAAGGAAGTAATCGACAAAACTATAAGGCAACCTACAGAATGGGAGAAGATTCTGTCTTAAATTTTACAAAAATCCCCACAGGTCAGGATGCTGAGAAGAGACTGAAGAAGGGGTAATGACCAATGAGGAGGTTAATATAATGATCCAGCTAGATGACAATGGTTTGGACCAGATTAGACTTTGGGTGTGTTCTGAAGGTAGACCAGAAAGGATCTGCTAATGGAAGAGAAAAAATATATAAAACTCTCAAGCACCCATGTCCATCAGAAATATGGATAAACAAATAAATAAGTAGAATCCATAAAGATAAGAGTGAAAATGCAGGTACTACTGATTATAAAACATCATGGAGAAATCTCAAATATAAAATGTTAAATAAAAGAAGTGATTCCAGATTTGTTATTTTAGTTAACTAAGTCCCAGGAAAGAAAGAAGTCAATCAGAGATAATATATGTGGGCTTCAGAAACATTTGTAATGTTTATTTTTTTTAATCTGAAATGCTAGGCACCTGGATGTTAATGACATAATCTTACAACTTTTGAATGTCTGAGACATTTATAATTGCATCACAAAAAAAGAAAAACAGGACTAACTCAAAAAGATATCTGCACCTCATGTCCATTGCAGCATTGTTTACATGAACCAAGGCATAGAAATAACTAAAGAGTTTGTAGATGGATGAATGAATAAAGAAAATGTGGTGTAAATATATAGAACGAGTTACTATTCAGCTATATAAAAGGAAATCCTGCCATTTGTGACAATATGGATGGACCTTGAGGTTATTAGCTAAGTGAAATAAGTCACCAAGACAAATACCATATGGTCTCATTTAGATGTAGAATCTAAAAAAAAAAGTAAACAAAAAGTAAACTCCTAGATTCAAAGAACAGACTGGTGGTTGCCAAAGGGGAAGTTGGGGAGATGGGTGAAACAGGTTAAGGTGAGCAAAAAGTACAAACTTCTACTTATATACTAAATAAGTCCTGGAATATAATGTACAGCATGAGGACTATAGTTAATAATACTATATTATATATTAGAAAGCTACTGAGAGAGTAAATCTCAAAAGTTTGGCATACAAGAAAAAAAATTGTATGTGTGGTGATGAATGTTAACTAGACTTATTGGCATGATCATTTCCTCTCTACATATATGTGTGTATGTGTGTATACATATACCCATATAGAGAGAGAGAATTATGTTGTACATCTGACATTAATGTAATATTACCTGGCAGTTATATCTCTATTTTTAAAAAGAGCATTTTACGGCCTGTAGACGTATAAAAAAACCTTTTCTTTGTCTTCAATTTACTATTCTCCCTAAATTTTCTCTTCATCTATCTTACTTTATGTTTATAGGCAGAAACAATTCAAGATTATTTTTCAATGGAGGAAAACAATCACATAAATAAAAAGATATTTCCAAATTTCTCATACCAGAGAATTCTTTAATTCCACCATCTAGGTGGGTCTTGATCTCACCACTTGTCCCTTTCTCCATCAATTCTTACACTTTTCAAATAGTCCTATCCCACTGTCTGGCCTCCTTGCCTCCAGTATTGGTCATTACAAATCTATTTATGGTGCTGTCAGAAGACTGAATTTCAAAAACTCCAATCAGTTCATGTAACTCTCCTGTTGAAAATGTTTAAAGGGCTTCCTCCTTCCATTTTAAAAATGTGAACTTCTTTATCATCATTACAAAGCCCTCTGGACCTATGCTATACCTACCTTTCAAATTTCATTTGTTACCTCTGTCTTCTTTCTCTCGTGTGTTCCAGCCATGAGCACTCCTTAATTTACCCTGAACAAGAAACTCTTTCTTATATTTTGGACTCTTCACAAGGGTGTTCGTCCTATCTCCAAAGCTCTACTCATTCTCTGACCTATAGCTTACTCATTACTTCTTAGCTTCACAGTGCTGTACTTTGTTCATGATATAGTAACACTAAATTGTATTAATTACTCCTTAATGTCTTGCTTCCCTGTGAAATAAGCCACATGAGGAAAGGGATCATGTCTTGTTTACCACTATACTTTTGAGACTCTGACATCCATTCTGACACAGTGTAAGTGCTTAATAAATGTTTGGTTAAATGAACAAAGAATAACCTAACGATGTTCTTTATGCTCAATTACTAAATGTTCTGCTTTCCTAATTATATAATACCTGTCTTCTCACCGGAATCATTTTTTAGGTCTAACCAATTACTTTCCCTATGATGAATTTGCCATTAGAATTAGAAAAAATAATCATGGAGTTCCTCAATCGCTAATGGACATGAAATAAATTTAACCTCAGCAGCAGTAAAAACACAAAAGATATTAGGGAGAAAAAACACAGAATGGAAAGCTTAGTGAAAGTTACAAAAAGCCATTTAATGAAGATTTAAGATGTGTTTACACTAAGCAAATGAACTTTTAGGGAAAATAATTGGTCTGTGCATTTACTTCCTGTCAAGCTCAAAGTATATTGCAACCTGTAAAACAGTACAGCCTAGTTTACTCCATACCCTTTTTAGGATGTTCTAACATTTTACTGAAAACTTACTGGTAATCAATGCTTCCTAAACCAGTTTATGTCCACCTTTATTTTCAAAATCATTGCCATCTCCAGCTGTTTATAAAAGTATAGTAGAAAAAGAAAACTGATAGGAATATGAAAATGAAATATTCTATTAAGACAATAAATGGAGTACAGAGTAACAGTATATGCTTCATATTTGAAAGAACCTCTTTGAGATATCTATTTCCCCTGCATAAAGAGATATGCTGTAAAATGCATGCACCCAAAACTAGAGTCAGGAGAGCCTTGAAAAAACTTAGATGAGGCAGCTTAGAAGGAAACAAAGCTTGTGTCTGCTCTCCCATGCATTCTAAACTCTAAACAAATGTCTAAGTGAGTAATTTTTTGTTTTTTTTTAAAGAGAAGTGGAAGGAAAGGTGATAGACAATTCCTTTGGAGAAAGGGGGGAAAAACGCCTAGTCAAGTGAATAAACTAACCCTTTGTCAAAGTCTTCAAGACCTTGTAGCCTTCTAAGTATGTCCTGTCAAATCCCCCATTCCTGTCTTATAATAATATCTTGGGCAGGTCCCATTTCTTTCAAATCATGTTCAGTTATTAAAAAGCTCAGTCTCACCCCATTTGAAATTTCAATCTTACCAGTTCAGGCTGATTCTCCACAGGATGTTGCTGCTCTTCAAAGTAATTCTAATTAGTAATCGCTATAAAGGGTCTTGTAGGCACATGTGAATATCCCTTTATGGGGAATGAGGGCTGTACTTTGGTATATGATCACTGATAAGAAAGTCTCTTCCACTTTCCCTCATCTTATTTACCAGTGCTACATCCTACAATCTAACTGCTTGAGTTTCCTCACCTTGTGACCAACACACTCAGATGGGGTACCAGAAATATGGCTCAGATCTTTTTAAGCTATCAGTCATGCTGTGGAAAACCCATGCATGGGATTGAAGGCTGTCTTCTAGCTCTGCCATTTTTCTCTAATTCTTTTTTCCTCATGTTCAATTAATCACAGGAAACAATATAAGCAAATGTCCAACTAAAGGATGAGATGCTAGTTCCCACTTCCTGCAGACAGCCCTATTCTCCATGAGTAATGCATAATTCTTTTGTACTTCTCCTCACATGGCTGGGGTAGGTGCAAGAGCACTGTACTCCTCTATCCATCCCCCTCTCTAATCTCCGCTTTCACCAATTGGGGGGCATGAAAGTCCCTCCCAATATAGTAAGTATTGGTGTAAAAATAGTATATTTGCTCAATTCTGTTTAGTTTTCCTAAGTTAGAAATATCTGGGAAAATTTGTTCCAGTTAACTTCTGGATGATACATAAATCAATTCTGACAACTGATTTTATTTTTCTTTTAGATGCAAGTTGTACATTCCTCATTAATCTATGATTATACCTTCAAGGCAAATGGGTATTTATTGCCAGAAAGCAAATTAGCTCACATACCAATCTCCTGAGCTTTTTAACACGGTCAACCAAGTGTAAGGAGGACTGTTAGTAAGTACTTGAGTCTGCTCTTTGCAGAAATGTATTTAATGCAGGCTTCTGAATGCAGTAAAAGAATTTTACATAATTTTGTCTCTGCAAGTTTCCCCACCTCAAATTTTCCCAAAGGGAGAAACAAGGATTTAACTGGAATTTCCTGTGCCAGATAGAAGAGGTTGAAATTGTATTATAGTACATAATCTCTTTCTAGTTCAGGAATGTGCTGAACTGCTCTGCTCAATAACAGAGTTGGCATTAAAAACAAAAACATCATAAAACCTTATTCTACTGACAAATTCCTATTTCCTTATAAAAATGGATGGTATTTTTTAAAAAAAACTAATACTAATAACTTTAAAATAAAATTTGATTTTATTTTCATATTTTCTGTATGCATATAAGCACGCCACAAAACTATAGGTAAAGTCAAGAAGAGTAAGCATGATATTATGAAGCACTGCCTTCAAGGTTATAAAATGTAATCATTAGTAGAAATCCACACAGATTGCCAAATTAGTTGTTTTTATATACCTATTTTTTTATCAAACTAAATTACCTTCACATCAGTAGGAATAAAAAGCACCTTGTCACAAGGTATCTTTGATATAAATCCATTCTTCACTATGTAATAAAAGGCTTCACATATAACTTAGGTGGAAATTTTTGCCTTAGGAAAAGGATGTCATTTAGATTTAGAGTTGAAATGTTAAATAAAATAAAATTTCCTTATTGATGCTCCATTTTCAAGAAGATATTTGTTACCTCATTGTATTGATTGAAAGTAGATTTAAAACCCAAAGGTTTAAATCTAATTAAAATTAATACATTTTATTTAATTTTATACTGTTGTGTTTCCCCAATTTAATGTCTGCTTGCTTGCACATAGTTATTTATATTCTTTACAGGGTGCTTTTCTGCAAACACACATGAATTGCATTAACTCATAATGGTCCCAAACTGTTACATTATTTAAAAATCAAGTTATTTAAATTGTACTACAATCTTGCCTTTACTATCAACCTCAGGAAATCTACAGTGAAGACTGTAGGCCAAAGAAATGATTTTGACAAACTGTAGCCTGTGTCACTAGAAACATAATTGTAATTTATAGGTGGAAAGTGTATATTAGAATATACAGAAGCTTCCAAAACAGAGAGGATACAAAAGAAACAGCTAACACACAACTTTGATGCACATTTATTCTTGTTAATCTGCAGACAGAACTGACATACAAATATGGTTATCTTATCTAAAAAGAAAATATAGAAAAAGTAATAAAACACAAGATTAAGATGTCTCGGTCTACCAGGAAGAGGCTTATGCATTCCTACTCTTGAACAACTGAACTTCCCCAGCTTTTTATGTCATCAGACACCAAAATAGAAATCTGAGTCCTAAGATTCAATCAAGTCAGTGGATGCTAATCAACTTTCTACCACTAGATGGAACTGGAAAGCTGTTTGCCATTCTTGGGAAAAGAAAAATTATTGGGATGGGGAGAATAGAAAAATGCCATACAGCTTTCAAATATTTTTAAAAAAATTTTTAAGTTTATTTATTTATTTTGATAGAGAGAAAGAGAGTAGGGGAGGGGCAGAGAGAGAGGGAGACAGCGAGAATACCAAGCAGGCTATGCACTGTCAGCACAGAGCCTGATGCAGGGCTCAAACTCACAAACCATGAGATGATGACCTAAGCCAAAACCAAGAGTTGGACGCTTAGTGGACTGAGCCACCCAGATGCACCAGCTTTCAAACATTGTTAATAGTGACCTTAAACAATGAACACTCTTTTGAAAGGGATCTACTTCAAGAAAAAATGAAATACAGCTTAAACATTAAATCTAAAGGGCCCACTATACTTGAAGGTGGGCCAAAAGCCATTGCCCTTACTCCAATGTGATTTTCTGAAATGCTCACTTAATTCAGAAAGCTGCCTAATTATCACACACACAAAAATCCTAAAATTCTGTAAAGATTTTTCATCTACTTTTCAAACTGTCAGGTGAAAAGGTAAATTCTTCTGTCATAATGAACGTCATTCTCAGCTCTTTCATGCTACTGTGAAGTCATAGCCCACTGATTTTAAACTGTTCTCCATCAGAATGAATACAGATTCATACCTGAAGTGCACTTACCCCTTTCTTTCTCAGAACACAGCCTGCTTGTTTACTGAAAACCATACACTCAGCTTCTAATAAAGTACTTTGTGCCCTTGTACACATATATAGTGCTACTCTATCTATCCCTTTAGTTTAGAACACCATTGTGAATTTCCCAGGGAAGTTATATACCATAAACACTAATATTTGGGGATATAGGAGTTTCAGAAGCTCCTGCTGTTATTATCTACATTTTGCCATTTGAGTATCTTTTTTTTTTGCCCTTTTAAAATTATTTGTAACTAGGAGATTTGTTCACTGTTTTCCCATGTTGTCATTTGATTTATTCTCAAGGTATGCAAAGGTAATCTTACCACAGAGAGAAGATATTTCATTAATAAAATAAATCTAGGGGAAGTTTATAATATGTCCCAAATCCATATATAAGCCATGTTTACATTGTGTCCTACCCTGTATTGAATATTAGTCTTTTCTCATCAGAATGTACTTGTTCTCGGGGCGCCTGGGTGGCTCAGTCAGTTGGGTGTCTGACTTTGGCTCAGGTCATGATCTCACAGTCTGAGTTTGAGCCCTGTGTTGGGCTCTGTGCTGACAGCTCAGAGCATGAAGCCTGCTTCAGATTCTGTCTCCCTCGCTCTGCCCTTCCCCTGCCCACATTCTGCCTCTCTCTCTCTTTCTCAAAAATAAATAAACATTAAAAAAAATTTTTTTTAAACAAGAATGTACTTGTGCTTTGCGTTTCCCAAACTTCTAACACAGTGCCTTATACTGTATGGATGCATGCATTTATTATTTATACAATGAATTAATGGCCAAAACATAACAATATTTTAACTCAGTGCTATTTTTAGCATGTTATTTCATCCAAACCTCAAATTTTAACCAAAAAAAAAAAAAAAAGAAAAGAAAGAAAAAGCTTCCAAATCTTCAGCTTAATGCAGAGTTTTAAGGTATTTCTTAATGATAATGCTCTGAAGCTTTATCACTATAATCAGTATTAGGCACTGTCTATTGACTGCCTTCTCTGAGGTATGAGACAAAAGAATGATCTCACAAGAGAGTCCCCACAGGTGCTGTTCAGATAACGATACTACCATTTTTAATTCCTCTTTGGGATTCCTCTTCCAGAGTTATTCTGCAACTCTAGTGTCCACAGAGCAGGTTAGTAAAGTAAATGCTTAAATCAGGCCAGATGTGACACAATGGGGAGTGTGCAGGCTTGGGTGGGTTGGCTGTTACATGCCTGCTGAAAAGGCAAATTCAAAAAAAAAAAATATTTACATCAGGCTGGTGGCCAAATAAAACCTATCTGCTAACATAAGTTGGTTCACTGGTGATTAGGTTTGAAACTTCAGATCCACTAGTTACATTTTAACTTTAAATAACACACTTTAACTCTGTTACACTAACTATATCCAGTCTTGATTTCCATTATGTAACCTGAGGATATTAATGACCCTCTTCCCTTCCACATCTTCTCCCTACTTTTATTCTAAACCGTTATTCGCTGTACAATTTTTTTCTACATTGTTGAAATTACAAATATTTATACTTTGTTCACTAGCTGCAAAAAGTCAATGGCTTAAGATTAAAAACAGAAGGGCATCTCAGTGGCTCAGCTGGTTGAGCATCCGACTTCCACTCAGGTCAATGATCTCATGGATCGTGGGTTTGAATTTTGCACTGATAGTGTGGAACCTGCTTCAGATTCCCTGTCTCCCTCTCTCCCTCTCTGCCTCTCTCCCACTAGTTCTCTCTCTCAAAAATATACATTAAATTAAAAAAAAGAGAGAGGACATGTTGTACACCTTAAACTTACACAATGATTTTGTCAATTATACCTCAATAAAGCTGGAAAAGAAGAGAAACTGTGCTGTGATCACATTATTATGATTATTACAACACAGTTCACTTAAGAGCTAAAGGGAATTCTATAATTATGAAAGCTTCACCATAGTACCCTAAGTTATTCAATACTGACTATTTTAAAAATTACTCTTTCCTTACCAACCTACATGTTATTCAGTATTATAGCATACTTTAATTGGCTTTATTTTAGTTCCTTTTTTTTCTCGGAGTTTATGATTGCCATTTTTTTGTTGTTGTTTTGTTTTGGTTTGTTTCGGTTTGTTTTGTTTTTCAGCTGGGAGAGAAAACAGATACCTCCTTTGCCACATCACATTGTGATGTAGCTTTTAATCTAGCGTAGTCTTTTTCTGAGACCCAGTGTCTGACTTTTCTTATCTTGACCATAACTTTTAGGAATTTTTGGTTTTAGCTATGATGCAGACATGTGACCTGGGTCCCATCAATCAGACACAAATGCAGGATTTACTTTGGTAGAGAGCTAAATGAGGAAACGGACGGGCAAGTGGCATCCGTTTTGTTGCAGAGGTAGTATGGTTCTAGGATTTTTACCTGGTTAGTTGTGTGGAGTAGCAGGGGAAATTGGTGTGTCAGTTTAGCCAAGATAGAGGTCAACTTTCTTGCTCAGTGTTATCCATATTCCTCCATAAATCTCTTTACAATTAAACTTGTTAAGTAGATACTCTTGTATAAAGTTAAGAACACTAGTCAATACTAAGATTTCCCCCCATTTGTACAAGTTTTAAGAAGTTTTTCTTCACCATTATTGCTCTGTAATTTGGCAATGCTATGTATGCATCTAGGTATAGTTCTTTTTCATTCATTATAATTTACAGCAAGAGACTCTTGTCAATTTAAAGATCTGAATCTCCCTTATTCTGTCATAATTTCTTACATTCCATTTTCTCCATGTTCTCTGGAACTTCCACTAAATCAGACATTATTTCTCTTGGATTGACCTGCACTGCAAATCCTTTTTCTTATGCATTCTATCTCTGTCCTTTTATCTGCAATCCTCAAACTTTCTATGATATTTCTTTCAAAACTTTTTTTTTGAAAAATTTTTATTTTGGTATAATTGGCATATAACATTATTCTAAATTTAGGTATATACCATAATGATTTTATATGTGTATATATTGCACAGTGATCACCACAAAAAGTCCAGTATCCATCATCATACATAGTTATGAATTTTTTTCTTGTGATGAGGACTTTTAAGATCTACTTTTACTAACTTTCAAATATGAAATCCAGTATTATTAACTACAGTCACCATGCTGTATATAAAATCCCCATGATTTACTTATTTTATAACTAAGTTTGCATCTTTTAACCCTTTTCACCCATTTTGCCAACTCCATTGCCCGCACCATGACAACCACCAATCTATTCTCTGTATCTATGAGGCTGGCTTTCTGGGTTTTTTTTTTGTTTTGTTTTGTTTTTTTAATTCCATATATAAGTGAGATTCTATGATATTCGTCTTCCTCTATCTGAATTATTCCACTTAGTGTAGTGCCCTCAGGTCCATCATTGTCACAAATGGCAAGATTTCATTCTTTCTTATGGCTAAATAGTATTCTACTCTGTGTGTGCACACGCGCACACATGCATAGCACAACTTACTTATCCGTTCATTTATTCAATAGGCACTTATGCCATTTCCATACCCCAGCAATTACAAATAATGCTGCAATGAACATGGGAATGCAAGATACCTTTTCAAGTTAGTCTTTTCATTTCCTTTGAATAAATACCCAGAAGTGGAATTGCTGGATCATACAGTAGTTCTATCTTTCATTTGCTTTTAGGAACTTCCATATTGTTTTTCATAGTGGCTGCACCATTGTACGTTAGCACCTTCAGTATACAAGAATTCCCTTTTCTCCACACCCTAGCCAACACTTGTTATTTTTTGTCTTTTTGATAATAGCCTAAGCATGAGGTGGTAATCTTGTTATGGTTTTTACTTGTATTTCCTTGATGATTAGCGGTGTTGAGCACCTTTTGATGTACCTGTTGGCCATCTATGTCTCCTTTGAAAAATATCTATTCAGATCCTCCATTCATACCCTAATCAGATTTATTTTGCTGTTGAGTTGTAGGAGTTTACTGAATTTTATTAAATTTTAATTTCAGCACTCTGTCAATTTCAAAAGGTCTTTTTTACTTTCTATTTGTACACCATAACTGTTGTCTTCTTAAATCTTCCTGAGAATAATAATTGTAATTATTTTAAACTATTCTAGATCTGTCCTTATTCGTTATGGGTTTTTTCTTATTATTACAAAGTAAATCCAATCCTCCAGAAATGTCAACAGACATTTAAGTTAAAGATTCTGAAAAATAAAAATTCTACAAACAAAAAAAATTTCCTCAGCATCTTATTCCTTTAAAGTCATCATCATCCTTTTATAACCTTCAATATTCTTCTAAACTATTATGTATACTTCTCTATTTAAAAAATATATTTAAAATATTTTCTTGTTTATGGAGACTTTGTTTCAAAAAATAGATTTGATTCTTTTTGAATTTTGACTTTTTTTTTTAACTGGTGAGTGTAAGACCAAATTTTCCTCTTTCCCTATGGATCCAAAACAATTCCAGTGAGAATGGAGATAGCTGTTTCCATCTGGCTGGATTTATTTCCGTAATTTCACACTGCATGCTGATAGTCAACAAATTGCAGGAGCCACATTTCAAACTTCTAAGTATGAGGTATAGGGATATTAAACAGATTTCTTTGTCTGTAAATGTTTTGTTAAGTGGCAGGTTACACTTATGGTGAACAGGAAGGGTTCACAGTATTTAGTCTGGGGCCACTAAATGCCTGATTATAGAAGATTGAACCCCAACTCCAAACTGTCTACTAGCATATAATTCAGACATTTTCTTCTAATTCCTTCAGAAAAAAATCTGATTTTTCCCAGTGATAAATGTCTGACTAAACTTAACTACAAGGGAATGGTACTATGATAGATGGAAAAAGGGTAACTTGTATAGTACACAGGAATTCAATGAAGATTTGCTTTCTTTTTCTAGAGATCATGTACCCTAGAGCCTCACTGGGAGCTGCCATTTTGTCCTGGTGCATCAGCCTCTAATCCTTCTGGGAGGTGGGGAATAGTTCATCAGAAAATATTCCTTTTTCCATCTCTCAGAAATTCATTGAAATTTCTTACACCTTTCACTTATTTTTCATTAATGAAAGCTTATCATTTTTTCTTTCTCTGTCATCATTTCAACGGAGTCTCATGAGGGAGAGCAGACAAAGGCATGTGTATCATAAACTAGTTTGAAGCAAAGGGTTCAATGAATCATCTTAGTGAATCCTTTACTTCATTTATTTAACGAATATTTATTGAGCATCCATGCTGTAAAAAACATCTTAGAAGGCATAAGAATGAGCACAACATGTTCTCTACCTTGATGAAATTATAGCCTACTAAGCAGGAAAAAATAGATACATAAAAAAACATAATACATACTCGGGCAGGGTATATTAAAATTCTATGCAAGTTCATAAAAATGAAAAATCACATTAAATTGGGAAGTTTAAAAATATTCATGAGGAAATAGAATTTTTGATTTAGCAAAATCGTCCAGAAAAGCCAGAAGAAATGAATTCAATGCAACAGTATCAACATTTTTAAAAAGATGTAGAAGGTGGAAACCACAAAGTATATTTAGGATCATGCTATTTGGGGAACATGATATATATAAGAGAATCATGGGAGATAAGGATATAAAAATAAATTAGGACTAGAGTATAGAGGGCCTTAAATTAAATGGACGTATTTGAATCTAATTTGATAATGAATGATGAGCTGCTAAAGGCTTTCCAAGCAGCGGACTGCCAGATTAGAGCAACATCCAGATTGCTCAAAATATGTCTAATAAAATACTGTTCCAATTGATCTTTTAATAGGTATGCTTAGAAAAACATTTCTCAGGTAATCAAGTAGATTTTAGACACACCGAATAAAATGTATTTCTGTGGAGATTTTCAGTACACGTTAACTAACTTACATGAAAGAAAAATAAGCAGCATCTCTCTTGTGATTACTTCCATTCAGACCTCTAATCTTGAAGTCCTTTCTAAAAAACATTTTTCATGGGAGAAATGGAAAAATGACTATTAGAGAAACACAGACAATGCCATCTTCCTCAATTTCCATGATGAAAAAATGGTTTCCACAGAACCAGCAGAACTGTTTGTCTAGTGGAAATAATAACAATCTATAGATGTGTTCCAATAAAACCCATGGTATCTCCCAACTCCAAAGCTGTTATGGATGAATTTTATCCCCCTACAAAATCGTATGTTAAAGTCCTAACCCTTAATTCTTCAGAATGTGACACAGCCTTTAAGGAAGTAATTAAGTTGAAATGGGGCTCTTGGTGTGAGCCCTAGTCCAATCTGGTGTCTTCATTAGAGAGATCTGGCCACACAGAGACTTGAGAGATACATGCTCACATAGGCAAGACCACGTAAGGACACAATGAGAAGATAGCCATCTGCAAGCCTGGAGAGAAGCCCCAGGAGAAAACGAACCAGCCACTATCTTGATTTTGGACTTCCAACCTCCAGGACTGCGAAATTGAATTTCTATTATTTAAGCCACCCACTTTCCTCAACACTGAGCAGAGAGCCTGCTTGGGATTCTCTCTCAATCTCCCCTGGCCCACTCTCCTCTATTTGGGCGCTCTCTCTCTCTCTCTCTCTCTCTCTCTCTCTCTCAAATAAAAAAAGAAAGAAAGAAAGAAAGAAAAAGAAAAAAAATGTAAGCCACCCAGTTTCTTTGTTATGGCAGTCCTAGCAAACTAATACAATGGCCAGGAAAATTGAAGCACTTTAGAGCAGGGTAATGTGAGGTGGAAGAGTTTTAGAAGAAAAAGTAGTTTCCTGATGCAGTAAATTCACGCTCCGTAGTGGAAAAGCAAAGGACAGGGGAAGGAAATATGTAAAAGCCCTTTCTATGACCTTCCTTTCTTGTCTGGAAGTCTGAGTAGCAGTAAGTTACTAGGTTCCTAATGGTGTGACGTATTAAGGATGGAAAGGAGACTTGAGGTTTGGTGGGAGAGAAAAAGAGCCTGTTAATATTCTCAGTTCTGATTGAAAGCACTGAAAAGTATACAATCAACATGTTAACGGAAATAGAGCCTCGGATTTAAGAAAGTTCTATCAAATAAATTTCAAGATTTATACTTCAAGTGACAATGACTTGAAATAGAACAATCAAACATTAGAACTGGAGAAAACAATTATGTTTTGCTCTAAAGGAAAACCAAGTGCCCGTCATCCTTGTAAACACTCTACTTTTAGCTTCTTACCGGAAGAGGGTGACTGGATTAGATCTGCCAGATTGCGAAACGTAATCTTCTGTCACAGTTTTGGAATGCGAAACTTCCAACAGAACTAAAGGTAACTCTTGAGCTTGTCCCGCCACCCACCCTCACATTTTTTTTTTTCATTTTCCTTTCTTTCAGTCAAGGTGGTAACTATAATCTTACTTTTAAGAAACTTTCTCCTCCTCTCTCATGGCAACTGATTCCCTGGGCCCTCTGTGACTAGCTCAGTATTAAAAGGTGAAAAACTCTCCAACCTTAATCTCTACCTCTGTCTGTGCTTCCCTCCCTTGTCTTGGTCCTTTTTCTGGAGATGGTAAAAGACATTCGATTTGCCTATTTGCTCAACACAGTATTGAAAATAAGGACTTCCTGGATGTTGGAGTGTCATAGACAAAGGAAGTCTCATGGCTAATTTTCATCTGAGGTCAGAGAAACAATGAAGCCTTCTGCAATCTCTAGCCCAGGTCCCTACAGTTCTGCTTAGGTTCAAAGATACAACAAAATAGGGGCACCTGGCTGGGTCAGTCGGTAGAGCGTAAGACTCTTGATCTCAGGGTTGTGAGTTCAAGTCCCACATTGTGGTGTAGAGCTTACCTAAAAACAACAACAAAAAAAGATATATACAAAATATTGCCCTACCTGCCATTGACCCTGCTCTTTGTTGTCTCCACATATACTTTTTTCTTAAAGATTTTGCTTGGAGAATTCCTCCAGTCAAAATACTATCTAAAATATTTAAATCACTCTCAAATAAAGCTGACAAAAATGTTTAAAAAGAAATATTCAGTTCCTCGGGCTCCCCTTGTCTTTCACCACCTTGACATTTGGAAGAGTCCTGGTCAATTATGTGGTAGGATGTTCTCAATACTGGTATGTCTTATGTTTTTCTCATAATCAGAACATGCTGGCAGGAATACCAAAGAAATTATGTCATGTACTTCTTTTTTTCTGTCATGTACTTCTTAGTGCATCATAGGGATTACATGAAGTTGACATCTCTTTTTGTGGGTGATCAAGGTGATGTTTACCTTGATCTCTTGATTAAGGCAGTGTCTAGAAGGTTATTTCACTCTAAAATTGTAATTTTTCCTTTCATAGTTATCAAATATCATGGACAGGCACGTTGAAACCACACAGTGATCCTGGCTGTCTTCAAATTATCACCCACTAATATTAGCACCCTTTAGATGATTTTGTCTACAACAACTGTTTGCCTGATGATGACTTCCTATTTCTCTCTTCCTTCTACATTTATTAGTTGGAATTCTTAAGTAAGAAAGAGCTATTCCTTCTTTCCCACTTATTTATTTATCCCACTGCTTATTTACATCAGTGTATTTACTTGATTTTATGGGTCAAAATCTAATGTTATCATTATTTATTTTGTTTCTCAAATTGTCCCATCTTGGCTTATTAGGAACTCCTTCAGGTTACTTCTTGTGTCATTTTGATGACCCCTCACACTCTTCTGAGCAACTCCTTAATTTCTGGCACCAAAAGACTTTCCAGACTCCTCTTACACTTTCTCTGCCCTCATCCTGGATTCAACCAATCCTTGATTCCCCAAGGAGCCCTCGTTGTTTTTATTAAAGAATTATGTTTAGTAACTGAGATGTGAGCATTAAAGTGTGCTAAGTGCTACTGAGCTGTCATTGCTTCGAGGCTCTCTAAGTAAACAGAGCTAGGAATTATATGTGTATGTATCCACAGACCCATAGAGATACACATCTATATTTCTGAATCTATCTTTGCATAAATGTGTATTAAATGTCATGAGTTTATACTGATTCCAATCTTATCCACAGGAACTGCCACCGATTGGAGGAGGCTTAGGAGAAATAACAACTAAATGCAATGCAGGATCTTGGAAAAGATCCTGGAACAGAAAAGGGATATTAATGGTAAAACTGGTGAAATTCAAATAAGGCCAATAATTTAGTCACTTGTATCGTACCAATGTTAATTGGTCATTTGGAAAACTGCACTATGATAATGTAAGATGTAAACATTAAGGGAAGTTAATATGGGAAGGGTATGTAGGAACTCTGGACTATTTTTGCAATTTTCTGTAAGTCTAAATTTAGCTAAAATAAAAAGATTTTTAAAGCCATTAAAATTTTAATATGTAATCCAGCATTTCCCAATCTTATTTGAGCACGTAATTTTATTTTTCAGGAAAATTACTAACATCCATCCAAAAGCATTATTAATTGTGCCTTGGAACACAAATTTGGCAATTCTATGAAATAACAAAACCACTATTTATATGCCACACACAGAAATTAATTTCACTGCATATTGGCTTAATGTGTTTCTACTGTGGTTGAAGATTTCCCAAAACTATTAAGCAATCTCTGGTGAAATAGTTACTTGAGAAATCCTAAATTTCACTTAAGTTGAAATGAACACAATTATAATGCTCATGATAGAAAGCTGAATAAGACTATTTTTCTATAATTTTACAAACACATTGCATGTGGTTAGAGGTATGATAAAATTTTGCAAGCTAAGGAAATAACCACAAATGAAGGTGTTCTATTTTTAAAGAGACCAATTACATTGAAAACAGACAAAATTTAATAGTGTTTAGCTTTCATTTTACAAAAAGCATTGCAATAATAACCCAAATATGCAGTTTCCAGATCCCATTGATGGATAGAACACACTCACCCGGTACCTTAATGAAGGGCTTCTTATGAAATAACCCTGCTGGGGAACATATTTATGAAATTGCAACTTTTTAAAAATTGATTTTAGTAAACTATAAAAGCAAGTTTGCTTCTCCCTTATTTCTACTATGTATTTATGGAATGTATCATTGGAATTCTTGTATCTTTTCATTTATTCAAAATACTTAAAATATATATCATACACCAATTGATTTGTATTTGAAGTCTTCTTTTTTGTGGCCATGTAAATCAAAATAAAATTATTGTAACACTTTGTAATGATGTATTATCATTACCTGAATCTGCCAGCAACTGTTATCTGTTTATAGTCATATAATTTAACCATTTTCTCTGGTATCTGATTTTTTTAATCTTTTTCTCTTCTGCTAACTTTTAAAATAATTTTACTGAGTTTAACAATTTTCTTATTTAAGTTATTTTTATAATGCATTTCTTCCAAACAAACTTTGAAAAGGTCACTAAAACCCTATATATTTTTAGAAGAAAAATACTTTTATACCTCCTACAATTCTATTTGGCTTTCTTCTATAAAATTATTCCATGACTGAATAATATAATATATTGCTTGAGAGTAAAATGCCTCACATTGTACATATTTGAGTCATCTTTTTCAAAATATATGTAGTCCTAATCTCTGTAATACTTAAGACAGTGATTCAGAGTCCAGAAAGCTAACCATTATACCAAGGAACCCCGTGTCTTAAGACAGTGATTCAAAAGATTGGCCATGGTAAATTATATACCTTCACTGTTTATTGCTTGGAAGGACTGTGATGTATAGTGTTCATTCATGTCATTCTTCATTCAAAAAAATAACCAAAGTTTTGAACATATTCTAATTTACATATAAAATACATGTGTGCATGGCCTGAGTCTTTTTCTTCTCCATCACAGATACGTATATGGTTCTAGGTGTCCAGCTTTGTCTTTAAAGCAACTCTCCTGCCACCCTCAAACTGTCTCCGACCAAATATTAAAAAATAGTTTTGACGCACATAAAATCTGACTCCCTTGACACAGGTGAATACGTGAGGGAACCAAAGAGTCCCCACCTACTATGGTCTGGCATGGCTATAAGTAATCCTCAAAATAATCCTGTGAAGGGACTCCATCCAGTTTCATGGTTTTAAAGTGTCCGTATGCTGATGACAACCAAATTTCTATCATCCATGTAGAATTGTCCCTAAGCTCCACACTGTATACTGGACACAATTCACGGAGTCTAACAAGTATGTTAAACCGATCATGTCTACAATAAAAATCCTGATCTTCCACGGTCCCCTTAATTGCGGTAAATCACAATTATACTCTTCTCAGTCCAAAACTCTGCATTCACGCTAGACTCTTCTCCTTCTGCCCCAACTCTAATCAAAAACTGCTGACAACAATGCCTTCAAAATACATCTAGAATCTCAGCACTTCTCATCACATGCTTGTGCCCTTGACAAAACAAGGTTTAACTTCTCTGGCTTAGATTATCCCCATAATCTCTTGATTGCTTTGCTCAACCAAGAAGCCAATGAGTTTGTTCCTCTTATTATTCAGTTCCTACCACTCTTTTGCTCAGACTCTTTCAGTGATTTTTTTTCATTTTAGAATGATAGCCTCCACCCTTATAATGACCTAGAAGGCCCTTGTTTCCCTATCAGATCTCAGCATTTACTACCTTTACTACCTTTCTCATCCCTTGGTTATAGCTACACTGGCCTACTTGCTGTTTCCCAAGTCATCAGATGTGTTTGTATCTCAGAGTCTTTGCCTTTCCTTCAGAGTGGAGACTCACATCTCAGAATAATCTACATGGTTCACTACCTTAACCTACTCAGGTCCTGATTAAATATCAACACCTTGACGAGGTCTTCCGTGACTCTATTATTTAAGTTGGATACACTGTTCCATATTTGAACTTCCCATTGTTCTTTTCTGCTTTATTTTTCCCTTTGCACTACTGCCTTCCAAGAGAGGTTATATATTTAACTTATTTATTTTTGTTTACTATGTGTCTCTTCAAGTAGAATAAAAGCTTCATGACAGCTGGAATTTTTCTGTTGGTTTCCTTGTGGAAACCACAACACCTGGAATGGTTCTGTCACACAGTAAGCAGTCAATAAATAACTGTCAAATAAATGAATAAAGTAATGGATGAGAAAATTATTAGCTCAAATTTTCCATAGAAAATGATTGAGAATTAAATGGAGTACGTAATTGGTTCCATGTTACTTAACTCTCCCAGTTAGTGAGTCAACTGTTTCAAGCTGCCAGAACCGGGGATCTTTTATCTCTGTCACATTTCCTCCCTGAATTTATGAGCCCCATTTGCGGCATAAACACTACCAAACAGAGGGAATATTAGTTGTGACTAGGCTATGCAGTTCCCAGAAAGTCCAGTTTTAGTTGTCACTTTAATGAGAGAAGTTTCTGATCCACATATTTTATAATAGTAACATGCTTGGGTTTGGCTCACTGATAGTTAATATGTTAAAATTCAGGTAAAAGGCCAACTATCAAGAAGTAATAATAATTAGCAACTACACTATGGATATACTTAACAATATTTTTTAATAGGGCCAAGTTTGCATCACCACATTTTAGCTCCCCCTCTAATAGGATGCAATGACCTTCACTGTATTTCACATATAAAACTTAGGCTTTCACAGTTATTTGTATGATTCAATATACCCTCAGATAAGATCCTTTGATTTATCTTTTGTTCTTGTGATATATAACCTAATTATTTTTAAAAAGTAAACATACAAATGTAAGTAAATATGTGTGTATATATGTTTAGGAGGCAAATATATTCATATTAAACTCCTTTTTCTTCTATCAAACCACATGTTTTATAGTTCTCTACCATCTAGACACAGGTCTAGAGATTTTTCTTTTCCTTTCCCTTTTCCTACATTCATATCTATTCAGTAGCCAAGTTCTGTAAATTCTAACTTTGCAGTATTTTTCTTAGCGATTCTCTCTTTCTTTCCCATTGATTATCACTGAGGCCAAAAACTCAACCTCTTCAACGGAATAATGAAATATTATTTGAATGAAAATAAATTGAAAAGAAAAGAAAAATTTCAATTTGACAAGGATGAAATATGGGTCAGATGAATATCTATCAACTGGCCTGATATCAGTGTTTCCTTGCTTAAAATCATCATGGTCGATGTCCAACAGCCTACAGTAATTTCTGTCCAAAGAATAAACTTACATTCATCTTCCTGGTAAGACTGCTGAACAAATAAAAATGTTAACTTAATCAAGAACAAGGAATACCACTGCCAACTGCACTGAACACTCAAATGCAAATGAACTGAGGGGGGAAAAGAGTGAAGTGCCAAAATACAGAGGAAACTCTCAATGAATAAAATGAAACCACTTATTTGAAGTCATCTACAAGTTACTTTATGACTTATACATCAACTAGAACTGGAATGAATATATTAATATACAAGAAGAAAGAATGTAAGATCGTTAAGAGTGCTAATAGCCATGGGAGCTATATTAGTCAGGGTATTGGCTAAGTTGCTGTAGAGACTCCAAAATATAAGATAGAATTTTTTTAAATTAATATTCCTTTTCCATAAAAGTCCAGAGGTAAGCAATTCATCCTTAATATGTGACTTCCATCTTTGTCCCCATTTCCACTGGCTAGAAGAGAACTAAGAAGAGGACAAAGGTGTTTGAGTGGGTGAGTCTATCTCTAGAGCTGAATTAGGAACTCCATTATCACTGTGAACTAAGGCAGAACTAAGGCAGGTGTGTCATGAAAGAGCTGATCTTTGATCTCAACTCTTGATTTATCTCATTAGTTTCAGAATTCATATTTATTATTTTCTCTCAATACTATAATCTATATAACACTTTATTTAAAGATATATTTTTAAATTAGACCATTTCATGTTTTATATTATATTTACTTCTCAGCTTGTTGGATCCTAAAGTATAAATTTCTCTTTTCACTTCTTACCAACTAATATAGTACACAACAGCTTGTGAATATCAACTATTTGTAGTCAAAATCACCATTTATTATAAAATGAAGTTTTAGTAGCATAATCTCTCCTTTTTAAAGTGGAGAAATTGAGCATTAATTGTAAGCTTTGTTTTCAATTAAGGGTTTGATAATCCTTGCATGAAACATTTCTTAGACTATTCAACATTTTCCCCATTATACTACTTAATTCACCTCCCAAGTCTGTTCTCTTATTATGAATTCAGTATATTTGAACTAATTTCTGCTGATGCTTAAGGGCAAAATTTCAAACATGTTCTGTTAATAGGTGAATCTTGACTATATCTTCAGTTAATGCATAATACAAAAGACAATACACATACTTGGTCAAACAATACATTTAATAAAATATATTAGATATGTTAAACTGAGTGATTTGTTTGGATGATTATATATGTTCAAGTGATGGTATATATCTGATTTAGGTACTTGAATTTAGAAAATACAAAAGCTCTTACTACCCAATAATCAAAGACAAATAACCCAATTTTTTTTTTTCAATGTTTATTTATTTTTGGGACAGAGAGAGACAGAGCATGAACGGGGGAGGGGCAGAGAGAGAGGCAGACACAGAATCGGAAACAGGCTCCAGGCTCTGAGCCATCAGCCCAGAGCCCAACGCGGGGCTCGAACTCACGGACCGTGAGATCGTGACCTGGCTGAAGTCGGACGCTTAACCGACTGCGCCACCCAGGCGCCCCAAATAACCCAATTTTTAAAAATTGGCAAAGGTCCTAAGTAGGCTTTTCTTCAAAGAAGATATACAAATGTCCAATAAACAGATGAAATAATGTTCAAGGTTATTAGCCATGAATGAAATTCAAATCAAAACCATAGTGAGACACTATTTTGCATCCACTAGGATGGTTATAATCAAAAACTGGACCATAACAAGTGTTGCTGAGATTGTGAAAAAAAAAAAAAAATTGGACCCCTGCTACCTCGCTGGTGGGAATGCAAAATGTTAGTCTCCTGGGAAAACATTCTGGCAGTTCCTAAACAGAGTTACCATGTAACTCTGCAGTATAAACAAAAGCAGTGAAAGTATATGTCCACATAAAAATCTTTTCATGCATGTTAAAAACATTTTTATTTACAATGCTGGAAATAGCCCAAATATCCATCAGCTGATGAATAAAAAATAAATGATATATCCAAATAATGAAATATTATTCAGTTGTACAAAGGAATGAAGTACTGATGCATATTACAACACAGATGAACCTTAAAAACATTATGTCAAGTGAAAGAAGCCAGTCCAAAAACACAACACAAAACAAACAAACAAAAAAAAAGCACATATTGTATGATTCCATTTATATGCAATATGCAATGTCCACAATAGGAAAACCTATGGTGACAGGGTAGACTAGTGATTGTGTGGGGATGAAAGGGTTGTGGGAAAATGTGAGTGACTACTAAAAGATAGAACATGTCTTTATGGGGTGATGAAAAGATTCAGGAGTTAGACAGCGGTGACGTTTGCACAATTCTGTGAATACACTAAGACATTAAATCGTACATTGTAGACAGTTGAATTCTATGACGTGTGAATTATGTCTCAATAAAGTTGCTATGAAGAAAATTATGCTGGTGGACTATCGCATTTATTGTGACATAATTTTGCTGGTCAATTTTATTCATGGACAATCCTTAATTATGTGGTAACAAGGTCTTCAACAACATTCTTTTTTAATAAGACAAAATTCATTAAAGTATATTGGGAAAAGTCCTATTTTAAGGGTCACTAAAATTCTTTTTTAGCTTATATCAAGTGCATTTGTTCACTAGGGCAATAGTGTATGTGCCAATAAATACTATTTATTGTGACTTGAACAGCGTAATTCAACCAGTCTATGAGTAATGATGTATGTTAGTGTTGATGGGCACATTTTATCCTTTCTACAACGATAAAGTGAGACTAGATATTCAGTTCTAAAGTTGTATGATTCTATGACAAAAAGGGTATGGCAAAATAATGAGCCCATGTGATGAGTTCTGTGAATGTTCCATTCATTGGTGTTAAAATAATTTTCAGTGTTTAATTTCATCAAAATGCTGCATACTTTCTTCAAAGAAAAACAATTCATTCATGACCCTGTTGCATCTTTTCCACTGCACAAATTAAAGGCTTGCAAATGCACAGAATAGAAATATTTTCATTTCGAACTTTAAGAAAATTAATCCTTGGACAATCTTACTATCTCAGTAGAGCAGAGACATAATTAGAGGTAAGAGAGTAAAATCTACCTGGACATATTGCAGGGCATTTGCTATTTCCAATTAGCAACTTACTCCACCTGGTATTAAATCCCAAAAAAGAATTTTCCTTTTTTCTTGATTTATTTGACTTGGCACTTCACTTAAATATCAATTAACTTACTAAATTTAAATAATCACAATCACAAGCACCACAGTAAAATTTTCCTATAAAATCAACATTTTGTCTAAAATACCAAATAAAAAATAGGAAAAGGTATGAAATGCAATGCAGCGTTGTCTCTTCAAATAAGAGTGGGACTGTGCTCACTGATTATACTTTCCTTGATCATCTGAGTCAAATACAAACTCTATCATAGAACAAATTGGTCTGATGATATGACTCTCCATCATCTACCTCAAAATGCATATAAAAAGTGATTTCTTTTATACTACATTTGTTAGTTTTATCAAATACTTTGTTATTCTGTAATAATTATAAAAATTTAATTTTGATGTCAATTATGTACATATAGCTTTGAAATAAGAACTTACCTTAGGAATAGAAGAGAAAATAGCTTTCAGATCTCATACTAATGATTCTCATCATCTCATTTCTAAAAATTTTATTTCCTAAGTATCTCAAAAATAGAAACAGTGCCCTAATCCTAGACTTAACAAATGATGTAGACACTTAGAATTTAAGATGAAACAAATTATCTCAAGATTCATTAGAAAAAAAAACAGCAAATCTCTGTCAATTTTCTATGTCTTGGTCTTCCCCTTCACAGGTCTGTATGTCTGTCTATCCATCTATGTATCTATCCATCTGTCTGTCATATGAAGATAATTCACACAAATACAAGTGTTAGTACATATCTAGCTGTATATCTTGGCTTACTGTACCTCTAAATCACATAACTACACTTATATTATTTTTTTTTTTTATAATTTAAAATGCATTATCTTAAAGAAAAAATATACTTACTGCCCTCTAGAGGTATGAACCAGAAGTGTAATAAGTGTAGATGTTGCTGGGCAAATACAGTTTAAAGCTAACATGGCGTATTTAAACTCTTCTTCACAAACAACATGATCTGTTTGAAATAAAATAGGTAAATAAGAATAATTTACCTTGGGATAGTAGTATTTTTAAATAATATTAAAATAAAACAATAAATAAAATTACAAAAGTTTCAACACAAAGACACTTGTCTTAGAGATGCTTTTACGTGTGCAATTTCCCCCAGGAAAAAATGTTTCAAAAGAGAGAGTACTAGATTATGAGTTAAGTGATCAAGAGGGAAGGGGATTCTAGCCCCAGTTCTGTCATTAGTGAAATAGGCAGCCTTTGGCAAAATGCTTACTTTTCCTATGCCTCTTCTGGACAAGCAGATGAGAGGCAGATAGATTTGAGGTACAGTCTGGAAAATAAATCTGGGACTGTATAAAGTTTCCTTTAATTCTGATAAAAATTCTATGGTAAAAATGTATTAGTATTGATTTAAAGCATTATCAATTTATCAAATTCATAGTCACACAGCACACAGAATTACTAAATGACATGGTAGATAACATATACATAACATAGGAATAGATTTTGTACAATCAAAACAACTATAATATCAAGCAATAGAGATTAATGCTAAAATAAATTTAAGTTTAATTGTACTTTGACCTCAAGACCTACGGTCATAAACTCAAAAGATGATAGGGTCCAATCAGGAAACATAAAAAATAACAATTGAAGTTCAGTTACATAAAAACAATAGAGTGCCAAATATGGTGGTACATGAGAGGGTACAGGCCACGTTAAGGGGGGGGGGGGGTGGTACTCAGCCCACGTCCCTTACTTTCATAGAGCGAGGAAGGCTCAGATGCCAGATATGCAATTTTCCACAGAAGTCATATTTGAGAGAAGTGAACAAGGTATTGTTTACTTTAGGGAAAAAACCTTCCCTTCCCAAGTAAACAATTAGAGCTGGCATTAGAAGTAAAGACAATGTGTAAAGTTCTGAGATAATAAATATTCTTAGAAAATAGTTTTAGCTAAATTAAGAAACAGAAGGTTGAATTTGTAGATGAGTCAGATATCTATACAATGAACACATACCCAACACCATTGATGAAGAAACATAAAAAATTACTTGGGAAATGGTGCAGCAAATGCCCTGGACAGATAAATAATAAACTTACTCCTGGTTTCATGAGTTAACATATGAAAGAGCCCATTATTTTTTTCTTTTTCCTTCATTTCCTTATTTATTTACTTTTTCTTTTACATTTTATGGAAGAAATTGCTACAGTTACATCTCAGGATTTACTCAACATCAAAAAAAAAAAGAAAAATCAAGCATCTGCTAACAATGTTTCTGCCTCTCTCTTTTTTCTTTACTGCTTTTACAGTGTCTATTAGCCCATCAGCAAAGCACACATTACTGGAGATAACTTTGCACATAAATACAGAGTATGTTTGTAACTGTTTCAGTAGACATAGATCTTGAACAATACAGGTTTGAATTGCACAGGTCCACTTACACAAATTTTTTTCAGTAAATATTGTACAATACTATAAATGTATTTTCTCTTACCTATGACTTTCTTAACATTTTCTTTTCACTAGCTTACTTTATTGTAATTATATAGTACATAATGCACATAACATACAAAATATGCATTAATCAACTATTTATGTTATTGGTAAGGCTTCTGGCCAATGGTAGGCTCTTAAAGTTTTGGAGGAATCAAAAGTTGACTGTACAGGGCAGGGCCAGGCATGTGGCGGGGGAGGGGAGAGGGCAGTAAGGGGTTGGCGCAACAACACCCATGTTGTTCAAGGGGCAAAACTGTATATTAAATTATCTAGGAACACAAATACTGTGTAAATTAGGAGAAAATATATTTTATTCTGTTTGGCATTGTATGTCATTTATACAGATTTAAGATGTTTAATTACTAATATTAGCAATGTCAGTAGCTGACACATACTTAATGGTGCAAGTACCTCTCCTTTCCATTGTGCTTTCTTGAGTATTCATACCTGCACATTTACGTATTGAAATACATTATTATTCCCCTTTGTTTCTCCTTCAAATTATGATTAATATATTTATTATTTTAAATGTGTTCATATAGATACGTATATTTACTCTGAATTTCATTCCAGGGTAGTAAAGGAAGTGTTACAAAATATTTACTGTATAAAGGAGGCACTGGTTGAAATGCCATTGGTTGAAAACCACTGTTTAGACAAATGAGTTAATATATAATTATCATGGGATTCCTTGTTAGATAAAAAGAAAAAGTCAGTATTCTTTTCATAAAACAGAAATTGATTTAGTCAATATGGCTGATCAACACAGGGAAATATGATAGAATATTCAACTAGGTATATTCTTTTGCATAAATTACAGAAAACTGAAGCCCACTCTGTAAAACAGAAGTGAATATATCTTTAGACCTCTCCTCTTAAGTTCAAATATATGACTCCTTCTGAGACATTTTTAAAATACTAATCACTGTCCCCTAACCTGAACTGAGAAACTGATTCTTTCCTGCTACTTTGACCCTCACTTCCCAATGTCATACGACAGCCAAGGTTTACTGATATCACTAAAGCCGTCTCTATCCATTCCATTCTCCTGACTTGCTACAGGCTTCCAATCCTTATCCATAATTCTTAAGGGCCAGATACCCACTCTTAGAATTATTTTATTTTATTATTATTTTTTAGATTTTAGAAAGGCAATGTGCCTCATCTACCTTACCTAATGTAATACATCTAGGAAGCAACCTATGCTTTAAAATATTATTTCTGCAGTTAAATGTGTCAACATCTATACTAGTGGAAAAAATAAAATTCAGTGTTGGAATTGCCACCATATAATTTCAGGTCAGGTCAGATCTCACTAACAACAGAAATGCTTTTTTTTCCCCTGATATTTTCTGGATTTTAGAACTACACTAAGGGATCCTGAATCATTATTCAAACACTGATTATCTTTCACCTAGACAAATGCAACAATAACTTCTTAATTGCTCTTCTTGTCTTCCAACCCTTCAGCATTCCACCTATTACCCTTGTAAAACTGTGCTGTCCAATGAGAATTGCCACTGCCACATATGGGTATGTAAATTTAAATAAATTAGAACAAAATACAAACAGAAGTTCAGTTTCTCCATCTTATTAGCCATATTTCAATAGCAATAAATTGCTCAATAACATCTATGGCTACTGCCTACAGTATCAGACATTGCAAATACAGAACTTTTCCATTATCACCAATGACTGGATAGGGTTGTTTGATTAGCCAATGGTTTAATGACCATTCTTGAATCCTAACACTTATAGGATATATTTCAAATTCTTTAAAATGACATCATAGAGTGCCAGAATTTGGGTAATCTTACTAACATACTGTAACATCTTTTTATGACCCTTCTCTGTCTCATTGTTGCTAAAATTGGTCATCTATAATAACAGGAAAGAAGGAAGGTCATATGAGTGTACATACAGGTAGGTAGGTAGATGTGTAGGTGGAAGTTTACAAAAATTTTGTTTTTCTTCTTACGTTTCTATTTTCTTGGTGGGATGAATAGGTGGAAATGATGATTCAGTAAGACGATGGAAGTGAAAGAAGAAAATACAGCATAGTTGTTTAAGAAATCAGGGATGATCAATGTAAAGTGGGAATAGTCTGCAGATTGTCTTTCGTTTATTTTGTTTCCTCTGGCCACATTCAAATGCGTGGAAGTAAACACCGTCTTCTGTCAAAAAGAATTCACCACCGTTAACTTCTGACAAACAAGTCTAACTTATGTACAGAAGTTCAATGAACAGAGAATGAATTATAATAATGGATTATAATGGTGTGCTATGGAATTCATACAGGTTAAGAACAGAAGGCAGGATCTGCAGTTGTAACTAATAATAAACATTTGGTAGAAACAATGAATGTCATTCCCAGTGTAGTGAAGAGTTAGCTGGAGTTCCCAATTAGAGGATGTGAACTGGAATGATAAGTGGCAGCGGTCAAAGAAGGGGGGGGGGGGGGGCGTCACATTAACAGGTAATAACATGATCTGTAGAGTGTGTTTCCGGATGTGGATGCTGAGTTAGGATGGTGAACAAGAACATATATAATAGGGAAATTATAGGTACACAAGTCTAGGGCATTGAGAGAATCACTTTCATGGCTACCAGTATCGTTGAATATTATGACCAAGCAGTTTAGAAAAGAATGAGAGTGAACATGGAGAATGAGCGTTTTTCAGCTCAATTGTTTTATCAGCTACTAGTATTTCCTTTTTGGGATATTTCAAGTCACAAACTGACAGTTTTTATCAAATAATTTTATAATTACAAATGTAAGACAAAGTTACATAAAATTTAAGTACTACTGAAATGTATAAGGTAGAATTATGCCTGTAACAGAAGTGCTATTTTTCCTTATTATCCATTTTCCACTCTATCTGCAGAAACAACATACCTATGGAAACATGTCTAGAAACATGTTTGGAAAGGATAAGAACACTGATGAGTGGTGGTAGCACTTTGCTGACTTCAGTCACATATAGAAAGATGACCTCAGGTAAGAACTGATCACTTTGCAAGCAGAGAGAAAAAGGAATAAAGCTCTCTTAAGTAGGGCACTGTTTGCTTAAAGCCAGAAAGCCAAATCAAGAGTCCAAGAATCTGGACAGTTGCAGAACCAAAAAGTGAATTGCACCCTAAATAGCAGATGATACAATTCCAGCGTCTTCCATTAACATTTCTCCCAAACCAATAAAGCCAGACCTGTGGCAAGAATCAGATTAAAGTGCAGCCTTCTCACTCAAACTTATTGTTTCAAGTGATGCCAAAGTAGCTGCCATTATAATCAAAAAGGAGACATGAACAGGACAACAAAAGCCAGTAAATAAGGCAGGTTTAAGAGAGTTCTTGGAGAAGAACTTTGAAAACAATTACTGACACAGGGAAAGGAATGAAAGAAATCTGCTCCAATTTGAACTTCCTCTAAGGCCACAGAGAATAGAATAGTGCACAAGGAGACATGGTTATGAATAGACAAAAGAGTTATTCTATAAGAGCAGAATGAGTATATGATAAGGAATTTACTGCAAGGTCTCTGCCATTCATGTCCCACAGGATTTCATCATTGCTATGGGCCAATAACTGTTGTGTGTCTCTGGTTCTTTTTTCCAAACACCAATATTTTATTACAATTATCTTGTTTCACTATTTTATATTCATATGGGATTGGGGTGGAGGCAGCTAACTAATTTATTCGTGTGCGTGTTAATGGATGAGTATCTTAATGTAAAGGGAAATATCGTACACAAATGCTTAGATGAATAAGGATTTGAACTGTGGCTGCAACTGCTGTCACCCATATTCATTCTCTCCTTCTTCCTTTCAGTAATAGAAGTTCTTATTTCCTCTCACTCATCCCCAAATTTTAGCTGGGTGCATGGCTGCCCAGGTAAAAATTACACTGTCCAGCTTCCCATTCGTTAGATATGGTCACATGACTAAGTTTGTCCAAATTCTGTATTGTTTTTTTGTGGGCAAAACCACTTTTCCTAAACTCCTTCCTTCTTGTTGGTGAGACCACGTATATGGCAAAAGCCCAGTTTTGATTATGTAGACAGAGATAACTCCTTAGCAATGATAAAATCTGTCCATTTTTCTTTATGGCTTCTCGTTTCCCTCCCTTGCTGAAGAAAGCATTTCCTCTTTCAAAATTATGTGCATCTCATATATTCTCAACCTTTTGAAGTTTCTGTGTATTTACTTTAGATCTTTCTTGTCCGTGGCTTGCTGTTAAAGCATAAGCACATGAGATCAAGTGGTGTCACCACCACTAAGTGGGCCAAGCCATGGGCAAACACTGATCCCTCTGAGCCTAATCTGCTTTATTTTTAAATGTGAATAATAATAGAATATGCCTCATAGAATTGTTTTTAAGTTCATTTATTTATTTTGAGAGAGAAAGAGAGAGAGAGAGAGAGAGAGAGCACAGGCAGGATGGAGAGAGAGGTAAAGAGGGAGAATCCCAAGCAGATTGAGCACTGCCAGCGCAGAGCCTGACATGGGGCTCGAACCCACAAACTGCGAAATCATGACCTGAGCTGAAACCAAGAATTGGACACTTAACTGAATGAACCACTCAGGCACCCCTCATATTTTCTGAGAAGAAAAGTAAACAATGACTATGAAATGCTGATCTAAATTCTAAACAAGTACTATGTATCATTGCAATCGTGCATATTAAAAACAAAGATTTCAATAAACTGTCTTGAAATAATGCCAATAATATATTTAAAAAATTTAAGTAGCCAAACAATATAACATAAATTTATTGTTATAGAATTAAAACATGATCCTAGTCTTATAAAAATGCTGACTTCTGCATATATGTTCATATGTTCACATATATGTCTGAATAAACACAAAAAATTGTAAGAACAGGAACCAAACTGTTAATACTAACTACCTCAAGGAGTGGGAAAGTTTTCAAGGACTATCATTTTTAAAATAAGATTATGTGAAATGTTTGGTTTCTTTTTTATTGTGATGTTTATTATTTTAAAAAATTCAAAGGCTTTTAGATAAGCCATTATAATTAAATATACAAATTAATAGATACATATGAAGCAAATCTATTTTCAAGTCCCTTTTACTTTATGGCAAATAAAATTGTTAATTACATTTTAACAAGTCAGAATCTTTTTTTAAAAGTCTGCCTCAGTATTTTCTGAGCTCTTGTATGATTTAAAATACTAGAAGCTTCTTCCATGCAGTTGCTAGGTAACAGGTCTTTGGAAAGCAGTAACAACATTGGAAAGTGCACTAAACCAAGGCAGGGTTGTGATTTACAGAAATCAAATATCCTTTGGAAAAGAGCTTTTAAACAGAAACACAAAACAGGATAAACTTGAAAAAATGAATGTTATTTGCTTTTATTTTAAGGGGAAAAGTTTATTGCATGGACTGAACAAATTGTGTTATAAAAAACTCTCACATATCCTTTGCTTATTATACTGTTTATAAGCATGAGTGGGTCGATTGCTATGAAAATTGCTTTTTCTTCTTAGAAGAGAATGGATAATCTCTAACAATTGAGCTTTATTTTGATTTTTGTCACTTTAATCAATAAAATAACCAATTGATGAATGTGTGTGTGTGTGCACATATATATGTACACACATGCATGAGCACACATCAGAGACTTTTGCCAATTCCAGGATTGTGAGCCATGCAACCACTAACTGGCTAAGAATAGATTTAAGTAAACCTTTAAAAGTCATTTAGTTTTACAAGATCTAAATATAAGAATGCATATTAAATATATAGGATTCAACTCCATCTGAGATTGGCAATATTCTATAAAACAGATTTATTTCACCTCAGTAATAAAGAGTATAAAAAGCTTGCCTGATTTTCTTATTGCTTGAATCCCTGCATTATTCCAATGCTGCAATTTTAAAGTATCATACTAATTAAATGCTCGAAAGGAGAATCAAGTTTCCTGTACTCTAGTGCAAAAGTTTAATTCTATTAACCTCTCTTTCTTTTACACATGTCAGAAAACAGAAGTTAATCATTTTTGAAAAATTATTGTCCTCAGAATCCTTATTTCTTTATGTTCTAGCCAAAAGTATTCTTTCCTCACTAGCTCATGATAGTTATTGATGTCATGAGGGTTAATGATATAGTCATTTAATCATCTTAATAGTAATAACAATACCAACCAGCATTTCAGTTTTTATGTACATATGTATGTGTTTATATATGTGTGTATGTGTATATATTTTACTAAACCTCACAAAAGCTCTATAATGTATATTGTGTTAAACCATTTTCAGATAAGGAATCAGATGTTCAGAGGTAAAATAACTTGCCTAAACTCATTATTAATTTAAATTCAAACTACCTATGAAAACTCCACAATAATTATACAACTTTAAAATTCATTTACCAAACACATTAAAATAAGTGATATATTCAAGTGGTTTTTCCTTCTCCTGAACTCACATTAAATATTGCTGCTTGCTATCAGAGGGACAAATGGCTCAAACAGCCACTAAATTAAACTGATGACTGAAAAACATACAACCACTATGTTCCTCGAAACCCACCATTTCATGAAGGAGTTTGGAAGGAATGAAGTCAAATTTGACCTTGAAAACAATTTCACCACTTCGTAATTACACACACTAAAATCACAGCTGGACTAAAATGATTTGAGTCACTGATACAAAGGGATTTTGAAAGATCTCTATATTCATTAGTAGCAAATATACCTTTATACTGTGATAACTGTTACAATAAATGAATGAATGAATGAATGAATGCATGCATGCAGGTGCTATAAGGGGATACAAAAGGACACCTTTCCTGTCCTGGGGCAAATCAACAAAAGCATCCCCAAGGAAGTGATGTTTAAACTAAGATTTTGGGGCATCCAACTCTTGCTTTCAGCTCAGGTCATGATCTCACCGTTTGTGAGTTCAAGCCCCACCATGGGGCTTTGCACTGATAGAGTGCGGTCTACTTCAGATTCTCTCTCTTTCCCTCTCTCCCCTCCTCTCCCCTGCTGACTCTCTCTCAAAAATAACAAATAAATAAACTTTAAAGAATTTAAAAAATAAACTAAGATTTTAAGGGTAAATTAAGAATAAGTTAGTTGAATGGTGAAGAAAGTGGACAGAGGTAATTTTCTTAAAAATAAAATCAGAGGTAGGAGAATAAACTTTTGTGGAAACTAAATTAACAAAAAAAGAGAAAGGTCTAAGGATTAAGGAGAGAAAATATTACAAGGTTGCTGACAGACTATGAGACAATGAGATCCAGCATACAGATTAAAGGGAAGTGTATTGTAATAGAAGGAAAGCAGGGAGTAATAAGTGAAAATGAAGTAACATTTGGAAGATATGGTAGCAAAAACTTGAGGAAATTTTCACTTATTGTTTCCAGAAAACTAGGAAAAATGAGAAAAAGTTTGAAATTGTAACTGCAAGAGCAAAAGAGTGTTTTGATAAGAAAAAATTCCACTCTGTTAAGATGGCTTCTGAGCTGCCCAAATGAGTTTACAAGGACACAAATCTGACCCTCTAAGGGATTTTTTTTTTCCCCAGAGGTGCTCAGCCAAGGAGCAGGAAAAAAAGGATCCACCCATGTAGGATCTTGTTGTGTGTATGCTTTCTTTTCAAAAATAAAGGAAATTACTATAGTGATATGAGTTTGGTTGAAATGACAGCCCACAGAGCTCAGGTTGTTTAAAGAGGGCAGAAGAGAAGAAAGGAAAGAGAGGCCCATGAAGAATCCAGATTGATGATGCATTAGAACAATGCTCCTCAGCTATTTGTGATGAAGAACCAGTATTTTTTTTCTTCTTCATTTCCAACCCATTGCAGACACCATCCATGTCTATTGTGCATGGCTGATATAGAACTCATGCCATGTGTCACTCACCTATGATTCTGATGTGAGTCTATTCACTTTCCAAAGAGATAACTCATTGATTATGCCCTTGGATGTCACAGTGATGTCAAATTGCTATCAAAGTTTCTAAATGCTTACTCTCAATTGATGTACTTGTAGCCCAGCAAAAGTCTGTAGACTAAAACTTGTCATTGGACTACACTTTGAATAGCACTGCACTAAAAGTCATAATGAGGCAGAAGGAGTGTGTTTAGATAGTAATGGATGGTTGAATAAGCAAAATTGAAACACAGAAGATTGAGGCTGGCTATTGTGAGATTTGAATTGTGTAAATAAGACTGGAAGTATTTGCGATGATGTCAAGTCCAGGTAAACACTCCATTACATACCTCTTTCACTCTCTCAAGGAATTCTTGCCAATTAAATGGAAAATGGATCTTCTGAATCAAGATTAAATTCTATGAAGATTAAATATAATATCTTAGCACTTGTAAAAGTGCATGATAAAGTAGAAAAATGTTACAAATGTTGTCCTGTACTCTATTTAAAGATCATTAGATTTGGAGTCACAAAATACAAGTCTGAATCCCATGCCTTTAAGCATGTAGTCTTAGGCAACTATGCTTAGTAACATATTAGACAAATAAGTATAGTTATTTACATCTACCTTATAAAAATATAAATTTCAGATTGAACTAACATAGGACACCATGCAGTAAATTATAAATTTCTATACCAAGTAGATATTTTTGTTTTAGAAAAATGGAGAATAAATGGAAATATGAGCTTATATGAGTGTACACCTTTCCTTTAACAATACAAGAAGATGCTATGATTTATCTGATCCTCCCAGGCAAATGACAACCCATAGCCATATTTATAGTTGTCATGTGTAATCTGTGACAGCTGTTTTTGCTAGTGTCATTACTCTGGACAAAATTTCAGAAGAAGCTCTCACTTCATCACTTATATTAGGCATTTAATACATACTTATTGGCTATTGCCCGCCTTTTGGCAGTCTCCCATAATAACCAAATCTTTCCCTTTTCCTCCAAAATGTTTTTATCAAATGACAAATGATAGATAGGTAGATGATATATAGAAGATAGATAGATGATAGATAGGAGATAGATAGATAGATAGATAGATAGATAGATAGATAGATTAGATAGATGATAGGTGATAGATTAGAGAGATAGATGATAGATATGAGGGGGGAGAGAGAGAGACGATAGATAGATAGATAGATAGATAGATAGATAGATAGATAGATAAGATAGAGAGATAGATGATAGGTGATAGATTAGATAGAGAGATAGATGATAGATATGGGGGGAGAGATGATAGATAGATGATAGATAGATAGATAGATAGATAGATAGATAGATAGATAGATAGTAGATAGATAGTTGCTACTGTCAACTAGATGGTCATCTAACAATCTAAAAGTAAAAGTAAAGGACAAAAGAAGATTGAAATTTGAGTTTTACTGGGGGCATATGTAACTTAAAAGGAATTCCTCAATGCAAAAGTGAGGTTGATTTCATGGGTAATTGAGCCAAATGTTTTGTCTAGCTGAGTCCTTCCCTACTTGGCCACAATATCACCAAAATTCCACCAAACAGCCCCCACAATTCTTCAATATAATATTCATATCAACGGATTCCAAGAAATAAAGTAAATTGGACATTTTAGTCATTCACTCTCCACACACTCTTTTTGACCTTAAGGGACAATCCTAGAGGTTGCTACAAATTCTGTCTAAAAGGAAGTAACTTCTGGAAAGTACACTGATTTGAACTATTAAATGATGAATCTATGGACAATCTAGAGGCAAAAATCACAAAAGTGCCAAAAAGAGATAAAACTTTTGTTAGTTAAAAGCACCATAGGGGCGCCTGGGTGGCGCAGTCGGTTAAGCGTCCGACTTCAGCCAGGTCACGATCTCGCGGTCCGTGAGTTCGAGCCCCGTGTCAGGCTCTGGGCTGATGGCTCAGAGCCTGGAGCCTGTTTCCGATTCTGTGTCTCCCTCTCTCTCTGCCCCTCCCCCGTTCATGCTCTGTCTCTCTCTGTCCCAAAAATAAATAAACGTTGAAAAAAAAAATTAAAAAAAAAAAGCACCATAAACATAATCCAAAGACAACTTGAAAACTGAAAAAAACAATGCAATTTTAAAAAAATCAAAGTGTTCATAACTTAAGAGTATGAAAAACCTCTATAATTCACTAAGAAAAATAGTCACCTCTATAGAAAGTAAGAGTTCGGGGCTATATTTTACATATGAATGAACACACAAATTAAATGGACAATAGATACATGTGAATGAACAGCTCTGTCAGTAATCAATAATTGAAAATTAAAATGAACTATTAACAGCAATATCACATATCTCTTAATAGCACACATTTTGGAGACAGAGAACATGGATTAAAGGCTTAGTTCCACCACTTAGTATGGCTTCATCAGCACTTTACTTAATATCTTTGTGTCTCAATTTCCTCATCTGTAAAACAAGAATACTACTGTTCCTTTAACAACATGAGGGTTAGGTGCACCAACCTCTGCATAAATGGAAAATCCACGTGTAATATCTGACTACCCTAAAACTTAACTACCAATAGTCTACCATTGACTAGAAGCCTTACCAATAGCATCCAGTGGATTAACACAGAAATTGTATAATATACGTATTATATACTGTATTCGTATAATAAAGTAAGCTAGAGAAAAGAAAATGTTATTGAGAAAATGATAAGGAAAATATAATTATAGTACTGTCCTGTATTTATTGGACAAAAAAATACACATATAAGTGGACCCGTGCAGCTCAAATTCGTGTTGTTCGAGAGTGAACTATACCAATAAAATCTACTTATGGTAGCAAGCCTCCTGGACAGCCACTAGTGGTTCTCCCATCCTGGTATTCACAGAATAGGGCTGATCTGTGTAACCAGTAGGATATTGTGGAAATAACAGTGTGGGACAGCCAGAGCTATGTCATGAAAGATATTGTGGCTTCTGCCTTGCTGCCTTTTAGGTCAATGTTTTCTGGGAGAAGTCAGCTGCCACATCGTAAGGACACTCAAGTAGCCCCAAGAAAAAGTCCAAGAAGTAAAGAACTGAGGCCTCCTGCAACAGCCAGCACTAACTTGCCAGTAAGTGAGTACTGGCACTTGTGAGTAAAGAGTGAACCACACCGGAAACAGATCTCCCAGTGTAGGTGCAGCCTTCAGTAACTGTAGTTCCAACTGACATCTTCATTGCAACATCATAAATACCCTGATTATTACTTCTCTCAAATTCTTGACCCACAGAAAATGTGAAATAATAAATGTTTATTGTTTATACCACAGAATTTTGTGCTTGTTACACAGCAATAGATAACTAACATATTACTTTATAATATAAGGTTGTGATGAAAACTAATTGACTTCATCTACAAAAAGTGTTTTAGAACAGTAGTCCTTGCACATAATAAGCATTATATAAATGTTGGCTGCCAATATTAGTGTAACTATAATAATAATAAGAGAACTCTTAATATTATTTTTCCTTTGCCCAAGGGGCAAGAGTTAAAAAGAATATTGCTTACTTTTGCAAAAGTAAGTTATACATTTCTGAAGAGCAAATTGGCACTGCATATTAAAAATCATAAAAGGACACATACTATTCACCTTAGAAATTACACTAGATAATCATCTTAAGCTTATCGCCCACGTCCAGGAAAACTTCTCTTATGGTAACTGAGGATGTATTATTTTATTTATTTACTTATTATTTTAGTTCTTGACAAAAGTGAGTCTTAGTACGCTGAAAAACAAAGAATATTGAATACACAATCCAAGGAGGAGCTAATTCATCAAAATTACTAATCTACAATTTCAACAGATCACACATTTCTTTTTCTTATTTTCAAACACATAAACTTCCAAAAATTGTTGGAAATAACTTATCTAAGCTCATGACATTCACCTTGGTGATTTTTAAAAACAGCTATCACTTTTTAATTTTGCTTATTTTTCATCCTTCATTGGAAGCTAAGTTAACATTCTCAAGAAGGAAGTAGGTACTGACTGATCATCAGTTTTTGTCTCTATGAATATAGGGCTACAGAATAGCTTGATGGCTTAAATGAGAACTTGGCACCAATGAAAGTTATTATTATATTAAAATATTACATGGCATTTGTCATGGGTTATAAAATATAACAATATGCTGATTTCACAGATTCATAAATTTATATACATTATCTTTTACCTACCTAATAATGATATTTTAGTTCACATTAACAAATTATTATAGTCTATACAAACATAACTTTTATAGCTGTAATTAAGTGAATAACATGTTCCCTGCTTAGATATAACGATTTATAAATATTTTCATGGCATTAATTATACTTAATAATTTGGACCTTGTGTGAAAAAAATGTAAAAATATAAAATCTATAAACAAATTAAAAAACAACATTATCAGCAAAATCACCTTCTAGCTAATAATATGTTTCTATATAAAAATGAAATACAATTCATTATACATGAATTATATTAATAAAATTGTTACCTTACTTTAAGTAATTCCATATCTTACTTATTTCATTTGTATTGCCTCTCATTTTAATATAATCTAATAATGACTTTTGGTTGGAAAATACATATACACACCACATCCATGTATCTTGTGTATCTATTCTCATATGGCTAGACATTGTTGTTTCCTTCTACATTTATCCTTACAATAAAATTTAATAAATGTCCTTCTACTTAAATGTTGTATGCAATTCATTCTACTTCCTTATGAAACCTTCATGTAACTGTGTAAACAGATGTTAGTGATGTCTCTATCCTTTCTGGATTTCTATCTATACATCCTTTTACTACTTAAACAAATAAACTCATACCTGTGCTCCCCATCAGGCAATTCCTAAAATTACCTCTAGCACGGCATTCTAAGAACACACATTTTAATATGAAATGCTGCTCAAGGAAAAAAATGAAATGATGCAGAAAAAATTACAGGAATCTGTTTATATTTCTGATGCTCTTACTCTAATTCACTCTTCTCCTCCACAACTTTTTTTACTATAATATGATGAAACATTACTTTCATATCTGAAAGACATATATATGTCAGATATATACATATAGATAGATGATAGATAGATAGACAGACAGATGATAGATGATAGACAGATGATAGATAGATAGATAGATAGATAGATAGATAGATAGATAGATAGATAAATAGATAGATATCTGTCTACAGTTCCTGGAACAGAGCTTCTGAAATGCTGTATTTCTTGGGTGATAAGAGCCCTAGGAGTTTCTTTTGTTCTAATATTGGTCTTTGACTTACTCCCTGACACAGGTCTCCTAAAACCCTTGTAAATTCTGAAATGGTAAGAATGCCAGGAGCCTCTTTTGTTCTAATGAAGCAACTTTGGATGAGTTCCTGGATAACTCCTAGATGGGGGCTGGTCCCCAGAAAGACCAAATCATGATTAGAAGATTAGAAGATTCAGTTCCACCTCCCCCCTCCTCCAGAGAGAGGATAGGGGCAGCCCGGAAATGGAGTTATCATTGATCATGCCCACAGGAGGAAGCATCCATAAATCCCAACAGTAGGGGGTTAGGAGAACTTTCAGGTTGGTACATACATACACTGGGAAGGTGACATGCCCCAACTCCATAAAGACAGAAACTCCTGCACAAGGGACCCTCCCAGACCTCTACCCTATGAATCTTTTCATCTGGTTGTTTTCTGTATCCTTTACCATGCCCTTTATTAAACTAGTAAATGTAAGTAAATATTTCCCTGAGTTCTTTGAGCCACTCTAGTAAATCAATCAAACCCAAGAAGGGGGTGCTGGACTTGCAACCTATAGCCAAATGTTGGTCAGCAGAAGCACAGGTGACAACCTGGACATGCAAATGGCCTCTGAAAGGGGTGGGGGAAGGGCAGTCCCTGAGCCCTCCCGTGTGGGATCTGATGCTATCTCTGGGTAGAGTCAGACTTGAGTTGAACTGTAAGACATTCAGCTGGTATCCTAGAGAACTGCTTGATGTGGGGAAGACACCTCTACATATTTGGTAACCAGAGAGTCAGAAGTAATGTTCCTATGTGATTAGTGAAGTAGTCTCACCAGGGAGAAAACACAGTAGGGAAGAATCAGGTTTTTCCCTACACGGTGGGGGGGGGGGGGGGGGGGGGGGAAGACTGCAATTTTTTTTCCTTTTTACTATTTTATATATTATTGCATATTTGTATTTTACTGAGTTATAGTACTACTTCTGAACATTCTTAATGGATCTTTTAAGTTTTTAAATCTTATAATATAGCCTATATGCTAGTAATAATAAGATACTATGAGTCGAGCACTGTGCATGTCACTGAAGAGCATTTAAGAAACTCCTATTCTAGGTAGAGGCACCTAGCTGGCTCAGTCAGTAGAGCTCGCAATTCTTCATCTTGGGGTTGTAAGTTCAAGCCCCACATTAGGTGTAGAGACTTACTCAAAAATAAAATCTTTAAAAAAAAAAAAAAAGAAACTCCTACTCAGGAGTTAAATGAAAATCGAAGCAAGCTACAAATCAATTCATAAACTGCTATAATACAATTTATATTAAACGGGAGGATATACAAAAAAGAGAGGAGAGTGGCAGAAATCAAATAAACTGATTTCTCACTATCTTTGGCTCCCATAGTTAAGTGATGATCTGGTCCACAGAATATATCTGAAATGATTCATGAATCTTTCTCACTTTCCACATCCATCATCACTACTCTGGTTCAATCACTCAGTCTCTCTCACCTGAACACTCTAATAGCTTTCTAAATAATCACCCCTATGAGACCCTTTGTGTCCTGTCCACTGCACTCCACAAGTCCCCTGGAGTTACTTTATTATCTAGTTAAAATGTTATACCTTCAACAATAACTTTCATTAATCTCCTTCAACATTCCAATTCTTTAGTAAAGGCTAATTCACAGTCTCTCTCCACCCATCCCCAAACACATGCTTGTGTGTGCACAGCATGCTGTCATACATGTTTTGAGGCAACATTAGATAAATATCCTGTGATAATATTTGCCATCATCTTTATATTAGGATTTCATTCTTTGGGGATTAAAAGTCTTATTTTAAGAGACTTTTCAATACAAACATAATTACTCCAGAGATGAGGGTATTATATTAAATTATAAAAACTTTACGTAAAATAGGTCTATCAGATTGACTAATCTCATCGAGCAAAATCTGATAAGACTAGAACAGAAATGGAATCATGAGTTTTGATATATATGGAGGGTGGCAAGGGCAGGAGAGGAGGATCATAAGGTCATAGTTGAAGCTCTATGTGGAAAGAACAGGCTCTGTTAGAGTAGTATTCTCGGGCAAAATGTAAAAGTACACTGGCTCATTCTTGATAAAAAGGGTGAAAGGTAAAGAAAATGAGAAAACCGGCCATTGGAATAGACAGCTAGTCCATCTGATTTATCATCATACTACTAGTACCTAGAATAACAAATTGTTCACAGTAGGACTTAATAACATTGTTTGAATGAGTAAATGTGGGTGCAAGATGATATACCTGTTATTCTTTATAAATCATTGTTATTAAGAAACTACATTACAGACTGAAAATCATAGATCTAGGATATGATAAAAAATGCCTGGCACTTTCCAAAGACAGAAGAAGAAATATGCTACTCTGGCTTTCAGAACCATGAAATTGAGTCTTGGAGAAATATAAGACTATAAGAAAATTAATGGAGAAAAATATAAAGATGCTTCAAGTTCATTTAATTTTAAGTTCCCCACAAGAAAATGGCTTGAAATACATAATGTTCAATGGCAATTTAATCAAGTGTCAAAGAGAACAAACAGGAAAGTTGGTTTGGTTATTTAATAGACCCACAAATTAAAATCTTAGAAACTATAAAAAAGTAAAGCAAATAAGTTACCGATATTTTTGTTAAGAGGAATGAAATACTAGAAAATATTTCACTTAAGGAATAATTTACACCAATGTTAATTTTTTAGCTTTGAGTAAATGGACCATGATTATATAAGAAATTAACATCCCAGGAAGCTGTGTGATATGAAGGGTATATGGGAATGCTCCATACTGTATATACTAATCTTCCAAATTTAATTAT
Organism: Puma concolor; assembly: GCF_028749965.1. Lineage (NCBI taxonomy): Eukaryota > Metazoa > Chordata > Mammalia > Carnivora > Felidae > Puma > Puma concolor. The sequence goes on from NC_141683.1 coordinate 24,582,373, forward strand.
TTCAATAAAAAATTAAAAAGCAAATGCAATAAAAAAATGGAATATTGATTTAATACTGAATAGTACCATACACTTATAAAAGATATTTGGGGAACAACTGACAACATTTAAACATGAACCAGATCCATGAAATTATTTAATCTTCTCAGAGGTAAAAATGTTATTGTGGGTACACGGCAGAATGTCATTCTTAGGAAAAGCATGCTGAAGTTAAAAATACGTGCATATCTGTGTGCGTATCTGTGTGTGTGTATGTGTGTGAGTGTGTGTCAGTAGGAAGAGAAGATTAAGCAAATGTGGGAAAATGTTAATTGCTGAATGTAAATGGAGGGAATACAGGTTTTCATTGTATAATTTTAAACTGTATATGTTTGATTTTTTGCAAAGTAAAAAATAGTGAGGAAAGAAAAAAATTTAAAGACTCTCCAAATTGTGCTGGTTTTGAACAGACCTTAGGTTAAGTGGCTTCTGATAATCTGTATCATAATACAAAATCAAAGAAAAAATATTTCCACCTGAAAATGAAGAATTTTAAAAATTGTGGTAACTTATCTTTTGAAAAAAATAGGAATTCAAAGCATTATGTTCTTAAGAAGGTTGTAAGAATGAAATTTAAAATGATATCTATGTGGGTGTTTTATGGGAAATGAAGAAATTATTCAGCATGAAAAACTCACACCTTACCATTTGGTGAAAGTCAAGCATTGCACTTACATATGTTATTTAGAAACAGCTGAGATAATTTCCAATATTTATATTACTTGGAAATATTTTTCTACTCTCTTTTTTGGGTAGAAAAAAGTGAGGCATTGGAATGTCTGGTGTTTCAGCAAAAAAATTAATGGTGACGAAATTGAGGTAAGACCTTCAGTTTTTAGTCAAATTATTTCTCCAAGATCTGTGTTTGTGTGGGCACAGACATGTGCACATATGTGCATACTGTAAACAATATTGCTTTTATAATGATAGCAACTACCTACTATAAGAAAGATATAAGTTTCTACAATATTGTCAATGGTATTGTTAAAAATATTTTTGTCTATACTTTTAACTTGTATTGCAATTGAAATCTTTTTTTTTTTAATTCCCAGAACCAACTCCTACTGTTCTAGTATAATGAATCATTCTTCTAGGCATGTTTAAGCTGTGAAGTAGAGAGAATTTCATTCAGTCAACACTTTACTCTTGAGGTACAATTCTTCCTTTCATTCATGTACTTTAACTCAAATTCTCTTATGAAATATCATAGTCAAAGCATGGAAAATAAAATTTATAGAAAATTCACAACCTACAAATTGATTTTTATGTTCTTTACTCTTTTACATTTTCTACTCCTACAAATTTATTAACATTCCTCACGCCTATCTATAGGTGAAAATTTACCAATTTAATTTTTAGGTCTTCTTACATTCTGTTAAAATGACGTAGAAAATTTTCAAGGACCCAGAATGTTGAAAGTTTGTTGACAAAAGAAAGGGAATTGAATATTCACTCACAGGTGACATAACCCTTTATTTGGGGGGTGAAGATAGAGGCAGCGTAAATTTAGCAATGAATTTACTCATATAACAGGAATTCACCTCCCACTGATTTTCTGAGTAATTTCATCTGACTAGGAGACAAATAGCAAACTTCTTTTAGATTCAAATAATTGGACAGCATAGTTTATTCTTTAAGTTCATTCAAGGATTTTCAATAAAGCAGTTCTTTTCCTAGTATACCACATTTTTTTCTTATGTTTGTCTTGTTTCATGTTTTCTTTTTTAATGATTTTTGCAATACAGAGTGAAGAAAGAGATATGGGCTTGGTTTTATTCTGATTAAAATCTACAGAAACATGTCCGAAAGCTGAACTATTATAATGTTTTCCTTTTTCATCATGGTTTTGCCACGGAGGAGAAAATCTGTGAAGGGCTTAATAATGTGGAGTCCTTTTTTCTAGGTGATTTCAGATCACATATATGACCTTGGAGGCACTCTACTAGAATTGCTAGTCCTACAAGAAGCTGACAAAGAATACAAGATGTTACAAAACCACATTTTTATATTAGTCATAGCTATGGAACAGTGCCATTACTTCTTCCTATGTTTCAGTACCAACTGCCACTTCTTAAAAAAGAAGTGTATTGATAAAAAATATTTCTCACTGGAAAAGAGATTTAACACAACCAAAGCTATAGTACCATTTGACTCTTGTTCTCCAGAGGTTGACAAAAATAATCCACCAGGAAGAATCTTTTAAAAATAATGATATTGTAAAAGAATGTTGGCATTGATACACTGGAAAAAGGAAACTAGTGAGTTTAGGTTGACGTTAGAGGTACAAAGGTATAGCTGCCTACCATAACACACAAACAGTGATTGCTATTGCAAATGTGCTGAGGAATATGAAGAGCACCAGTAAGCTTATAGGCAGAAATCGTGGACACCCAGGAAAGAAGAAAAGTGGAGTGTTCTGACACAGCCATGATCATGACATGACCTAGTGTGGTGTCAGTGGATAAGCCTGGGATACTCAGGGAGTCTGCCCTGTAGGACTTGATGGATTGAATGCAAACAATGGAAGGATGACTCATAGGTTTTGGGGAAGAAAGAGACAGAAACAGATTTCAAGTCAGGAAGAATCAATAAATATTTCTAGATATCTTAATTTTGAGACAACTGTTAGAAACCTAATGGGAGATACTGACTGTACAGCTGGAGATACAAGACTGAAGCTCATAGTGAATACTGAGGCAGAGATTTAATTTTGGAAATCATATAAATGTATAAGATCCCCTTTTTCTTAGTGGAATATATGTATAATTATATATTATATAATCTTATATAAATAATGGCAATTTTATTTCACGCTTTTCAATGCTTACTACTTTTATTTTTGTAATCTTACTGCACTCCTTAGGATTTCCAGGAAAAAGCTGAGTAAAAGTGGTTTTAGTAAGCACCTTTGTTTGAATGTACTCTTAAAGGTAAACTTTCAATATGTGGTCATTAAATGTTCTTTATTCCTCTAGGTTATTTTGTAGATAATTTTCCTTAGCTTAATGAATGTTTTCCTCATGGCCTTCTAACCCTGTTTCTTTCTTTTTTTTTTTTTAATTGTAAATCGATACTGAATCCTCTCTCAAATGCTTTTTTTGTATGCATTAAAATCATGATTCTAATTTCTCTTTTAACATAAAGATCTCTTTCTACAATAATTTCAGCTTGGTAATATTATTTTTTAAATACATTACTTTGTTACTTCTGTAGTACATTTTATATACTAAATTGATCTCTAATCATTTCTTATACTCTCTTCAATGAATTTTGGATCATGGCTAGGATAGCCTCATAAAATGAGTCTGGGAAATATCTTTTTTTTCTATTTTCTGGAAAACATGTGCAAGCTGAGAACTATGTGCTTTTTGAATATTTACTATAATTAGCAGTTTATAAAACATTATGAGCAATCCTCAGTTACTTTTCCTGGAAACAAGGGTAACACAGTTTTGTTAGGATGAGAAATAGACATTTAAGATTAATGATAATCATCAATTTGATAGGTACCAATTACTAGTGGTTGATGTTCTTTTGAATATTTTTTTATCATAACAACCCTATGGGACAGTTTCCCTTATTATCCTCTTCTTCTATATCAAAGAACTCAAGTTGAGAGGCGCTTGTGTGGCTCAGCCAATTGAATGACTGACTCTTGATTTTGACTCAGGTCATGATCCCAGAGTTGTGGGATCAAGCTTCACACTTGGCTCCATGCTGAGCATGAAGCCTGCTTAGGATTCCCTCTCTCTCTCTCTGCCCCTCCCCCTGCTTGCTTTCTCTCTCTCTCTTTCAAATTAAAAAATATAAATAAATTAAAAAAAAAACTCAAGTCAAGAGAAATTAAGGAGCTTGGGATCATGCAGTTACTATATAACAGAATGAAGATTTGACTGAGGATGGTCTCTTTACAGATTTCCCAATATCAGTTTCTTTACTTTGACAAATTTATTATAAAAAGGAAAATTGCTGAAAGTAAACTTGTTGTATGAGATTGTTTGAGTTTATTTTCTTCTTAGGAAACTTGTGGTGATTAAAATAATCAAATTATCTATGAAGTATATTTTTATGCTATTGAATCTCATTAAAATTTGTAGTGTGCATGGATTTGTATTCAGAAATTCTGTATCATAGCTATTATTCTACTGAGGACTTTCTATCTCTAGACTTACTATTTTTACTTTCCTGTCTTGGTGAAATGAACAAAAGCATATCTTTTCTGCTGCTGAAATCAAGCCCACCTAGACTTTTCCTCTGTAACTCTCATCAAAGTGTAGAGGATTATTTTAATTATAATTAATGATATAATAATTCATTCAAATGATATTTTAACAAGTCAATAGTTTACCTTAATGAATGCCTATAGTCATTTTGTTCAGAAGAAAAGGATCCATACATGATAGGAAAGGTAGATCTGTATAAAGGAATAATTGGTAGGTTGCTATATTGTTTTTATTTTTTAATATTTTATAAACTCATAACCCAAATTTTGAAGTTTCTTTTCCTTTTTTAAAAACATGGATTTACTTTTTAAAAATATATAAATTATAGTCATAGTAGTAGTGCCACAATTTAGGGTGTATTAAAGGGGCTATTTAAATAAAGAGAAACAGGGCACCTGCGTGGCTCAGTTGATTAAGTGTCAGACTTGATTTTGGCTCAGGTCATGATCTCATGGTTCCTGAGACCAAGCCTCATAATGGGCTCTGTGCTGACAGCATGGAGCCTGCTTGAGAGTCTCTCTCTCCCTCCCTCTCTCTCTCTCTTCTATGCCTCCTTCACTCATGCATGCGCTCTGTCTCTCAAAATAAACATTTTAAGGTAAATAAAAAAATAAAATTATCCCATTTTATATCCTGTGATAATTAGAATTGTGCTATTTAACATTTATAATGAAAAGACAGTAATATAAATATTATCAAATGATATGGTTTAAAAGTAAAGCAAATATTATTTTATTACAAATGATATTTGTTATCTATTGCCAAATAACAAATAACTACAAAGCATAGTGACTTAAAGCAAGCAACACTTTTATTTCTCAAAATTCTGTAGGTTAACATGACTCCTTGGGTTGGCTGTGGGCAAATCAGGAGATAGAGAGGTAGGATGCCTAGGATGGATAAGTCTCATTTTCCAAGTGATTGTTCATCTTTAGGGAGGCTAAATTGGGATCCTTTACATGCAGTCTCTGGGTAATGTTCCAGTGAAGGGAAAGCAAAAGCATAGACTTTTAATGCTTAGCCTCTGAAGTCATACAGTGTAACTTTTGTCACATTCTATTGGGCAAAGCAAGTCACAAGACCAGCACCTATTCAAGTGGTGGGGAATTGCATTTCATCTCTTAATGGTATAAGCTGCAAGGTCCCATCAACATAGGACATAGACACAGGGAACATGGTTCATTGAAGACCATTATTTTAACAATCTTCCATACAAACTAAGTGACAGCTTGATACACTTCCTTTTGAAATGCAAAGTCCATAATCTTTTAACCTCATGCTGAGATGTAAAATATATTATATTGGTTGCAGAGTCTCATACATCACCCCAAAGTGTCTTATGGCATTTTAATGAAACCAGGATGCTTTCTTCTTTTTATAATATAAGAAAAGAGTTCCTCTGAGATGTTGTCATCTCAGCCATAAAAGAATACAGACATCATTAAGAGGAATTTCAGCAGGTGCCATACATTAGATATATTGTGATACACTATCAGGATAGAATTTTTAACTATCTCATTCATTTCAATGGGTTTATCAAAAAAATGGCAAAACAAGAATATGAAAGAGAATCGATACAAATAGTCTTTGTAATTTCTTGTTTGTAAAGATGGACTGTTTCAGTGAGTTTGATCTATCTGTTGTGAGCCTATCTATGGCCTGCTAAGAAAGGGAAAAGAACAAAAGTCTATTCTGAAATTTAGTAATAACACATTCAAAATTATGATCCACATTCGATTTCCATTTATTGAGCACCTAGTATGTTTCCGATATTATTTAATTCTTACTGTTAATCCTAACTAATGGAATAAAGACATCATAATTACGATACATAATTTAACAAAAAAGAAATATGGGGTTCAGAACTCTAATTTGCCTACCTAAATCTTAAGTGGTGGCACTCAAATTTAAATTCTCATTTTTAGGACTTGGTCTGATGCTTATGCCATTACAACCTTCCTAAAAAATTATATCATTAGAAGTCATTATCAGGTATGATTAAGAACTTTATAAAAATATTCCTTTTGCTAAATAACAATAAAAAGGGAGCAGCTTAGTTGCAAAGGTCTTTTAAATAAACAATTGGCATTTCTTTAATGCTAATTAAATATGTAACAGGTAGCAGATGGAGAATTTACATGTATTTTCCACTAAATTTCACAAAGTCATTTACAAAGGAGGTGCTGTTATTTTTAATTTTCAGTTTAAGGAACAGGCTTAAAAATGCCCTGGCACCATCATCACAATTTTAATCAGTTATTAGTACTTAAAAAAACCTTCCAGACAGATACTTAAATGCTGCCATAGTTGAGAGCCATTGCTTTGTTTACAATAAATTTTAGGAAAAAAAAAATGATGCCATTAGAAGCAAAGTTAAAAGATAAAAAAACAGAGCAAATTGAATGGCAATATTTTTTGTTATTATTTAGAAATTTTTTAGTGCTTATAATTTTTTCACTAAAAATCATATACAAATAGGTAAATATTATGAGATATGTAAACACATCTTCTGAAGGAAATACATTTTGCTAATGCATAGTTAAAATGGTTTACATCTTAATGGTGTTTGCAGCTTCAATTATGAAGGTGAAATGTTAAAAAAACAAAGTTTTTTTTTTTTTTTTTACATGAATATAAATTACTGTCTGGATCAAAATTAGTTCTTACAGAAACATTTAAGAAAAAATTAAAGTATCATCTTACTGTTCAATTTCCTAACAGTTTAAAGTATAATCTCAGATGAAATTACTTCAAAAGCAGTGTCTCTATGAAAAACTCACATGTATGTTTTTCTTGAAATGTTTTCAAAATCTATCTCTAAATAAATCTATTTGTACTTGAATACATTTCAGTAGTACTCTAATGCATGGGAAGTTTACTTGTGTATTAAATAATCTATAGCAAAACACTATCTATCTGTGTAAACATAAGAATAAATTAATAGATATATAGCATTTGAAACCTATGTTTATATTATGCATAAAACTGTAAGTGCTAATCTATTTATAGTCTTATCAAGATATCCAGGAAATTCAGTTGCTAAAATCACCAAGTTACATAAAAAATTAAAGATACACTCCCAAAATATTATCTTGCCACTTTTTAAAGTGAGTAACTTCTTTTATAACAAGTAGATGATAAAAGGAATCCCTCTATTCTATACATTCATGAATATATTAAGTTGCTACTAATTTCAGAGACATATCTCTTACCATCCAATTTGAAATTTGAAATTAAACTTACCAGCAAATTTGATATGAAATTTATTTTCAGGCTTCAATATCTGGACATACAAAGGGCAATTTGGAGCAAAATCTTTTACAGCCCATGCTCTCAAAATTGTTTGATGGTCCTGAAATGATAAATATCAAAATATCATGAAATAAAATGAAAAATTTATACTACATAAAGTAAAAATAATCAACCAATGTGTTAAATGCGCACATCCACAATTTAAAGTTAAACATATTTTAATTAAACATACAAACATACAAAATAATTAATTCAAGGACTTATTTGTAAATATATTTATTATTTCTACAAAGGAGATTAACAATACCTAATTCAATCAGTGCTAATTACCAGCACTTAAAAAATTAGCAGAGAGTAAGAGGAAAGTTTCTTCAAAAACTTAAAAGTACTCTTCTTGGAAAATAGTTGAGGGTCAGAAGCCTTCAACAATGCAGCACAACTAATAGTTTTTAGTAACAGTTTCCATGGAAAAAATATGGATTTATAACAATTTTAACACTTTTAGAAAGATTGGCAAGAGAGGAAGGACTACAGCAACCACACATGTAGAGAATACACTATTTAAAATTTGTTTCTATATAAAAGTAAAAGTAAAAGTAAGAGAATCTTGACTCTACATGGGTCAGTTGGAAAAGATCAGTAACTTACACATATTAAAAATACCAAAACAGTTAAAAAAAAAAAAAAAGAAGGTGCTAAGATTTAGAAAAGGAATAAAAATCCTGCTTAACATTGAATCTTACACATAGTGTGACCCCATAAATTATTACTTAATTCATTAAGTAGGTCAAAGCAAATTATTAGAGAAATGAGTCAGCCAAAATACATTTTGAAAAAGGAAACAAAAACATTTTCCAGGGTAGCACTGCCCGTGGAGTGAGTAGCCATTAGCCACATGTGGCTGTCTAAATTTAAAGTAACTAAAATTAAGCATTCTATTTCCCTGTCACACTGGCCATATTTCAAGTGTTCAAAGCCACATGTGGCTAATCCAAAGCTTTATGGAACAGTGGAGATATAAGCATTTGTATCATCAAAGGAAGTTCTATTTGACAATGCTGTTAGGGAAACAAGAGGGCAATTAAAAATATAAATGGATATAAGGGATTATTTAAAGAAGTGCAGAAAGAAGCTGCTGTAGGTAGTTAGTAACTTTAAGTGGCATGAAAGTTGATGAATAGTAACTCCAAATTCCTAAAGTGGATAAATGGACAATGTGTGTCTTCCAGGCAAACATTCAATGAACCTGATACAGTGTGATGGTTAATTTTATGTATCAACTTGGCTGGATCATGAGGTGCCCCGGTATTTGGTTAAACATTATTCTGGATGGGTGGTAGACCCCAGAAAAGGGACAGGCAGAGAACAGAAGCCACAAATCCTGTGTATAAATTTATACAACACTGGCTAACCGCTAAACCATGCATACATGGGACAGAATAAGAGCAATCTCAACTGAGATTTGAATCACTGCCAAATGCTAGGGTAAGAGAGATTGTATTCAAGTGAACCAAATTAACTGCTTGCTAAAACAAGACTATCAACACTCTTTGGAGGAATATAAGAGACTCCAAGTCTCCACAACATAACATAATATTCAGAATACATTGCAAAATTATTGAATATATGAAGTGCCAGAAAAATGTGACCTATTTGTTTATTTCATGGGAAACAAACAAAATTAAATCCAATAAACATTAGCCTCTAGATGATCTAGATGTTTGAATTATCAGACTAGGGCTTAAAGCAGATAATAAAAATATCATCACTGAGATAAAGGAAATCTGCTCATAATAAATAGAGGAAAACTCTAAACAAATAGAAAATATTTTTAAAATTTTTAAAAATATTTATTTGTTGATTTGAGAGAGAGAGCGCATGCGTGGGTGTGAGCACACAAGCAGGGGAGGGGCAAAGAGAGAGTGGGAGATAGAGAATCCGAAGCAGACTCCAGGCTCTGAGCTGTCATCAGCACAGAGCCCGACATGGGGCTCGAGCCCACAAACCATGAGATCATGACTTGAGCCAAAGTCAAACACCTAACTGCCTGAGCTACCCAGGTGCCCCTAAAAAATATTTTTTTTAATTAAACAAAAAGCAAAAATACCTGAAAAATATTCACTGAATGGGCTTTGAAGTAGAATGGAGATGACATAGGAAAGAGTCAGTGAACTTGATCATAGATCAACAGAATTTATCCAATTTGAAAAACAAAGAGAAGAGGAATAGAGAAGGAACACAGTTCAGGGACTTGTGCAACAATGTAAAAATGTCTTATATAATATAATTGGATTTCCAGGAAGAACACAAAAGAGAAAATAGAACAGAAAATAATTTGAAGAAATAGTAGCCAGAAACTGCCCAATTTTGTTAAAGGCATATTTTTCCAAGTTCAATAAGCTCAGAAAATCCCCAACTGCATAAATGAAGATGACCACACTAATCACATTGTAGTTAAATTACTGAAAACCAAAAGTAAAGACAATATTTTGAAAACAGCCAAAGAAACACAGTTTTGTGACCAAGGATTCTTATCAGCAATCATGGAAACCAGGTAACACGGAAACAGTATCCTAAACTCTAGAATGAGGGGAGGAAAAAACTATTACACCATAATTTTATAGACAAAGATCCTTCAAAGAAGTGAAATAAAGGCTTTTTCAATTAATGAAATCTAAGAAAGTGTGTCATCATCAGTATCAGACTACAAGTTTAAGAAACTTCTGTATGCTGAAGGGAAATGATACCAGAGTGAAAACTTTGGATTTCAAAAAAGACTATAAGAAATGGTTACTATTGAGTGAATATAAAATAAGAGCTTTCCTCTGGAATTCTTTAAAATACAGATATATTCATAAAGAAAAAATATAGTATTGTCTTATGGGATATGAAATTTATGAAAGTAACAGAAGAATAAGTGCAAAGTTTCTAACTTCAATAAATTGTGTCATATTTAAAAATAAATGGTGCGATATTAACATGAAGTGGACTATGAAAAGGTAAGGCCATGTATTGTAGTCCCTAGAGCAGTCACTAAAAAAATTTCAAAAGACAATTCCTAAAAAGCCAATAGGTATATAAAACTTGAATTCCTAAAAGAAAAAAAAAGTCAAATAATTTTTTTAAATGTAGAAAAGGGAAAACAGAAAACAACTTAGGTAGACCTACATCCAACCATATAAATGATAGCACTGAATGTTAATGAACTGAACATATTAAAACATAAAGAATATTAGAACAAAAGAAATAAGACCCAACCATAAGCAATTTAGGAGAGATGCATATTAAATATAAAGTTACTGGTAAGAGAAAAGGAGTAAATGATAATAAGAAAACAAACAACCCACTTTGAAAGCCAGCAAAAGATCTTAACAGACACCTCACCAAAGAAGATTTACAGATGACAAATAAGCATATGAAAAGATGTTTAACATCATATATCATTAGGGAATTGCAAAACAGTGAAATACCACCACACAACTACTGGAATGACTAAAATCCAAAACACCAACAACACCAAATACCAGTGAGGATGTGGGACAGTAGAAAGTCTCATTTATTGCTGGTGGGAATGCAAAATGGTTTAGCAACTTTGAAAGACAGTCTACACTTTCTTATAAAACTAAGCATACCCTTACCATATCATCCAGCATTTGGGTCCATGGTATTTACCCAAATGATTTATCCACCTGAAACCTGCCCCTGGTTTACAGCAACCTTATTCATATTTGCAAAAACTTGGAAGTAACCAAGATGTCCTTCAATAGGTAAATTGATAAAACAAATGGGTACATCCCAATAATAGAACATTTTACAGCAATAAAGAGAAATGAGCTGTCCAGCCATGGAAAGACACAGAGAAAACTCAAATACTGCTAAATAAAAGAAGCCTAACTTAAAAGGCTGCATACCATATGATTCCAACTATATGACATCTGGAGAAGGGACATTATAGAAAGTGTAAACAGATCAGTGTTTGCTAACGGGCTTGGCAGTGGGGGCAGGTGGAGAAGTGGGGATGGATAGGTGGAATACAGGGGATTTTTAGGGCAGTGAAAGTATTCTGAAAGATATCGTAATGACGGATAGATATCATTCTACATTTGTCAAAACCCACAGAATGTACAAAGCAAAGAATAAACCTTAATGTAAACTATGGACTTTAATAATAATAATGTATTTATTTGCAAATATCAACATGTATAAATCAGTTGTCGCAAATGTACCACAGTAACACAAGATGCTAGTAACAGTGGAAACTGGGGAGGAGGGGTGGTGGAAATTCTCCATATTTTTTGTTCGATTTTTCTATAAACCCAAAACTGCTTAAAAAAAAAAAAAAAAGTCCATTTAAAAAAAAACAAGCAGGGGCACCTGGGTGGCGCAGTCGGTTAAGCGTCCGACTTCAGCCAGGTCACGATCTCGCGGTCCGTGAGTTCGAGCCCCGCGTCGGGCTCTGGGCTGATGGCTCAGAGCCTGGAGCCTGTTTCCGATTCTGTGTCTCCCTCTTTCTCTGCCCCTCCCCCGTTCATGCTCTGTCTCTCTCTGTCCCAAAAATAAATAAACGTTGAAAAAAAAAGAAAAAAGAAAAGAAAAAATAAATAAATAAATAAATAAATAAATAAATAAATAAACAAAAACAAGCAGACAAAGCGTGAGCTTTAGTCACAAATTCGGAGCTCTAATTTCACTCTAGAATTTACAAACTGCGTAAGTAAAATTACTAACCAAATCTGATTCTCAGAATAAAAGGTTCAATTGTTTGTAAAGTGGAGGTAGGCAGCTGGCTCTTCTTTTTTTTTAACATTTACTTATTTTTGGGACAGAGAGAGACAGAGCATGAATGGGGGGAGGGTCAGAGAGAGGGAGACACAGAATCTGAAACAGGCTCCAGGCTCTGAGCTGTCAGCACAGAGCCCGACGCGGGGCTCGAACTCACGGACCGCGAGATCATGACCTGAGCCGAAGTCGACCGCTCAACCGATTGAGCCACCCAGGCACCCCTGGCTCTTCTTATTTCACATGATGTCTGGCAACATGTGACAGGTAGACCACTGGCTCCCTAAAATTTTCTCCCTTGGCTTCCATGACACCAATGTCCCTGATTGTCCTTTGGATTTTTTATCCCAAATTGAACTCATCTTCAGATCTGCTGGTAATTCTTTCTTGTCAAAGAGGTGGGTTTTACCAGACACTAAATCCTGATACCTCTGCATCCAATACTCTCCTCCATCCCTCCCTCCCTCCCTCATACCCCTGCAGTCAATCAGTCCTCAAGTCTTGTTGATGATGTCTTTTTTTTTTTCAATATATGAAATTTATTGTCAAATTGGTTTCCATAAAACACCCAGTGCTCATCCCAAAAGGTGCCCTCCTCAATACTCCCTCCCACCCCCCATCAACCCTCAGTTTGTTCTCAGTTTTTAAGAGTCTCTTATGCTTTGGCTCTCTCCCACTCTAACCTCTTTTTTTTTTTCCTTCCCCTCCCCCATGGGTTTCTGTTAAGTTTCTCAGGATCCACATAAGAGTGAACACATATGGTATCTGTCTTTCTCTGTATGGCTTATTTCACTTAGCATCACACTCTCCAGTTCCATCCACGTTGCTACAAAGGGCCATATTTCATTCTTTCTCATTGCCATGTAGTACTCCATTGTGTATATGAACCAAAATTTCTTTATCCATTCATCAGTTGATGGACATTTAGGCTCTTCCCATAATTTGGCTATTGTTGAGAGTGCTGCTATAAACATTGGGGTACAAGTGCCCCTATGCATCAGTACTCCTGTATCCCTTGGGTAAATTCCTAGCAGTGCTATTGCTGGGTCATAGGGTAGGTCTATTTTTAATTTTCTGAGGAACCTCCACACTCTTTTCCAGAGTGGCTGCACCAATTTACATTCCCACCGACAGTGCAAGAGGGTTCCCGTTTCTCCACATCCTCACCAGCATCTATAGTCTCCTGATTTGTTCATTTTGGCCACTCTGACTGGCGTGAGGCGATATCTGAGTGTGGTTTTGATTTGTATTTCCCTGATGAGGAGCGACGTTGAGCATCTTTTCATGTGCCTGTTGGCCATCCAGATGTCTTCTTGAGAGAAGTGTCTATTCATGTTTTCTGCCCATTTCTTCACTGGGTTATTTGTTTTTCAGGTGTGGAGTTTGGTGAGCTCTTTATAGATTTTGGATACTAGCCCTTTGTCCAATATGTCGTTTGCAAATATCTTTTCCCATTCCGTTGGTAGCCTTTTAGTTTTGTTGGTTGTTTCCTTTGCTGTGCAGAAGCTTTTTATCTTCATAAGGTCCCAGTAATTCATTTTTGCTTTTAATTCCCTTGTCTTTGGGGATGTGTCGAGTAAGAGATTGCTATGGCTGAGGTCAGAGAGGTCTTTTCCTGCTTTCTCCTCTAGGGTTTTGATGGTTTCCTGTCTCACATTCAGGTCCTTTATCCATTTTGAGTTTATTTTTGTGAATGGTGTGAGAAAGTGGTCTAGTTTCAACCTTCTGCATGTTGCTGTCCAGTTTTCCCAACACCATTTGTTAAAGAGACTGTCTTTTTTCCATTGGATGTTCTTTCCTGCTTTGTCAAAGATTGGTTGGCCATACGTTTGTGGGTCTAGTTCTGGGGTTTCTATTCTATTCCATTGGTCTATGCGTCTGTTTTTGTGCCAGATTATGTCTTCTAAAATTGTTCTAATACGTCCACTTCTCTCCAAGCTCCCTGCCAGAACCCGAGTCTAAACAGCCATCACTTCAAGCTTGGAGTGAAGGCAACAACCTCCAAATCAATCTATCTCAAGGTTTATATTTTTTACTAATTGTGTGTTCTTATCAGATTTACTGCCTTTTCAAACTACAATCTGATTGTATATTTGGCTGCTGAGAACCCTACAGTGGCATTCCTTATCCTGAGCATCAAGCCCAAACTTCTTAACAAGGCTTGCAAGACCCTTTATTAAACTGTCCCCAAATTACTTCCCTAGCCTTTGCACTCTTTGTTCCAGTGGTAATGCATCCTCCATCCTTGAGCCTCCAGAATTTCTGTCACTTATTCTAGGAAACCCTCTTCTTCTGACTGAAGTCCATGCTAGCTGTTTCCACTGCATTCTGTATTTGACCATCATAGTATTCACTCACCTGTGTCTTTAAGTTGATCTCCACTACACTGTAAGCTCTAAGAAAACAAGGGCCATGTTTATACTTCATTCATCCTAAGGGTACTTCATTTATCTCTAGCAACCAGCTTTCATTTGCTTTTCAAAGATGAGTAAGAAAAACCATATTTACTTCATAGGGATATTGTGAGCATCAAGTGAGATAATGTAAAGAAGCATCAGGCACACAGAAAGCATTTATCAAATCTGTCACATCAGTGGATAAATAGATGGATGAAGTACTGACCCTAAAAGCCCACAAATCTCCCTTGTTTTATTCATGCACTGTGCCCTACCAATAAGCATCTATGACCTTGTGAGTGGAGCACTAAGTAAGGAAAAAGGAAACAAGGTACCAGGGCATAAATGTCACATAAGGAATAGGAAATAGGTATTTGCTAATACAGATAATAAAACAGCACAGAAACAAGATTTTTAATTCATTCTTCTAACAACAGAAAATGATATTGATTTCGTTTTTTTCCTTGCTGACAAAATTCAGCCTGAAATAAGACACGTTAAATTTAATTGTAACCAAAAAAAAAAAAAAGCATCAACTGTGACAACTTTGGAATAAACAGCCTAAATAATAAAGGAAGATAACACAGGGTATTATTGGGTCATCATAAGTGTCTATTCTGCTGTGAAAGCAGAACATTTCTCCTAAAGTCAGTATACCTAAAAATTAAATTGGCTAAAATCATCTTCATAAAGTTCAACTTTTATAATTTGAAATATCTAAAAATTATTTGTTGGCATTCTAAGGACCTAAAACAAATCCCTTTACCTATGGCAAAGGTCTTTATTCCTGAATTCCAAGTGACCCATGAAAGAACTCAACATTTTAGATGAAATTTTATACATAAGTTGTATCCCCACCTCTCCATGAGAATCTGTAATTTTCATTAGATTCTCAAACACAGTCTACAACTCAGAAAATGGCTAAGACGTTAGTGTGATCAAAGGTCACTTTCAACCCCATTTTCAATTATAAACATACATATGTAGCACTTAACAAATGATAGATTTATTTTTTTATATTTTGAGTATATTTTGATAACCCATCTACTGGAAACAGTTTTTAGGATCAAGTAAAACTGAATTATGAAAATTAAAATAATATATGTATATAAATTTGCCCCCAATTTATAGATCCTTGAACAATGTAGATACAACATTTATACAAGAGTAAAACAACTTGCAGCAAACTGGAAAACAAATCTTTCCTAAACACAACTCAAATGTACTGTTTTATAAACAACTCTTGCCAAATATACTCCTTGCCTAGAGAATAATATACTCCTAGAAGTCCCTCTCAAGATGTTGCATTAGACTCAAAAGCACCTTGACTGCAAGGGGCCATTTTGTTCACAATTACACTGTCTGGGTCTAATAAGTAAACTGATAAATTATAAGGTTAGATATATAGCTGATATATTATAAGGTTACCTATATACATATATGTATGTATATATACACACATATATATATAGCTAATGATACCAAAAAATGGAATGTAATTCTGATACATAGGATCTATGTATGTGTTATCTATGATTAATTGGTTTGACTTTATGATTGAATTAAGGAAACTGCATAGTTCATTTGTAATGAATTGTAATTGATGTCTTTGGAGAATTAGGCTTCACATTTGATGTATATTTATTAAGTACAAATGTAATTCAGAATGTTCTTAAATAAAATACTAAAAATGAAGCATATAACCAAAAACTCTAATAGATATAAAACATTAAATCATCATGTTGCCTTTTAGACTACCAAGCTATTAGGAAGCCATCTAGTTTGAGTCAAACATCTATAGGTTCAGCAGTAACCCATCTTCAAGAACTACAGACACCATAGTCAAAAATAATTAAAGAAATCTTGGTCTAGCATTCTAGATTTTGGTATCAAAACTTGACTGCTAGGATAATTTCATCTTTCTGCCAAGTTTAAACAGAAGGGATTTGACATTATGTCTGAGACAGAAACATTATCTTGGATTCCAGTTTTAAGATTATTTGTACTTCCTGCTCCTTCCAATGATCTCTCAGGGACTGGAATTCTACTTCTGATTTCCATTCTTACAGCTGAGAGTTACAGATGCATAATGGCAAAAACCTGACTGGCTGTTTGAAATTCCAGATATAGCATATTCCTAGAATCTTCTTACCAGAAATTTTGGGACTGTGTACCGAGTCTACTTTATGGTCAGCTAAATAACACATATACTTTCTGTCTTTACTTGTCAAGAACCAAAGCCTATTTTGCGCTCTGCTTCTCAAAGCTGAAATCTTGTATTATTTCTTAGAGCTTGTTGGCCTAAGTTCTAATAATTTGCCCAGAGCCTTACACCCCTTAAATGGTGTCTTTTGCATATTTAAATCCTCTCCCAGGAAAAAAAAAATCCTCTCCCAGGTTCTTCAGGAATCACCATTAACAGCAAATCTAACTCCAGATCATAATCCTCTTGAGTCTTCCCTGATTTATTCTTAACAAAGTTGTGACCACAGCATTTTAAAACTCTCACAAAGCCCATTGACATGTGTCAAGTGAATAATCAATAAAGTGATTCATAAAGAGGCTAGGCTATCTTGAAAGCATGTACCTGAAGTTCAGTGATAATCATCTGCCAAGAATTTACCAAAAGATATTTCTGGACAGATTAAAAAATGAGTTACACTGGTGATCACAGGGTGTCTTAGCAAGTTTAAAATTCACAGTTTGAAATTCTGTGATTTTATTAATTAGACAGGAAGATGTTTGTGAGAATGTATTATTAACCACTGGGTTGAATTAACAAGCAAAAAATTTTGCAAAACCTTTCCAAAGAATTTAAGGTACATTTTATTAGGTAATGACATAACAGAAATGGTTATTGTGTTAAAGTGTTGCAAAGCTCAAAATGGATCTAGTTAAGACAAAATAAAATTCTTTTAAAAAAAGCTTAAATTGTGAAGGGTAGCAGAATATGCCATTCCAGAGTATGCCTTCTTAGCATAAAGATTATTTTGATCTGATTATTTTTGAGAAAAAGCAGCCATGGGAGAAGCTCTTAAATCAGAGTAGATACTACCCTTATTCATAAAGTAAATCTCCATTTGTAAGGGTAACTCTCTCCCTGTACCAGGAAGAGAAGGATGACTGACAGCTCTTTATCAGTGGAGAAGGCACCAGACTTAAATCAGCCTAACAACCTTACTATACTTGCCTTGATAATCTCCCAGAACTAGTCTCCCCACTCCCACATCATTCTTTTGTCATTAGCTGAAGATAGTATTGAAGGTGATGGCTTGGGTCATTTGGGGGAGTTTTACAGCTTTCCTGGGTATCTCCCATGTACACATGAGGTATACATATTAAACTTCTGATTGCTTTTCTCTTGTTATTCTTTTATTACCAGGGGGAAACAGCCACAGAACCTAGAGTGCAAAGGAAAATTACTTTCCCCCCGCTACAACTGCAAACATTGTATTTCAGCTCTTTTCTCATGCTGTCTGAAAGGGTCACATAGGGAATTTGCTGTCTGAGTGTTTGATGACTGTTTGCCTTTTACTCTAAGATTCCATATGTTCAAAAATGCATGTAATAATCAGGAAAAAATGAGCATCTTTGACATTTAAGAGGAAAGCTAACAACATAGTTTAAAATAAATCTTTTTTCTGAAAGTTACAACTTAAAGTCTTTGGAGTCAGATGACCAAGATGGTTTTAAAGTTTCCCTCAGCTTGATTTCCTGACAGGTTTCTTCCTGACCATAGGCCTCTGACCTCCCTTTTCTTAGAACCTTTATTTTAGAAAAAGTCCAATTATAAATTCTTTTTTTCTGCCCCTTTGAGATTTAAATCTTCTCCCAGGCTTTCACCGGTTTTACAAACCAGAAATGTCTTTCTCAAGAACCTGAGGGCCATTGCTCTGAAAGGTATTCAACAAAGAATCGAGAGCCTCTACCTCCCTTATCTATGGGAACATAGGACCCTAACTTTCTTAAGAGACAATTAGCAAATCATGGTGGAATCACATGAAGCAATCTCCCCTCTCCAGGATTTTTCCACTGTCTTCATCCCAGAACTTAAAAATCCTCTAACCTTTTGTTTCCAAGTTGTTGAGTTCAATCTCTCTCCTTTACCGCAACAGTCCTAAATAAATTTTCTCCCTTGCTTGTTTAACAATGTCTGATACAATTTTTCCCTGACACAGACAGAATAAAGTATAAATACTAGGTCTGTGAGCTCTGAACCATATGCACCTAAGAACTTAAAATAGCTAACCACAGTATTATTTTATTAATCTACAAACTGAAGCTAGTAATAACATCCTTGCAAGGTTGTTATGAAAACACATCACATATATAATATGTATAAATATATATAAATAATCTTTAGCCTGAAATCAATATTTAGTAACAGCAAATAAATGAGAGGTGTTAATATGTATTTTTTTTCAGTTTCAAAAGCAAGAAGTTTAAAAATCAGTTGTGCCAAGAAAGCTAAAAGAGCAAAGTAAACACTACAGGTTTTTTTTCAGAAGTAGGCCATTTATGTAAAAATCCATATGTCCAGCTGAGCTCAAAAAATTAAAATCTTTTGCCACTGCAAAGAAAACCCGTCTAAATGGTAAATCTACTATGCTGCATACATTAAAATGACTGCATGGATATTTAACTTTGAACAAATTTTTAGGAGTACACCTAATGATAGACTGAGTGAACAAGATATTGAAAGTAAAGTGTCTGAATCTTTTTTTTTTAATGTTTTATTTATTTTTGAGAGAGAGAGACAGAATACTAGCAGAGAAGGGACAGAGAGAGACACACACACAGAATGTGAAGCAGTCTCCAGGCTCCAAGCTGTCAGCACAGAGCCAGACGCGGGGCTCAAACTCGTGAACTGCAAGATCATGACCTGAGCCAAAGTCGGATGCTTAACCAACTGAGCCACCCAGGCATCCCTTGTGTCTAAACCTTTTAAAACACATCACAACATAAGCCAACATTCCTCTGTCCATTCAGCACCTCTTACTTTCCAGCTCACTATCTGGGACTGTGATTCCAAAGAATGTCCAACATCATCAGCAACTTCAATCTATCGATACTCTCATTCTCTTTATCTCTATGCCCACATTCTCATTTCCCTGCTTACCGGCTTATACCAAATGTTTCACCAAGTAAGCAGACTCTGGCATAAACAATCATTTTGCTTGCCTCTCTGACTCAGGCCCACTCTATAGGCAGAACTACAACCTTGCTAAATCCAACTCTCTTTCTACTACAAATAACAGATGGCAGGCACAAACACACGTATGTGCTAAACAGGCCTTACTTCACATTCAGAGTCCATACTATCACATAGGAGAGGAGCGTTGCTCAGCAACTCCACATTTCTCCAGGTCATTCACTCCCCTGCTGCTCTAGAGAACTATTTCATATAGCTCCTCAAACGTCTACCATCTCTTCCCTCTTTTCTGACGATCTCAACTACTATAAGAAAATAGAAATAATAAAGCGCCCATAGCGCTCTCCACCACATCTGACTACATACTCGCCTCTTGTTAAAATGGGTGAGCATTTTACACACTTAGCAGAGAGAAACCTTCTACACTGGATCATATTCTATCTTATAAATCCTCTGACTGTATTCTTCCAACTTTTCACTTTCCTGTATCGTTCATTTTCCCATCTCTGGTGGATCATTTCCTTTAGGATACAGAATTTCTAAAAATTTTGCCCACTAAAAAAAGAAAGAAAAAGCAGAAAAAACAAAGTCTTCCTTCACCACATATTACCATCAGGTGCTGCCCCATTTATTTCTCTGTTCTCATTTGTAGAAACCACTTCTAAATTCTGTAATTGTTGCCTTCATTTCCACTTTACTATTTAATTTTAAACTTTCTTTTCTAATCCAAGAACTTAAAGCCATGAATCTCTTTTTAGGCACTACTTCATCTGTGTCCCCTAAATTTTGATACGTTGCATTTTCATCCCAATTCAATTAAAATAATTCTAGTCTTCCTTGTTATTTTGTATTTTACCCATAGATTATTTAGAACTGTGCTAATTTTCAAATATTTGGGTATTGTCCTGCTGTTGTTTTCTTACTGATTTTTAACTAATTTTTATTATGATCAGAGAACATACTCTGTATGTTTACATTCTTCTAACTTTTCTGCCATTTCTTCTATCATCCAGCATATGGTCTTCATGAATATTCCATACACACTTGCAAAAATGTGGATTCTGCAGTTGTTGAATGCAATGTTCTATATGTCAATTAGATCTAGTTGGCGAAAATTAGTTCAAGTTTTTTTTTATAACCATACTGATTCTATTTCTACTTATTCTGTTAGTATCTTAGAGATCAATATTGGAATTTCTAACAATTGTAGCTTCTTGAAGTTTTGCCATTTTGAGGTTTCACAATAAGGTATGTGCACACACATTGAGGAATGGTATGTCTTTTTGATGCATTGATCCTTTAACAAATACAAAATATTTTTTTAGAGAAGATCCTTTAAAAGCAATTGAGAAATAATGGCTTAAGTATTAAGAAGGAATTCTACAAAGATTGAGGGCACAAAAGCAAGTAGAGAAGGGAATAGCATGAAGGAGGAAAAAGGTACCAATGGTTATTTAACAAAATGGGGAGCACAAGAAAATAATACAAAATGTTCTCTACTAGGGGACATTTGGTGTTTTTAGAAAAAAGACTGTCAGGGATATGGATGCAGTGTAAACTGGAATGAGCAATCTAAGGGCATTATAAGTTTGAAAAAGTGAGTGTCACTTTTTCAAGAGGTTAGACCTAAAAAGGAGGAAGAATTGTACTAGGTATAAGAATACAAGTAGTGTAGGTACTAGGTGCCATAAAAATATTCTAGTGAAAGCAACATGGTGTTGCTTTCTGTGTTCCTGCCTTAATAATAATTAATGAGCTTTCTATTTTAAGTTTGTCTTTCAAAATTTTGAATTAATGTTTCAATCTAAAAGATCAGCCTTCTCTAACATTCCATATGCCTCTTCCCCAGTGTTCTCTCCTTACCACTCATCACTAGCTAACACTCCATTGATTCATTTAATTAGTACATCGACTGTCACTTCTACTAGTAGGCTAGCTTCGTGAGATTTTTTTCACTGCCTTGTTACTAAATGTATCTTCAGTTGATACATCAATGCTTGGACTATAAGCCACTCAATAAATATTTGTTCAGTGAATGAATGGTTAAAAACGGTGATAGTGTTACCCTAGGGCACTTTTATTTCTTGGGTAAAGTGCTATGCTCAGGTCTAAGAAGCATACAAATAATTATGTCAATTGGCCCCAAGTAAATGGGAAGCTAAGTGAACTAAGACATGTAAACTTTATATGCAAATGTGAATAATAAATTAACATACAATAGGATAGTGAGTGCAGATAACAAATCTACAATAAATAACAATAAAAAATAGTAATGAATGGTAACACATACCTGTGGGGGATAAATTTAGGAATCCCCCGGGGCTTACACCAATGGGTTAACAAAGCATAAAGAAATACAAAGTCATAAAATGCTCACACCTGAGTTTGGGCAAACCAGATTGGCACCCCAAGAATAGGGAGGCACAAAAGTGCCAGGAATAGGGAGGTGCAGAGGCACCCCAAAATAGAGGCGGGGTGCAGAGCACTCAGAATAGAGAGGGAGAGGCAAAGGCCTAAAATAGGAACAGGTGCAAAGGTGCCCAATACATAGGTATATGAAATAAACAAGATTAGATATTCAGGGTGGAAGCACCCCAATTTAGTACTATAGCAGAAAAGCTGCTTTCACAGGAGACTAGGGCCAGATTAGATAAATTGGTGAATTGGACTATGGACCCTGCGCTGCAGGCAAAGCAGCCCAGAGGGGAAATGGTTAACTAAAGAAAAGGTGCCTTGTCAACCCTGAGGTTATTTCCCCTACCTGTCTCATCCCCTAGGCTAAGGTAAACAGAGGTGTTGGCTCCTGTCCCCTCTAAACAATCTTCCTCCAGACTGCCAGCACTGGGATTTTGTTTTGTATTAACCCAAACCCCTAACCACGAATATTTTCAAGACACCCTTTCCTTCACTTCCATAAGTTAATGTTCACAGATTCATTATCCCTTTGTACACATCCATCGCCATGTTTGTAAGCCTTCTAATCCTAATAAAAACAGGGCAAGTACCCTTATTCGGGGCTCTTGTCTTTTCCCAGACATTAGCCATCTCTCGCTTTCAATCCTGAGTCCCGCTCTTTTGCTAGACAAGAGAGAATTTTAGACCCAGAGTCTACGACATATACCTATAATGTACACCTGATTCTGAGAATTTAGGAGATGGCAGGAAACAATACAAAAAAGGGAAAATGTAATCAAAGTGATCACTGGTTCTTCAGTGAAAAGAGTGTACATAGTCACAAAATTCTAAATGTATACTGCATTCAACATTTAGACTTCATCAATAAACAATGGCAGAACATTTAGTTTTAATCACCAGATAAAAAGTAAATGATATCAGCCTTCATATACAAAAATGTAAATACAGAAGGCCAAAACTGGATCATGGAAAACTGAGAATGGCAGCTGAATGAAAAAAGAAAACAAACGCCATATTCTTCTTACAAAGCAGAGATACAAAATACAGTATCAGTGGTTTAATGGATTTAAAGTAACTGTCTTTTAAAAAATAGACTAAAAATGGGGAGTGGGAGTGACAACTGATGCCTAAAATCATATATATATATATATGTATATCATGTATATATATACATCATATATGTATATATATACATGTATATATATCATATATACACACACACACACACACACACACACACACACACACACACACACACACATATATTCTCCTGATTACAATTTCAAACTGTGGGACCACTTTTATGTCCAAATGTGTGACCTATTCGAACTGTAAGCTATTATCACCATGGGAAGCCGTTTGGGTACAAAGAGAAGAGTGTTAAAGTTGACCTGACCTGGGTAGACGCCAGGCTCTGCCACTGCGGTAAATCTAATTAACACCCCTGAGCCATGGTTCTCTCATCTATGGAACAATTGCAGTGAGCATGAAATGCCACGATGTGCACAAAATGCCTCACCACATGGACACTACTCACGAAATATCAAATTTGTTTGGTTCCTTGTTTGAGTTTTATTAAATAAATAGACTTGAAAAAAATGAGCTAAACTATGTATACCAAGAATAGCAGTATTAACTAGAACTCCAGTTCTATATAAACATGCAAGATTTTTGTAGAAAATTAGCAATACAATATTAGAAGTTTTAAAAATTGTATTTATCATCCTTCACAATAAGTTATGTAGAAAAATACATGTTTGAATACTTTCACTTGCTGGATGATAAAGCCTGTTATCTTTAAAATAAAAATAAAAAGATGAATAAATAAATAACCATCTTAAGAAAAAAAATGGGCATTTTCTTTAAAAACCATTTATTATGAGCTTCATTCTTTTTAATTAAATTTGATTTAGTAACATCAAAAAGAATTTTTGACTTAAGTGAAACGAACACTTAATGATTTTTTTAAAAACAACTTTTGCCACTCAATACAAAGAAAAAAAAAACTTTACTAAAGATGCTGCTATGGCATTTTCAGGTTCATGAGAACCCTACAATATTTGAATAAAAAATATAAAACTTTACATAGGAATACATTTCTTTTTATGAAATATTATTAATTCCAACACAGAGTCCTTTGGAACATTTATTAATTTTTCATGTTGATGTTTTTCACAACTCTGCCTCTCCTCCAATTAGAAGAATGTACAAAACTAGTATTAGAGTCGGAATTATTCTGCCTGGTTTAAAAAATGTTATTAGAACAAAAGAGGAACTCATTCATTCAATTTTGCAGCCCAGCAATAACACATGCATATGTATCTATCAGAAAGTGTGCAAACAATATTGTTCAACAGGTGTAACTGTACCAAAGAAAATAATGTAAAAGAACATTTTCATAACACAATGATTTTAAACATTTTTTTGAGTATTGATGACACACAGTGTTATACTAGTTTAGGTGTACAACATAGTGATTCAACATCTCTACATGTTATGCTATGCTCATCACAAGTATACCTAACATCTGTCACCATACAACACTATTACAATGTCATGAACTATATTCCCTATGCTGTGTCTTTTATTCCCATGACTTACTCATCCCATAACTGGAAGCCTAAATGTCCCACTCCTCTTCATATGTTTTGTCCAATCCCCTACTCTCCTCCCCACTGGCAATCATCAGTTTGTTCTGTATATTTGTAGGTCTGATTTTGCTTTTTGTTCGTTTATTCATTTGGTTTTTTTTTTTTTAGATTCTACCTATGAGTGAATCCATATGGTATTTGTTTTTCTCTGACTGACTTACTTCACTTAGCATAATACCTTCTAGATGTATTTATGTTGTCAAAAATGGCACGATCTCATCCTTTTTAACAGCTGCATAATATTCCATTCTGTTAGTGTGTGGTGTGTGTGTGTGTGTGTGTGTGAGCATGTGCACATGTATGCCACATGTTCCTTATCCATTTATCATTATTTTTTAATTTTTTTTCAATGTTTATTTATTTTTAAGAAATAGAGCATGAGCAGGGGAGGGGCAGAGGGAGAGGGAGACACGGAATCCGAAGCAGGCTCTAGGCTCTGAGCTATCAGCACAGAGCCTGATGTGGGGCTTGAGCTCATGAACGGTGAGATCGTGACCTGAGCCAAAGGCAGACACTTAAGCGACTGAGCCACCCAGGCACCCCTATCCATTTGTCTCTTGATGGATACTGAGGTTGCTTTCAATATCCTGGCTACTGTAAATACTGATGAAGTAAAATTAGGAGTACATATATCTTTTTGCATTAGTATTTCTGTTTCTTTGGGTAAATACTCAGTAGTGGAATTATTGGATCATATGGTATTTCTATTTTATTTTTGGTAGGAACCTCCATACTGTTTTCCACAGTAGCTGTGCTAATTTACATTCCCACAAATAGTGCATGAGGGTTCCTTAGTTTCCACATCATTTCCAACTCTGTTATTTCTTGTCTTTTTTATTTTAGCCATTCTGATAAGTGATATCTCACGTAGGTTTTGATTTCCATTTCCCTGATGACTAGTGATGTTGAGTATCTTTTCATGCATCTATTGGGCCATCACACCAGAATGTTTTTAAACCGTATTTAGAAAAATTTCTTTAACAGTATGCCTAATATTAAAAATTCAGCTCTATAGATTTAACATTTTTTTCCACACAACAGATAATCATGACTCAAATGTGCATATATATATACAGCAGGAAAATATTGCCAGGTAAATCTAATATATTAAAAATAATTATTGGAAAGGTTCATCTTACAACCAAATATATAAAAAATTAATCTAAATTACTTCTTGAGAAATCATAAACATTTCAGTAATTAATTTCACATATATACCTTTGGAATTAAAATTAAGAGAAGAAAAATAAACTTTCCTAATCTTATTTACTTAACAAATAAATATTTAACAAATATTTCTCCAAGGAAGGTTCAGTGTAACTGACCTTGTTTTTGGTCAGCTTTTAAAACAAAGTAAAACTTTTGACTTTTGACTGTCTGCTTTACAGACAGTAAAATATAAATCTACCTGTTTCTTCTCACTATCTAATAGTTTCAACACTATTTCTCAACCCATGTTGCAGAGTTATGAAGCCTATGAGTGACTGATTGCTATCCACTGCAGGATAGAGAAGGAATGTCCCGAGAATCTAGAATTTTCCCATGTGATTCTAATATCTAATAAGAGTGGGCTTGATTAAAATTAAGGAGACCAGACAGCTCTTAGTCAAGTGGAACACAATTCCATCAGGTAAGAACACATCATGATTCCATGCCTTCTGGCCCTCCCAAGACACCCACTTATTTTCACTCCCAAAAGCAAGTATAAATGACAGTACTGCTGACTTGGCTGCTTAAGACTAGAATTCTAGAGTTCATTTTCCTCTAAATGAAAATACAAGAAATTTAATGAATGTGAAATGATTAAATTGTAGCAGGACTAAATCATCATAAAGGAGGAGTTATTCTCTTCTTCTACCCACCTCCCAAAAGAACGATGTACTTGGGGAGAGGCAACCAACATAGTTTGTCTGGACCAAACCCTCATACATACAAAAAGATACGAACAAAGAAAAAAAAAGATGACCTAGATTTTTTACCAAAATGTATATATTTATTAACCTCTAGGAAATCAAAAAGCAGAATTTCAACTCTCCTGATAGGATTTAAGCCAAACAATGGGGGTGGAGGGGCAGGTGGACCAGAAGTTGTTGAACCAACTTCTCTGTAGGAAACAGTGTAGAATTGTTTGAAAGCAACTTCCCAAGTTTGAAAGGCCCTTCCCAAGACATATTAGGGAATATGGTGTCCTCTACCTCAACACTTAAAGCTACTTAGCTAGTGCAACATTTTTCTGGGTTTCTGTATTTTTTTCTCAATAAATCTTTAATTGGGTCATTGTGTCCATATATGTAAAAATGATTTTAAAAAAGAGATGAGGGGAAACGTCTGACTCTTGGTTTTGGCTCAGGATATGGTTTCTTGGTTCATGAGATCGAGATCCACGTCAGGCTCTATGCTGACAGTGTGGGGTCTGCTTGGGATTCTCTCTCCCCTCTCTCTCTCTAACCCTCCCCCATTCACATTCTCTCTCTCTCTCTCTCTCTCTCCTCTTCTCTCTCTGTCCCTACCCCACTCACACACTCTCTCTCAAAATAAATAAACTTAAAAACAAACAAAAAGAGATGAAAGGAAGCCCACTGGTGTGTCCAAATTTGAGCAAACCAGGAACAGCCTACTGTCCATTTTGTAATTAAGTCCTGAAAGGCTGTTTCTCTAAGACCTGAAGATAAATCCATGAGACCCCATACAGAAAATACAGCATAGTTGTGAGACCCTCCAGTCTTTGCCAAAGGAGCAGAAATACTGTATACTTAGTGCCACTCATGGATATTGGTTTTTTTCTTCTTTGCCGTCTGTCAAGACATAAAACTCCATTCAATTACCGGGACCCGGTCCCTTCTCCTTGTCCCTTGGTTCAAGATGCCCGAAACTCTGACATTGACTTCCCTTCTGTATTTTCTCCCAATACATTACATATTTTATTATTATCTCCTCTTGCATGCATGGTTTCTGAAGATAAGTCAGATGAAATTCCTATCTTTGCTCCTCTATAATTAGGGTGTTTCCCCCACCCCCACGCCCAACTTCTTTCAGTACTTTATCTTTGATTTTCTATCATTTGAAAATGATATTTCTAGGTGTATTTATTTGACATTTTTTCTTCTAGGTGCTCTCTGAGCTTCCTGGATCTGTGGTTTGTGTCTGATATTAATTTGGGGAAATCCTCAGTTACTATGCTTTCAAGTATTTCTTCTATCCCCTTCTTTCATCTCTTTCTAGTATTCCCATTACATCTATGTAACACCTTTTGTAATTGTCCCAGAGTCCTTGGACATTCTGTTCTGTTTTTGTCCAGTCTTTGTTCTCTTTGCTTTTTACTTTTGCAGGTTTCTGTTGATTTATCCTCAAGTTCCAAGATTATTTCCTTAGCCATGTCCAGTCCACTAATAAGCCCATCAAAAGTATTCTTCATTTCTGTTAGTGTTTTTATCTCTAGCATTTCTTTTTGGTTATTTCTTAAGGTTTCTTTCTAGCTCAGCTGACACTATGTATCTGTCATTGCATGCTGTCTATTTTATCTATGAGAGACCCTGGCATATCAATCAGTTGTTTTAAACTACTGGTCTAAGTTCAACATCCATGCCATGTCTGTTCTGATACTTGCTCTGTCTCTTCAAATTGTTTTGTTTTGTTTTGTTTTTGCCTTCTGGTATGCCTTATAATTTTTTCTTGATAGCCAGTCATTACACACCAAGTTAAAGGAGCTGCTATAAATAGATCTTTAGAAATGAGGGAGTGAGCCATGGGGTAAGGCGAAGCGTTCTAAGTCCTGAGTTAGCATCAGTCTTTATGAGCCAATATCTCTAGACTGTGACCTTCGCAAATGTTTTTTTCAGTGTCCTGGTCCCCCTTATGTGAAAGAGGATGGCCACAGTAGTCTGGAATTGTGTGTTATCCTTCCCCCAGATCACCTGGGCTCCGATAACTATGTTTCCAGCAGGTTAAGGTCTGGTTAACTAGTTTCCCTGAGGGCAGGGACTGTTAAGCAGAACAGAATGCTCTGGTGTATTTCAAAATGTTTCCTCTTCCCTGACCCTTGCTCCCAAGGGGATTTTTCTCTCATATTTACTGTGAGAACCTGGTCAAGCTCCTGGAGGTGAATCTCACAAAATTAAGAGACCCCTTCCCCATGACTACATTCCCCAGGGGTTTTTAACTCTCAGTGTTATCTGCACTGAACCTCCAGAAATTCATCAAATGCAGTTGAGGTTTTCCTGCCCGCACACTGGTTCCCAGGTTGATTTCCACTTATGAGTCTCTGCTCTGGGAAATTACTATTCTCTGAATTTGACTGTGAGTCTCTCCAATAGTAGAGACAGTATTTTGCCCTGTTTCCTCCCCTCTTGCTTTTCTCCTGAACCTTTTATACAATTTTTCATGAGTTACCCTATTTTTAATTTCCAGGAGCTCTTTCTGGTTCATGAAATGTTTCCTGTTTTGTCTTCAATTGTTTATTCTACAGCCTACTATTCTTGCTTTATGTATGTACACTCTTTGCAACTTCTCATATTACCATTGGAATAGCTGTTATACATTTTAAAATCTACTTCCTCTCCTAGAATTGTATAGTTTTGTTTGTTTCCTCTGAGTTCTTTGTTTTTAATGTTTTTTTATGTTTGTTCACTGCTCTTTCTTTCCCTTGTCAGGAATTTTGTTAAACATCTATTGATCTCTGTACTCTGAACATATGCAGAAGTGAAACACTCAAAAGCTGTTTGAGACTTGACTGAATGTAGGAATCTTATTTCACACAGCATTCTATCTTGTGATGGATCATTTCCCTACAGAAAACTACTCCAATCTTGTTCCAGTGGAGGGGTGGACATGGCTATTAGGATTCTGAGTCACTTGGGAGAAGCACCTCACATTCAATGAAACGACTTACTCTTTAATACCTTTGACTTAACCCTGACTCTTAGTTGCACCTTCTGGTTCTGAGTGAAGGGTATCCCTGGGTCAAACTCTGCCAATATTAAACCTGTTCCCCGGGGTGGGGAAAGGGATCAGCAATGGGTTTCTGAAGGGATTCAGGGAAACTAACTGCTTCTCTTACAGACTTTTAATCACTATTCATATGTTTAGTCCTACATATAACCTTACTTACAGAAGCATCTGGTGCCTCTATATCCTGAGATTTTTGAAGTTCCATTGCAAAAAGCAACCTGCTTCTGACTTGTTTCCTCTCTCAACTTAAATTTTAACTTCCTTCTAAGTCAGTTACCACTCATCCATCTGCTTTCTAGCTTCCAAACTTGTGTTAGTGCTGTCTCATCTACCATCTCCTTGGTCCTTATGAGTGTAATTTTTTATTCATTTCCTGTTAATTTGGCAGAGTGTCAGAAAAAAATGAAACATATTTGTTTAACTAAAAAATCCCAAACTCACACTGTAAAGGGTACTCCAAAAGATATTATATATTTATTTCTTAATGTTTATATTCCTCTTTAATACTCAAACCATTATTGATACTGGAGGGCAGCAAGTACTTTAAAACCAAGTTATCACTTAAGGGGCACTAGATTCAGAATTACAAAAGTTAACTAATTATGGAAACATACAGGAGAATGTAATCAGTTCAAATTCATTTATTTTATAAATACATTTGGAGCATCTAATTAAGAAACTAATTAACAAACTTCTGCAATGATACTTAAGCGAACTGAGAAGGGTGTGGTTTGAATTAAGATAATAACCAGAGAAAAGAAGGGGAGCAGATGAATTTTTAGAAATATACATTAGAGGGGCTCCTGCATGGCTCAGCCAATTAATCATCCAACTTCGGCTCAGGTCATGATCTCACAGTTCACGAATTTGAGCCCCACATCAGGCTCTGTGCTGACAGTTCAGAGCCTGGATCCTGCTTTGGATTCTGTGTCTCCTTCTCTCTCTGCCCCTCCCCCATTCACACTCTATCTCTCTCTGTCTCTCTCAAAAATAAAAAACATTTAAAAAAAGAATATATATATAAAGAATATATATTGTAGGGGTGCCTGGGTGGCTCAGTCAGTTAAGTGCCCAACCTCAGCTCAGGTCATGATCTTATGGTTTGTGGGTTCAAGCCCTGCATTGGGCTGTGCACTGCCAGTGCAGCCTTCTTAGGATTCTCTCTCCCTCTCTCTCTCCCCTCCCCCTTTCATGCTTTCTCTCTCTCAACATTAATAAGTAAGCACTAAAGAAAAAAATAAATATATTTTCATAAAGAGAAATATTTTACAAATTTTCTAAACTATATTTGTTCTATGCTCTCATATTAGTTTAGTAGGCTGCAGTGATAAAGTAGCACAAGCTGGGTGGCTTAAATAACTGAAATTTATTGTCTATTGGTCCTAGAGACTAGAAATCCAAAATTAAGGTGTTGGCAGGGTTGATTCTTTCTAAGGGCTAGGAGGGAAGGATCTGTTTCAGGCCACTCTCCTTGGCGTACAGATGGAGGTCTTCATGTTCACGTGGCATTCTCCCTCATAACTACCTGTATTCAAATTTCCTCTTTTTACAAGGATACCAGTCATATTGGATGAAGACCCGCCTTAGAGAGCTCATTAAAATTTGATTTTCTCTATTGAGACTTTATCCCCAAATAAGTTCACATTATGAGGTACTGGGGGGTCGGACTTCAATATATGAGTTTTGGAAGACACAGTCCAAGCGATAACAACCCTCTTCAAATAAAGGATGAGAAAATTGGTTTAAAAATCAATAAACACTTTAGGTAAATTAGAGTGAGGTAAACAGGAGAGCACAGAGCTTGCCACATTCAGGACTCATAGTCTAAATTAATATAACAAGAGGGTCTTATTAACTATTCCAGGAAAAAGCAAATCATGTCCCAGAAAGACCCATGCAATATTACCTTTTCCTCAGTCACTACAGGAAACACTAAGGTTTTGTCTCTGCACCACAGATATGGCTAGAGATAAACTCACTGTCTTAGAA
The DNA here is from genome assembly GCF_028749965.1 of Puma concolor. Classification (NCBI taxonomy): domain Eukaryota; kingdom Metazoa; phylum Chordata; class Mammalia; order Carnivora; family Felidae; genus Puma; species Puma concolor. The sequence continues at coordinate 24,614,216 of NC_141683.1, forward strand.
ACACAAGAGTTAACAGTATCTACTCAACATAAAATAATAAAGTACTTTCTAAAAACAATAAAATTAGAATGCATGTTTAAAAATAGAAGTTATAATTTGGTAAATTATACAATTTAATTATGAGTTTATATAACTTAAGTCTGATAAAAATACATCACAGAGATCATCTAAGCCAAAGGATGCCAAGTTGGAATGTGCTTCCCAACCACGTGGGAATCTTTTTAAACACACAGATTCTGGAATATATCTAGAATAGAATTTTCATGAATGCATACTTTTTTAGAAGCTCTCCAACTGATTCTAGTGCAGACTGCCTGATCCATCTGCTTTGTTTTAGTTGAGGAAAATGAGACCATTTTAACAAAATTACATAGCAAAGGACATACATAATTAAAAAAATGGTCCAGTTCTATTTGTATATGACTCATTTCATTTTGATCAATGGAAAACCCAAGAATTAGTAGAAACTACTTCAAAAACAGTTTTACTGATATAGGCCATAATGCAACTATTCATATATCATAGCAAAGACTGTTCAGAGATATTTGCTTCCCTTTAGTAATATTTTAAAGTCACCTATATTTAACATTGGCAGATTTTTTTTAAAAAATCCAAAAAACAATCTTCTAAGGTAAGAAGCACAATTTATGAAAGAAAATTTAGAAACTTACAGATGATGTCCTATCCACTTCACAACGGCTGCTCAGAATAAAACAGGCCTCAGCATCATCCATCCTAAATACAGACAGAAAAACAAAATAATCATACACTGAAATATCTGTGTATTGGCTGAAAAATAGAATCCCAATGCTTAATCCAATGTACACAAAGTATAAATAAACTATGAGTATCCTTAGGCTTAAATGAAAGTTAGATTTCTAGCAGATCATGACTGGACTTGACTGTGAACAAAACAATTGTTGAATTGGCTATAACTCAATAGATCATAATGACAAAAGTAAAAAAAAAGTACTCAAATTTTGTGATTATTTATTTTTTCATGTATGTGTTTTGTTTAAATTCAGGGAGTTGTACTGGTCTTTATTTTATGATTAGTTACATTTTAACTGCAAAGTTACTCAATTAACTAGGAGAGAAGGAACAGAGCTAATTAGTATTCTTAAGTCAAACTCTACTATACATTTACATTTCTTGGAGATGATTCATCATCTTGTTCCAAACCACTGTCCCTTATGCTAAAGTTCTACATTTCTTAAATTTGGTGGTAAATGGTATGTTTCAGTGCTTGATGAATAATGTTCTAAAAACCTAAAAATGTTGGAGTGCCTGGCTGGCTCAGTTCCTAGAGCATGCGATTCTTGATCTCAGGGGTTGTAAATTCAAGCCCCCCATTGTGTGTAGAGATTACTTAAAAATTTTTTTAAAAATCCTTAAAAAAAATAAAAACATCAAAACGTTAATTTCAAAATAAGAAATGTTTTGTCTTTTTGGTTCATTATGATAAAATAAACCTTCCCCCCTTCCCAAAAATTATATTTTCTATGCAGCGAAAAGAGAAAAGTCCATGAAATTAGACCAAACCAAACAGTTTTGGAAAAATACTAAGCCATGGTTATAAGATAATGAGTATTGCATAACATTTTCAAAACATCATCTTCAACAAAGCAATTCAAAATTCATGCAACTGACCTTTGGAACTGGTTTGGAGAATCCTACTCCTTGTTTCTTGCATGGGAAATTGTGTTGAAGAATTATTAGTTAACATTAAATCCCAAATCTTTATATGACATTAGGATAAGAAATGAACATAAAATGAATACTTCTTTCTTAACCCAGATTTTTTAGTATTACCAGCCTGCTACCTCTCTCATCCTCACTATCATCCTTTTTAATTTCCAATGAATGAATGATTCTTGTAAATGTGGTTGATTTTGCTGAGAAATCATTTTAATACTATTAATAATAAATGAATTATGCTAATTCTAAATTGTGAAATTAATAAATATATAAGCAAATAATTTTCCCTCTACCCTTCTAGGTTCTTGGCTGAGACCCCTTCTGTAATAAAAAGACAGATTAACAGAAGAAAAACAAACAAGTTTAATAACACATATACTTTCTGTATAAGGTACAAGTGGGAGACACAAAGGAAAACTATTAACTCCTCTCCCATGAGGCCACCACCTTAAACTCCTTCTTCAGCTAAAGACAAAAGATGTTTGGCTAAAGGTAGGGGGAACCAGATATGGGACCTATCAGGAGAGCACAGTAAACAAGGGTAAGATTGTTAGGCAGATTTAGGTCTTTGCCTTCTCATTCACAAAAATTTCCAGAGATGGAGTTATCCTCCTCTTCCAGGCACTGAGGGGGAGCCAGCCTTATGGATTGAGATGTTCCTCACAAATGTAAATATCCCTTACAAAAAGGGTTAACTTCTACTTGGCTTTCAGTTTTTCCTAAGTCTACTGTTTCCTTAAAAATAACCAGCTTGTGATAATCCTGCCTTGGAGGCACATTTGGGGGCAGCAAATTCTGCTACTTTCTATAGTATTAAGCTAAAATACTACCAGATAATTCTAAGAGCTTACTTTATTACATAATGAAAAGGCTTCATTTATCACATAAATTCATAGTGAACATAATATGGGAATTATTCTTATGTGAAGAACTTAATGTATACAATAAAATAAACATATTGATTACCGATGCAGATGAATATAAAGATCCAAGTTATGTTAGTGCCTAAGCAACTATTTTTTTAGAGTTCCCAAATAATGCATTTAGATAGCAAATAGCAAACACCTAAAGTCATCTTTTACTTGAGGTACTGGGAGAATCTGACTTAACTACTGTACGTACAGTGACAACTATGAAGTATTTAATCCGCCAAAAAAACTAATATATTTTCAAAGAAACTAAATTTCCTAATTATGCACCATTCATTATATCCTGATAGTTTCTACTAACTTTTTTGTTTCAGAAGGTATTAAATCATTGAAGATCTCACTTTAAGTGACCTGTTGCATCTAAATCAAAAGTAATGTCAAAGTTCCAGTTACAAAATATCTAGTCATCAACTTGCAGGAGTATGTAGCAAAAAAGAGTTTGAGAATTTTCTTCTGTTCTTTTCCATCACCATCCTGCACACACATACACATACACACCACACACACACACGTACACACACACAGAACATGCACAAACACACCCATACCCATTAACACACGTACCAAGACAGCCAGAAAAAAATAAAACAACAACAACAAAGAAAAAAAAAAACGTATGCTCTAAAATTCAGTGAGGAGACACATTTAAAAGACTTTGTAAGACAACTCAAGGATAAATATGTAGATGTAGGATCCAAGGGCAGGCCACCCCAAGATGGGCCACTTTGGCATGAAGACTATTTTAAGCTAAAAAGCAATCAAAACCCAGCAGATTCAGGAAAAGGTCTTTATCTCCCTCCTCACTGCCTAAGAAGAATTTAGATTAGATGAGAAAATCTGCTCCAGGAAGAGAGCTATCACCATAGATAACTACCTTAGGATATAAGCTAGGTAGGATAGGGAGGGAGGAACCTAGCAAGGCCTGTTTGATCAAAATTTTCCATGTCCCATTCTCTCTGAGTGGCCCAGCAAACATATGCTTACCAAATTAATTATTCTTTTTCATCTTCCTGTAAATTATTTTCCTTCCCTTGGAAGACCTCTACCCCTTCTCGTCTACCCCTTCTCCTTAGTTCAGAATGACATATATACCTCCTTTTGCCTAACTATCTTTGAAAGTTCCACATCCGTATGGATTCCCTGTACATGAACTATTAAATTTGATTTTCTCTTGTTAATCTGTCTCTTGTCAATTTGATTCTTAGTCCAGCTAGAAGGACCTAGAAAGGGACAAGATATTTTTTCCTCCCCAACAAAGACATGTTTAAAACTTTAAAAGCAACAAAAAACATGGAGCAAAACCACCTCTGCTAAAGATTTCTTCTGGCTTCTGAAGCTATGGGTATTGTTTGCAGATGCCCTGACTCCCTGGTGTCCATGGTCTGCCCAACCATGCTTTCACTCTGCTTATATGGAACGACCCCATGATTTGTGACAGATGCCTATGCCTATGTCACCTTTAAGCGAGGCTGGCTAGCACATGTGCAACAGGAAAAGAGCAACTAAGACTCAGTTACTCTTCTGATTCCTCCAGCCCCCAGGGACAACTCTAACACCAGGCAACAGAAGTGTCATCTGCCCACTATATAATACAAACTCTAAAAATTTAAACCGTGACTCAAACTGCTTTGGCATTTCACATAATGTTTGGCACAAGATTTTTATTTGTGGAATAAAAACAGTATTCAAGGATTCAGAGACTACTCTAACAGTGGGTCTGGATAACTCAGCTAATTACACCATGCCACACCCTTATTGTGTTGTGTGAACACGGTCCACTGAATATCCTCGCACTGAGAAAGAGGAGCAAAACACTGGTTTTATATTTTTAACCTTTCAATTTGACCAGCAGTAGGATAAAGGCAAGACCCTGTATTCAAAAGTACTTAAATACACCTTTCAAGAAGAAAACCGCTAAAATTTGGAGGAGAGAAAAGATATTAAAGTATTGCAAGATGGAAAATAGATAGGGATACCTACTTTGCTCTCAACAGATCCTGATCTTTAAGGGCTGAGCCTTGAAGGTAGATAACTCTTTGTGACCACATTGGAATCTGCAGTACCCTCCGAACTTGCACATCCATTTCAGTAGGACACAAAATCACCACATAATAATCCTGTTCAAAATAAAATGGGCAATAGGATGAAATCAATAATGCTGTGTTTTATATTACATAAGTAAACAGAATGTCTAAGAACATTTAGAAATACAGTGCAAGAGAAATAAACTTTCACTAGTAATTAAAAATCTGCATTTAAAACCTGGGCATGTATTAATTAACATGACACTATAATAAACATAACTGAGACATATAAAAATCACATAAAAAAAAATACAATAATCCTGATCTTTTTCAGTCTCATTAGTACCATGAAGAGAAAGTAACCAGTGCTTACTATGTATACATTTCCAGCCTATGAAGTTTTCAGTAATAACTTCAGGCTAATTCTAAAATATACGATACACACAGGGAAGAGGTGCTTAAAAATCAATTCATACTTCAAACTGTTACTTACTGTTTGAAAAACTATGATGGTGATTTATATCATTTGGTCATATTATTATTTATTGATAATAATGAAAAATCTCTGATGAATATCTGAATGGATAAGGATTCATAAGAATATTGATAATACAAAGTAAATTTAACAGTTTAAGATCATGTATTTCAAAATAATGGTCCTTTGGAGAAAACACAAAGGTATTCTGAGTGATAAAATAGTTTAATACACAGGTTATAGGAATTACAATTCTGTGGTAAACATTCACCATTTTATCCTCTAAAATATATCTGGTAGAAATCTGGGCAGTTTTGAGAACTCTCCATATTGATATTTATCAGAATAAATTACTATATATCAAAATTTGGGGCTTCAAATTTTCCCCAAAATAGATTTTCTTTATGGGTTATAAAGAGAAAACCTGTAATTATTTAATATGCATAATAATAAGAATAAATATGGTATTTCTTGAAAAATGCAAATTATATGAAAACAAAAGAATGTATCATGTAATTTAAGTATGACTTATAAATTGCATTTTTAAAAATATTTTTTTAAGTATTTTAAAAGTTCTCCAGTGTGGGGTACTTGAGTGGCTCAATTGGTTAAGGGCTGAACTTCAGCTCAAGTCATGATCTCATGGTTCATGGATTCAAACCCGTGCCTTCCTCTTTTTCTACCCCACTCCCACTCACACTCTGTCTCTCTCTCACACACAAATAAATAAATAATAAAAATTTTTTTAAGTTCTCCAAAAGTCAATTTAAGGGAGATCTAATTAGAACTGTACTCAGTACTGTCTTGACCTTAAGATTGTCCAACCTCTTGACAACTTGACTGAGGAAATACAAGACATTCAAGTAGCTCTTTCCTGTTTGACCTAAATTAAGTGCATTAAGCAGGAAAGGAGATTACCTAAATCTACACTGGCCCACTACCATGGCAAGTGGAAAAGTATCTGAAGATTTTATCTGCATAGACAGATGAAGAGATTTTTTTTTCTGAATTAGTGTTCTCAATTCAGCCAGTTATTGTCCAATTTTTGGTGATTCATTGCTACTATACGACCTAGTTACATTCTAGGAAACAAAGGAAAAAATGGAAATTTCAGACTTCTACATTTCTATCAGCAACACTTGATAAAATTTTTGATATTTTCAAGTAGATGATACTGTGAAATTACTTTTTCATTGTTTTATATTTTATTTTAAATTTCACTGTTTCATAAAAATATCATTTATACATTACCCAAAAGAGAAAAAAAACAATCCTTTTAATTCAAAGAAAACCTTTCTCTGTAGCATTAACATAATTCCATCTGTCTTTTAGTGTAGATACAGAAGGAAACTTAAAATACTGTGTATTCTTTAAGCATTTTTTCTATGTTCCCGGTTATATTTGTAGTTCTTCATTTACTCTTTCTAAATTGGAGCATATAAATAAAATCTTCCAGAATGCAGGCTGCACCTTCAGTTAATTGACTTTGACAATATGTTAGGTATGATCCAGTAAAATGCATAACATAATTTTAATGTACCTGAAGTCTTGGGTGAGCATAGAATTCATTTAAAAAGTCCATAAGTAAATCAATCTTCAGTGAACTGACACACAAAACAACATGCTTCTCAGTTTGAGCTCTATGTCGACTATAGTTTCCACCTGACTTTTGTCTCTCCATCCACAAATAGGCCAGCTGTTCAAACTGTAATGCATTTTCCACATATGAATGAAAAACACTAGGCATGAAAATAAAAACCAATGCAATACATCCATTGTTTATTAGATATACTCAATTTCTTAGATGGAACTCATTGAGATTCAAATTATCCACATTCCCTTCAATAACAGACTTTTCATGTGATTGCTGCAGAGGTCGCTAATGCTTCTTGGGTGTTTCAGGTCTCTATAGAAACATATTAATATGAATTTCCTATTATATTACTAACACTAAAAGGTTTGTGCCTCTGCTTTATGCCCAGGAAAGCAGGCAGCCATGATGTGCCATGCCCTGCATCAAAGAGAAAAACCTCAATGGCATTTCTTCTACATTTTTCTACCAAGTTCAGCACACATCTCATGCAATGAGAGATACCCAACACACACGGCCACATTCTAGTTGCATAGCAGCAGTTGGTATGTAAGGGAAGTAGATGGAATAGAGGAGGGATGTCAGGAAGGAATACACGCATGGTTGAACAGGAGTGGGAAGATCTTTTTCATACCTACATAAAGTATACTTAGATAAACTGTGGCCAAGGGTTTGTAATGGAAGATACAAATTTGATTTGTATTTGCCATATCTTATTTCTAACCTGCTCACCCACAGGCACCCAAAAGCTCACTGTAAGAACGAGTTGCAGATCACATCTACTCATCTTTAGTCTCCTTTTATACCTCTGTCCCTTTGCGACCACCTTATCCACTCCCAAAACGTTGCATAATATTTATGTATCATCTTCAGATTTTGTTTTAGTTGACCAATAAATGCAATCCATTTTTACTTACTACAATGTTCAGCTTTTATATTATTTCAAGAATCAAAAGAAATCAAACCTTCGTAAGTTTATTTCCTTGGTCTATCATTCTATAATTACAACTAAATCCTGTGATCTTATAATTAACAAGTTAAATACCCTCTATATAAAAGAAACATCTTCAAGAACTGGAATGAGATGTGAGCTTTATCACTCGTGAATAGGGGTAAAAAATCAGTTTCTAATATAATGTGAAAAGGAATTTCCTGAGGCCATTTTAATTAATTGACTAGATACAATAATAACATGTGTTAATAGATTAATAAACCGCCCACATTTCATTCTAAGCATGGAAGATTTCATTTTATAAGGCTTTATACATTTCTATAAAACTTAACCTGGCTGTGTTTACCTGTATGGGTAGAACCACAAGAGCAACACAGATCATGGCAACAACAAAAAGCTTAGAGGACCAGGTTTCAGGCGTGACATCCCCAAAGCCCACAGTAGAAAATGTCACGATGCAGAAATAAAGGGAGTCAAAGAGATTCAGCTTCTTTCCTATCCGTTCAAGATGTTGGATTCCACAAATGCTAAGGAAACAAATGTGCATTAAAATTAAAACTTTTAAATTGGGCACATTATTTCTTATTATTCTTTTGAAAGCCAAAGCACATTACATAAAGCACATTCAGTGAGTTGGAATCTTATATTGTACAAAATATATTTTTTCTCATGAAAACATAATTTTTAAGTTTTTACGTAATTAACCAAATATAATATTATTTTTATTAATAATCAAAAGTTGTAGCCAAAATATCACAGAGTATACCTGAGTAGAATGTAAAAGGAATAGACTGAATTTCATGGCTGACTTACACAGACATTTTGAATGCATGCCAGGGAACATAGAGACAGAAATTGCTAAATTTATTCCCTGTAAAAGAGTGATAGCCTTTTTTTTTTTTTACAGGAAGCTATCTTATTGTATAATATGTGTGTATATTGTGTGTGTGTGTGTGTGTGTGTGTGTGTGTGTTTCATGTATACATGAAAGGTTTGAGGCTTTAACAGGTGCCAACTCACTCTCAAGAGATCACCATCTGTACAAAGCTAAGTCAGAGAGTAGCATAGAAATTGTTACAAGATGTCCCCAAAGTAAAATGGTTAAAATAGCATTAAAAATAGCCCAACTACAGGCTAAAAAAATAATAATACTAAAAATAAAAATAAATAAATAAAAGGCATGGTGACACTATGAAATAAACATATATATTGTACATTTTTGGAAATATAAGTCATATCTCTCATAAATCATATCTGTAACATAAATCAGTGTATGATGGCATATGATTCAGCAAGGGGGAAAAAAACAAGTATTGATGCATGTTACAATATGGATAAATCGCAAAAACATGCTGAGTGAAAGAAGACAGATGTACAAGACTACAGACTTTATGATACTGTTAATACAAAATGCCCAGAAAAGAGAAACAGAGCAGACCAGTGGCTGCCTGGGGCTGATGGTGGGAATAGAGTAATAGAAAATGTTCTACAACGGGAATGTGGTGATGATTGCAGAACTCTGTAAATGCATTTAAAATGGTTGGTATTTACACTTAAAATGAGTGCACTATAAGGCATGTAAATTATTCCTCTACAAATCTGTCCAAAACAATCTGTGTTTACTTTTGGACACTCATTCCAACCCCTATGCACAACGAGCGGACATAGCGTGATTTTGGCGACCATGAATAAATAGTACTCAATATTTAAATTCAAGAAATTCCTTTTCTATCCTTTTAAGATAATTTTCTTATTTATTTAAGTTACATACAAAACATGTTTAATTATCTTAAATATTTTTTTGTTTTATTTTTCTAAGGCAGAGAATACGCAGGTGGATAGTTAGGTAGTTGGGTAAACACACAAGTAGTTAAATCAAGGGACAGAAGAGAAAGCCTAGAGTACTTCATACCATTTTACTGCTGAGGCAGAAACTGTTCTTTTCTTCTTTTCCTTTTTTTAAAAAATATTTTCATTTATTTTTGAGAGAGGAGTGAGACTGAGCGGGGGAGGGGCAGAAAGAGAGGGAAACAGGATCCTAAGCGGGCTCTGCACTGACAGCAGAGAGCCCAATGCAGGATTTGAACTCACGAACCATGAGATCATGACCTGAGCCAAAGTCAGTCGCTTAACCTACTGAGCCACCCAGGTGCCCCTTCTTTTTTTTTTTTTTTTCTTTTTTTAACTCCAGGTTTTCAGAATGTAAAAATTGCCCTTGTTCTATGCTTAGGAATTTTCTGTGAGCTGCCTGCCAGGTCACATGAGTTCATTTGTATCAGGCTATTTGCTCAGCTGCCCCTATGCAGTATAATAGTCAAGCTAATTATAATACTATTCAGATAAAATCTTACCATAACCAAAGAGAACAACTGTTTGATAACAAACATTTTTGTGGATTAGGTTTTTTATTTTATTTACAATAATATATATTTGAAAATGTAAACAATTTATACTTATCTTTTATACTATAGTAGAAAATAAAAGTGAAGATAAATTATACATCTTTAAAAATTCAAATGTGAAGGCTTACTATATTTTGCATAACTACACATTAAATGTCAATTCCTGCTTATAGATAAAAATGTCCATTTTGTAATTCAAACATTATCTTCCCCTAAACTACTAGAAAAGTCCCCTACTCTTACTTCCTGCTCTTCAGTTTGCTCTCATATTTAAAATGACCTATTCATAAGGGCCATATTCACATTCTTAAACAAAGCTTACATACACATACGCCAATCTCAGGTTCAAAACAGCCATTGGATTCTTACTATTTAACAACACTCTTTAATTCATGGTGTGATAGATTATTATGATAGATGCCAGTAAATCAAGTCTTCCTATGTTCATACCCCTTTGCAGTGTGGTATTGCTGTACTTCCCATCAAAAGCGAAAACTAGTTCTCCACGTCCTTACATTTTAATGGCCTAATAACTTGTTTTGACCAACAGAATACTATAGAAGTGATGCTGTGTGGTCACAGAGTGTGGATCTTAGAAGATCCTGAAGCTCTTGTTCTCACCATCTTAGAAGACTGAGACTACAATTCTATGAAGCGGACTGGTACGATCTACTGAAGGCTTACAGGTCATGTGGAAAAAACCAAAATGTCCCAGCTGACAGCCAGCACCAACTGCTAGACATGAGAGTAGGGCCACCTTGGATGCTCCAACTCCTGTCAGGCCATCACATGACTGAAGCCAAGAGTACTGAAGGTGAGATCAGGAGAAACACTGCCTAGTTACCAACCACAGAATTGTGAGAGACAACAAACTATGCTGTTTTAAGGCACTCCTCTTTAGGTGACTTGTTATTTGATAATAGATATGTGATACATACAGAATTAACTAGACTCTAGCATCTGGATCTAATCTGTGTTTTCTCAAACTTATCTCCCTTTCACTTACTATTTACATCGTATACGTATCATAGTATATAATCCTTACCCTCTATTTCTACTTTTGCCTAATCCATTCCCTTCAACTGAGAGCCCTCTTCCTGCAACACCTACTACAATTCCTATTTTTTGAACCCTAGCTCAAAAATGAAGCTCCCTCATAGACTTTATTGAATCTCAATTTCAAGAAATTCCAGAAGTTCCTGCTGAATTCTGAGAGCTTATGAGTTCATGTCTTATACAAATACCAATTTTTAGAGTTTAATACTTATTATCCCAACTCAACTATTATTTACCCTACTGACACTATTTAAACTGTACATTTTTATTTCCTAGAGCACTGAGCACAAAGTGCTTGGTAGGCACTGATTAACTAACTGCTAAATGAACCAAAAAACACCTGGTTAAACCATACTCAGATAATATATGCAAACTCCAAAAAGTATTTCATTCATGCGTTTCAGTTTTTTATCACTGAATAACAAATTGCCCAAAACTCAATGGCTTAAAACACTAAAAATTTATCATTTCACATGATAAATTCTGTGTTACATGGGAAGTTTCCCTGGTTTTCTTAGGCTTGCTCACGTGGCTCATTGTACTAGAAGTCTGGCTAGAATGAAAGGTCCAAGATGGCCTCAATCCTGTGACAAATGGCCAGTGTTCGTCGTTGTCTGTGTGCCTGGCTTGGTTTTTCTCCATGTGACCACTTATCCTCAAATAGACTAAACCATCTTCCTTACTGTCTCAGGGCAATAAGGGCAACTCAAAGTCCTCTTAAGAACCTAGCTTTATCTGCCCCATTCTGTTTGCCAAACCAAGTCACAAGATCAGCTCACATTGGAGGGGTGTGGAAATAGATGCCACCCCCTCATGAGAGGAGCTACAGAATTTTGTAACCATGAACTTTTGTTTTTCAGTTCACCAAACTGTACAAATGATAAAACTTATCACAACCTATACAAATCATAATAAATTTTATTGAATGCATCATCTTACAGTCTAAGATATTTAATTGCTTTGACATAACTGTAGTTAATCAATACTTGCAATCATTTCTTATAATCCTTATGTAAAATGCCATTTTACTTGACCTAGAAAAATTATATGAACCTTTCACATATTTATCAATTTCACATTTAAGATTCAAGACTTGATATTCCTTAATACTCACTAAAGCAACATGAAAATGAAGACACCCACACCAGCTGTTACATGTCTGATATTATTACATAAAAACAAAAATCAACTTTTTTAAGAACTATTAAGGTAAATATACTGAATTACTTTTAGAGTTTCTCTATGATTTTGAATAGGCCCACCAACTGGTTTCATTTAGAGTTTCATTTACTGGGTCACTGCTTATGTCCATGGATAACAATGTCATTACATTTTTAAAAAATGGTGATATTAATATATTATCTTCTAAGTCAATTATTATTTTTGTAATAAATAAATGAATTTACTTTCTTCTTCCCATAAGAAAATGAGGCATACCATATTTAAATATCTAGCCCAAGAAAACAGTAATCCTTTTCGGTTATAGATCTAATCTGTTCCCTCTCTCTTCCTAACTCTCAATGCCCTTTTATCTTATTCACAATAAAATCCAAAAGCCCCTGGCTCTTCTCAGATCTTATCTTCTAAAGACCATCTCTTACTCACTGCCCTCCAACCACACCAGCCTCACTGCTATTCCTGAAACATAAAGTAGCACCCAAATCTTCTTTAAACATCCTCCTTTTATTTCTTTTTTTTTTTTTTTTAATTTTTTGTTTTTTCAACGTTTATTTATTTTTTGGGACAGAGAGAGACAGAGCATGAATGGGGGAGGGGCAGAGAGAGAGGGAGACACAGAATTGGAAACAGGCTCCAGGCTCCGAGCCACCAGCCCAGAGCCCGACGCGGGGCTCGAACTCCCGGACCGCGAGATCGTGACCTGGCTGAAGTCGGACGCTTAACCGACTGCGCCACCCAGGCGCCCCTCCTCCTTTTATTTCTAATATTTCTAACGTCAAAACTGAATCCAAAAACTCCTCTCTAAATTTGCTCTTAACAAATTCTTCAAATCCAGTGTTGGCAAACCCCGCTCTCTTGTTGATAGTGTCAAAATCCTAGAGTCATCCTTGACTTGTCTCCTTCTTTCACAGATCACATCCAAACCCTTATCAAACCCTACTGTTTCAAGCTTCAAAATATAACCAGAACCCACTATCACTACTCACCATACTACTGCAATATTTCATGCCATCATCTTCTCTGCCCTGCACTACAGTGAACACTCCCATCCTTCTCCTAGAAACCTATCACCATCGTGCCAGAGTTATCTTATGAAAACATAGGTCAGATCATGCTATTCCCCTACTGAAAACCCTAAGAGGGCTTCCAATTTCATTTGACTAAAAGCTAATGTTCTTAGATTTGTTTATAACACACTAACCAATCTGACCCTTCCCTATGCCTTTCAGACTTATTTTCTACTCTTATCCCTGTGTTTCACTCTACCCAGCTACACTGGCATTCTTGCTCTCTGATCAACATAAGAGGCATGTTCCTTGTCATGGACCACTCTCTCTGTCTACAACCCTATTGCGCCAGATTTTGTCATCACTAATTACTAATTCCTCACATCTTCCAAGTCTTTACTTCTATACTGACCATCATATATACTCTTAATCTTTCTTATCCTGCTCAAATAAAAAAAAAAAGAAAAAGTTGGGGAAGGAGCCATGATGGCAGAACAACAAGGAAGTTTTTTGTGTGTCTCACATCCATTAAATACAGCCAGACCAACATTAAACAATCCTGCACACCTAGAAAACTGATCTGAGGATTAACACAACAATCTGCACAGCCTGAACCACGGAATTCAGCAGGAATTCACCCCCAAAAGAAACAGCAGGAAGAAACGATAGCCAGGGACGTAACCAACACAGATACAAGCAACATGCCTGAACCAGAATTTAGAATCACAATAATAAGAATACTAGCTGGAGTCAAAAATAGATTAGAGTCCCTTTCCGTGGAGATAAAAGAAGTAAAAGCTAGTCAGGATGAAATGCTATAACTGAGCTGCAATCTTGAATGGAGACCGCCACGGCAAGGATGGACAAGGGAGAACATAGAATCAGTGATAGAGAGGACAAACTTATGGAGAATGATGGAAGCAGAAAACAAGAGGGAGATTAAGTCAAAAGCGCATGATTTCAGAATTAGAGAAATCAGTGACTCATTAAAAAGGGACAACATCAGAATCATAGGGGTCCCAGAAGGGTAAGAGAGAAATAGGGGTAGAAGGGTTATGTGAGCAAATCATAGTGGAAAACTTTCCTAACCTGGGGAGAGACATAGACATCAAAATCCAGGAAGCACAGAGGACTCCCATTAGATTCAACAAAAACCGACCAACAACAAGGCATATCAGAGTCAAATTCACAAAATACTCAGGCAAGGAGAGAATCATGAAAGCAGCAAGGGAAAAAAAGGCCTTAACCTACAAGGGAAGACAGATCAGGTTTGCAGCAGACCTAGCCACAGAAACTTGGCAGGCCAGAAAGGAGTGGCAGAATATATTCAATGTGCTGAATCAGAAAAATATGCAGCCAAGAAATCTTTATCCAGCAAGGCTGTCATTCAAAATAGAAGGAGAGATAAAAAGTTTCCCAGACAAAAATTAAAGGAGTTTGTGACTACTAAACCAGCCCTGCAAGAAATTTTAAGGTGGACTCTCTGAGGGGAGAAAAGATGACAAATAAATAAATAAATAAATAACAAAAGCGACAAAGATTAGAAAGGACCAGAGAACACCACCAGAAACTCCAACTCTTCAAGCAACATAATGGTAATAAATTCCTATCTTTCAGTACTCACTCTAAATGTCAGTGGACTCAGTGCTCCAATCAAAAGTCAGAAATGGTAACAAACAGAATGGATAAGAAAACAAGATCCATCTATATACTGTTTACAAGAGACCCACTTTAGACCTAAAGACACCTTCAGGTTGAAAATAAGTGGATGGAGAACCATCTATCATGCTAATGGTCAACAAAAGAAAGCCGGAGTAGCCATACTTATATCAGACAATCTAGACTTTAAAATAAAGACTGTAACAAGAGGTGAAGAAAGGGCATTATATCATAATTAAGGGGTCTATCCACCAAGAAGAGCTAACAACATTTATGCACCGAACGTGATAGCACCCAAATATATAAATCAATTCATCACAAACATAAAGAAGCTCATTAATAATAATACCATAATAGTAGGAGCCTTCAACACCCCACTCATAGCAATGGACAAATCATGTAATAAAAAAATCAAAAAGGAAACAATGGGTTTGAATGACACACTGAACAAGATAGACTTAACAGATATCTTCAGAAAATTTCATCTTAAAGCAGCTGAATATACATTCTTGTCTAGTGCACATGGAACGTTTTCCAGGACAGACCACATACTGGGACACAAATCATGCCTCAGCAAGTACAAAAGATCAAGATCATACCATGCATATTTTCATACCACAGCACTATGAAACTCGAAATCACCACAAGAAAAAATTTGGAAAGCTAACAAATACATGGAGACTAAAGAAAATCCTACTAAAGAATGAATGGGCCAAACAAGAAGTTAAAGAAGAAATTAAAAAGTATATGGAAGCCAATGAAAATGATAACACCACAACCAAAAACCTCTGGGACGTGGCAAAGCTGGTCATAAAAGCAAAGTATATAACAATCCAGACCTTCCTAAAGAAGGAAGAAAGATCTCAGATATACAACCTAACCTTACGCCTTAAACAGCTGGAAAAAGAACAGCAAATAAAACCGAAAACCAGCAGAAGACAGGAAATGATAAAGATTAGAGCAGAAGTTAATGCTATCAAAACCAAAAAAAAACAGTAGAACAGATCAATGAAAACAGAAGCTGGTTCTTTGAAAGAATTCACAAAATTGATAAACCACTAGCCAGTTTGATCAAGAAGAAAAAGGAAAGGAACCAAATAAATAAAATCAAGAATGAAAGAGGAGAGATCATAACCAACACAGCAGAAATAAAAACAATAATAAGAGAATATTATGAGCAATTATATGCCAATAAAATGGGCAATCTGGAAGAAATAGACAAATTCCTAGAAACATATACACTACCAAAACGGAAACAGGAAGAAACAGAAAATTTGAAGAGACCCATAACCAGTAAGGAAATCGAATTAGTAATCAAAAATCTGCCAAAAAACAAGAGTCCAGGGCCAGACAGCTTTCCAGGGGAATTCTACCAAACATTTAAGGAAGAGTTAACACCTATTCTCATGAAGCTGTTCCCAAAAATAGAAATGGAAGGAAAACTTCCAAACTCTTTCTATGAAGCCAACATTACCTTGATTCCAAAACCAGACAGAGACCCCACTAAAAAGGAGAAGCTATAGAACAATTTCCCTGATGAACATGAATGCAAAAATTCTCAACAAGATATTAGCCAACCGGCTCCAACAATACATTTAAAAAATTATTCACCATGACCAAGTGGGATTTATACCTGGGATGCAGAGCTGGTTCAATATCCACAAGACAATTAACATGATTCATCACATCAATAAAAGAAAGGACAATAATCATATGATCCTCTCAATAGATGCGGAGAAAACGTTTGACAAAATACAGCATCCTTTCTTCTTAAAAACCCTCCAGAAAGTAGGGATAGAAGGAGCATACCTCGAGATCATAAAAGCCATATATGAATGACCCAACGCTAATATCATCCTCAATGAGGAAAAACTGACAGCTTTCCCCCTTAGGTCAGGAACAAGACAGGGATGTCCACTCTCGCCACTGTTATTCAACATAGTTTGGAAGTCTTAGCCTCTGCAATCAGACAACACAAAGAAAGCAAAGGCATCTAAATCACCCTGGATAAATCACCCAGGTCAAACTTTCACTCTTTGCAGATGACATGATACTCTATATGGAAAACCCAAAGGATTCCACCAAAAAACTGCTAGAATTGATTCATGAATTCAGCAAAGTTGCACGATATAAAATCAATGCACAGAAATCGGTTGCATTCCTATACACCAACAAAAAAGCAACAGAAAGAAAAATCAAGGAATCCATCCCATTTACAATTGCACCAAAAACCATAAAATACCTAGGAATAAATCTAACCAAAGAGGTGAAAAATCTATACACCGAAAACTATAGAAATCTTATGAAAGAAATTGAAGAAGACACACAAAAAAGGAAAAATATTCCATGCTCCTGGATAGGAAGAACAAATATTGTTAAAATGTTGATACTGCCCAAAGCAATCTACATATTCAATGCAATCCCTATCAAAACAACACCAGCATTCTTCACAGAACTAGAACAAATAATCCTAAAATTTGTAAGGAACCAGAAAAGACCCCAAATAGCCAAAGCAATCTTGAAAAAGAAAACCAAAGCAGGATGCATCACAATCCCAGACTTCAAGCTATACTACAAAGCTGAAATCATCAAGACAGCATGGTACTGGCACAAGAACAGACACTCAGATCAGTGGAACAGAATAGAGAAACCAGAAATGGACCCACAACCGTATGGCCAACTATTCTTTGACAAAGCAGGAAAGAATAACCAATGGAATAAAGACAGTCTCTTCAGCAAGTGGTGCTGGGAAAACTGGACAGACACATGCAGAACAATGAACCTGGACCACTTTCTTATACCATACACAAAAAGAAACTCAAAATGGATGAAAGACCTCAATGTAAGACAGGAAGCCATCAAAATCCTCAAGGAGAAAGCAAGCAAAAACCTCTTTGATCTTGGCCGCAGCAACTTCTTACTCAACATGTCTCCGGAGGCAAGGGAAACAAAAGTAAAAATGAACTACTGGGACCTCATCAAAATAAAAAGCTTCTGCACAGCAAAGGAAACAATCAGCAAAACTAAAAGGCATCCGACAGAATGGGAGAAGATATTTGCAAACAACATATCACATAAAGGGTTAGTATCCAAAATCTATAAAGAACTTACCAAACTCAACACCCAAAACACAAATAATCCAGTGAAGAAATGGGCAAAAGACATGAATAGACACTTCTCCAAAAAAGACATCCAGATGGCCAACCGACACATGAAAAAATGCTCAACATCACTCATCATCAGGGAAACACAAATCAAAACTACCATGAGATACCACTTCACACCTGTCAGAATGGCCAACATGAACAACTCAGGCAACAACAGATGTTGGCGAGGATGTGGACAAAGAGGATCTCTTTTGCATTGTTGGTGGGAATGGAAGCTGGTGCAGCTACTCCGGAAAACTGTACGGAGGTTCTTCAAAAAACTAAAAATAGAACTATCCTATGACCCAGCAATTGCACTACTAGGCATTTATCCACAGGATACAGAGGTTCTTCAAAAAACTAAAAATAGAACTATCCTATGACCCAGCAATTGCACTACTAGGCATTTATCCACAGGATACAGGTGTGCTGTTTTGAAGGGACACATGCACCCCCATATTTATAGCAGGACTATCAACAATAGCCAAAGTATGAAAAAGCCCAAATGTCCACTGATGGAGAACGGATAAAGAAGATGTGGTGTGTGTGTATGTATGTATGTGTGTGTGTGTATATATATATATGTAATGGAGTATTACTCAGCAACCAAAAAGAATGAAATCTTGCCATTTGCAACTATGTAATGGAACTGGAGGGTATTATTCTAAGTGAAATTAGTCAGAGAAAGACAAATATCATATGACTCCACTTATATGAGGACTTCAAGAGACAAAACAGATGAACATAAGGGAAGGGAAACAAAAATGATATGAAAACAGGGAGGGGGACAAAACAGAAGAGACTCATAAATATGGAGAACAAACAGAGGGTTATTGGAAGGGGTGTGGGAGGGGGGATAGGCTAAATGAGGAAGGGGCATTAAGGAATGTACTCCAGAAATTATTGTTGCACTATATGCTAACTAATTTGGACATAAATTTAAAAAATAATAAAATAAAAAAACTCAAAAAAAAAAAAAAAAAAAAGAAAAAGTTTTAATCATTTGTTGGGTTTGGTGTCCACTGTCTATAATCCTCTATATGAATGGAGGCCAAGTGCTTTCTTTATCCATGTTGTCTGAGCACCTAAAATATTGCTAAGCACATAATAACGTTCATGGACTTCTACTGCCATATTTAAATCACCAAGCCTTTTAACCTCTTCAGATATAAACTAAATACAATTTATTAATTTTTAAAAAGCATCCAAAATCTTTATATGGCCACTGACTTAACTGTGGAATCTAATATAAGTGGCAAGACTAAATACTTCTTTGTCAAGGGAGGCAAATGCAATATTCCATAAATCTATGGACTTTCCCACCACCTTTTAATCAATATCACTTGAAATATTCAAGTTCTATAAACAAGAGAATTGGGTTTTACTCTCCCTAGTAATTAGTATTCGTAACTCCAGCATTTGTTTCAGTTAGTAGTACTACTTAAATAATATGATAAATGAAGAATTGGAAATTTGAAATTTGGAAATTGACTTGTATTTATAAAACTTATATTTATTCTCATTACATTCTAAACTCTCTATGTCACTAACATGTTTAAAACTACCTGAGTTATTGAATTATTTGCTACATTTAACTATTTCCTAATCAAAGACTTTACCCAAAATCACACACTTGCCACTGTTCATGAATATTACATACTTTAATACTAAACTCAACCATGTTAGTTATAGAACTTTTCATAATATGGAAAGTGTCTAGCTTATGATTTATGAAAGAAACTACTCTCGATATTAGAGAGAAATCAGCCTAAAATAACTATACATTCTGGACTCCAATGTCACTGTCACGTTAACTTTTGAAACTACTTCCTTTTTGCTCTCTTGTATTTATTTATTTTTTTTTAATTTTTTTTTTTAACGTTTATTTATTTTTTTGGGACAGAGAGAGACAGAGCATGAATGGGGGAGGGGCAGAGAGAGAGGGAGACACAGAATCAGAAACAGGCTCCAGGCTCTGAGCCATCAGCCCAGAGCCCGACGCGGGGCTCGAACTCACGGACCGCGAGATCGTGACCTGGCTGAAGTCGGACGCTTAACCGACTGCGCCACCCAGGCGCCCCTGCTCTCTTGTATTTATTTAGAAGAATCATGTTACTTGAAGGATAGAAACAGTTTAAAGGGAATTTTGCAGAAATTTGCACAAGCTTAACAAATTCTAAAGAAAGAACATTCACACTATTTAAGCAAAAAGGAAAAAAAAAGAAAAAAGGCTCTCAAACCTCCTCACCGAATCATAAAAATTAGATTTAAAAAGTATTTTGAAAAGTATCGTTCCGTGTTATAATTTTATAAAAGTAAAAACTAAGATGTGGAGTAGTTTAATACAGGCAGAAACTGGACTATTCTCATCATATTATTTGGCTATAGCATCATTTCCTGATACCAGTTATGGAGTATCTATATGGAATATGTGGAGAATGTTAAGAGTATCTGCCAACTTATTATAATCTATTTTGGTTATAGTAACACATCTAGCAATATTTTGAAGTTAAGAAATATAAAAATGTATATTAGTGTTCTATGTCAATCATTCAACTAAAAAATAATTTTAGATCATTCATTTAAGCTATCTTTCCAAACAGTAATTCAGCTCCTTTTATGAAGGAATGAAAGACATATATCTTCAGTGTCAACTGTACTTCAATTAAAGAAAAAAAGTGTATCTTCAGGATAGACAGATACACAGATAGTTTATTGTTACTTTATCATATAATTCTTAAGGCTAATACAGCATTGACATACTTTTGATTTGCATTATTCATAAACATTAATATTTTATTTATATATTAGCTATTTTTCCAAGAACTATGAATGCTACAACATTCTAGCTAAGGATCTGAAACCATTTAGTGATTATAACCATTTTAATATAGATTGTTATCTTACTTCATTTATATATGTCTTTGGAGCTCTTATTAAACAAAAACTGCCTCTTCTCCCTGATCATAATTGATGAATTTCAGTTAATTATTATTTTGTGCCTGTACCCAGAAGTGATTTTAATGATGGGTGCAGATTTTCTGATAAACTAAATCTAAGAATGTGCTCAAATAGTCCACATTGGTAATAAAAATATCCTATTTTGCCTTATCATAAGAGATACATCTTTTCAGTCAGTCAAAGACTCAGTTAAACTGCTTAAATTATATCTTGAATTGAAAGTGGTGGAAGAATTTAATAATGCAGAATTTAAAACTAAATAAGCATAGCTGATAGATGTATATAAACACTCCTGCCTTTAAATTTTATAGTAATCAAATTTAAAATTGTTTTGTGACTGGGCCGTAACATTAAAACCAAAAAGTCTTGCTTAGAATTTTAGTGGATATCTAATTGTAACAAAAATTTTGCTTATTATCCTGTATTGTCTGCCTGAACATTTGAAATTAAATATTTTAGTGCTCGCTTCGGCAGCACATATACTAAAATTGGAACGATACAGAGAAGATTAGCATGGCCCCTGCGTAAGGATGACACGCAAATTCATGAAATTAAATATTTTATTCCAATTTAAGATGGAAAAAATAAAACAATGTCATACCATGTTCAATTTATCTTTGTTTAGTTAATCCACATAAAAATTACTCATATTCATTTATACTCATTGATTTTGAAATGGAAAAATGCAAATAATATGATTTTCTTAAAATATATGTTCTTAAAAATACCTGTAAACTTTAAATAAGAAACAAACTGATTTATATAAAACCAATAGGTGCTATAAAACTTAAATGTTTCATAACAGAAAAAGGGTAACCTTACTCATAAAGGTAAGTCATGTGTATTCATACAAATACATTTATGGATGGTTTACTAAAATAAAGCATTGTACTGTATAATAGAGATGTAGATATGAATACAACACCGTCATCTACATAAAAGAGCTTCTAAATCTAAAGTGAATGATTTTAACCCCAACTTTATAATATTGCTAATAATCATACCATAAATTAATAATCAAACATTTAACTTATAACTCAATTAATGCTAACTTAGGTAAATTACTTAATCTTTTTAAACCTTATCCTCAACTGGAAAGTAAATGTAATAACATTAACTTCTTCATTTGGTTCCTAAGGGAATACAATGAACTAATAATGCTCAGTGAAATGTCTGACACATAATAATGCTCAATGAATTCAGTATTTATTTATTTATTTATTTATTTATTTATTTAGTAATTTATTTAGTAATGTATTTATTTAAATTCCAGCCCAGCATAAAAGAACTAAAAGCACAAAAATGAGTCAAATATAAGAATCAACTATCTACACAAAATAGATATAAAGCCTTTGTTTTTCACTTGACAAGAAAATAAATGTACTATTAGAGCAATATAGTCAGTGCATGGCGTGCCTGGGTGGCTCAGTTGGTTAAGCATCAGACTTGATTTTGGCTCAGGTCATGATCTCACAGTTCATGAGATCAAGCCCTACGTGGGGCTCTGCACTGATAGCATGGAGCCTGCTTGGGAGTCTCTCTCTCCTTTGCTCCCTGCCTCTCTGCCACTTCCTGCAGTCTGTCTCTGTCTGCCTCTCTCTCTCTCTTTCTCTCTCTCTCTCTCTCTCTCTCTCTCTCTCTCCCCCTCCCAAAATCAATAAACATTAAAAATAAACACAGTATATGCATAGACTATGGGGAAAGAGACTGGGGTTGAGAAAGTAGCATGTCTGTTCCTCTTTACTATGGAGTTAGTAACAGAATTATTAGCAGCAAACAATCATCCATGAATTAATGAGAGTAGCTGTAATCTTGTCCAATCTTTTCTCAAACCTGCAACTCTCAACTTTCCAAAAAGAAAAGTTAGGCAATTTGCAAAATAAACTCATAATATTTAACTATTTACAAAGACCAGAGTCATGCTGATATTAGCTGACCTTTGGAGGGTTCACTATCATCATTTACGGAAACTGACAACTAATTCTTGGTAATGCAGTCAAGATAAAAAAAAGATTAAGCACTATTTCTCGGCCAAAATGTCAATAACAGGCTAGTGACATGTTTTAAAAAGGACAAGTTATCTCTGAGATTGCCTGA
This sequence comes from Puma concolor, assembly GCF_028749965.1. NCBI lineage: Eukaryota > Metazoa > Chordata > Mammalia > Carnivora > Felidae > Puma > Puma concolor. The sequence continues at coordinate 24,637,392 of NC_141683.1, forward strand.
ATGAAAGAATTTTCATACAATTATGTAAGCCTGCATATATATATATATATATATATATATATATATGTGATATATATATATATGTGTGTGTGTGTGTGTGTGTGTATGTGTGTGTGTGTGTATAGATAGATAGATAGATAGATAGATAGATAGATAGATAGATAGATAAAATATGTATTTATTTATATAGTTCACTCACTGACCTTGGTAACTACTAAGTATATCATCATATGAGAATATTCATGATTTGAATGTTAAAATGTTAGTATTTAGGGGGGAAATACCAACAAAATTTGCTCTTCTTATATTATTTTTACACATACATTCATATTCACCATTCTTTTTTAAATGTTTATTTATTTTTGAGAGAGAATGTGTGCATGTGTGAGCAAGCAAGCAGGGGAGGGGTAGAAAAAGCAAGGGAGACACAGAATAAAAAGCAGGCTCCAGGCTCTGAGCTGTGAGCACAAAGCCCCATGCAGGGTTCAAAATCACAAATCTTGAGATCATGACCCAAGCCGACGTCAGGCGCTTAACTGACTGAGCCACCCAGGCATCCCCATATTCGCTGTTATTTAAATAGATATTTAATTATATCTAACTTATAGGTTTTCTATTTTACAAAGATTAAATACACCTATTTTTGAAACTATGCATTTTGTAAAGTAGAGAATTTTTGCCATGCATGTGTTTATGTTTTTGCATAATTGTGGTTGATATTCACAATAGCTTAAACTGGACTTTCAAAACTTTCACAGAGCCATTTCTACCTTAATGTAATATAGTTTTATGAATACCCATTTGTGATGATGTCTGTTTTAAAAATCACTTTTGGGGCACCTAGGTGGCTCAGTTGGTTGAGCACCTGACTCTTGGTTTTGGCTCAGGTTATATCATCTCTCAGTTCGTGACTTGGAGCCCCAAGTCCGGCTCTGTGCTGACAATGTGCAGCCTGATTGGGATTCTCTCTCTCTCTCCCTCTCTTTCTCTCTCTGACCCACCCCTGCTTGCTCACTTTCTCGAAAATAAATAAATAAACTTTAAAAGAATAAAAAATAAAATAAAAATGACTGTTACAGAATAAAAATCCTTAAGGAATTTTATGGCATGGTACCTTGGCAAGATTTTCTGAATCAAAGTGGCCAAGCACTTAAACTATGCAGACTAGAGGACAAAATACATCCTTAAATACCTGCTCAGAACTTGATTACCACAAACACACTAAATATACAGAAAAACAGAAAAATATCCTTGGGAATTACATGTCATCTAAAACTTTCACAATCAATAAGGATAAGAGATTGAGTACATGACTCAAACCATATGAAACAAATACAGTTTTTGAGAGGTATAATGTTTTATTTGATTTTCAACCAATGTTTGTAGATTTTCCAGTATGACCTATAGACATCAGAAGATGAAGGCAATGGATAAAAAGTTATAAGGTAAAAAATATTAGGGAAAACTTTGCAGGTGGAGAGAGGAGAAAACTATTTAATTTTTTAAGAGGTTGAATTTATTATAATATTCACTTTCTATTACTAGACAAATGATAGAGGATATATATGATGTTATTAGTATTATTCTACTCCTATCTATCATTAAGGTAATTAATATTTAGTAAGTGCCCTTTTGCTTGTTTGATATTTTATTTTGTTTTGATTTAGTTTCTAATGTAAACTTCTGTTTTTAGTCTGTCAATTTACTACTATAGGAATTTTATATCTATCTCTTGAAAGTGACCTTGGTATATATTTCTGTATCTCAACATATGTTCCTTGAAAAGCCAATCTAGCACTGTATCTGGTAAGCCACTCAGCTAACTGGTCTGTGTTGCATGGCTATATAGCCCGGATTATAAACCCTCTGTAGCCATCTGTGTGAAGAACAATGTATCATTAAACCCGTATTTATCAGAAAAAAAAAAATTGGCAACTCTAGGTTAAACATATTTATTTATTTCGTAAAGGACTTTCCCGATCATTTTAATGAGTTAATGTTTATTGTGGATCTCCAAGAGTAGAATAATTTTCCTAAGATTAACGAAACACACCTGCCAAAATTCTTAGTTTTGACAGAGTATCTCAAAGGATTAGGGTCTTATTAACTCAACTAGGAGAACATTAGCTCATAGTTTGTGCTTTGTCGCAGTATTTTAGAATCAGTTTAGCTTAATTATTAAATGATTTGGGTAATTTTTTATCTTTGTCCATGCCCTGAATTATATCGCCCTGGATTAACTGTTCCTTGAAGGAATTTAACAATGAAACTGTCAGGCCCTGAGGTTTTTTCTTTTTTCTTTTCTTTCTTTTTTTGTGGTTTTTTTGTTTACTTTTTCTTAATGGAAATCAAAACATATAATTTTAAAAGTGCTCCATCTCTATCTTTTTTTTTTTTTTTAAATTTTTTTTTCAACATTTATTTATTTTTGGACAGAGAGAGACAGAGCATGAACGGGGGAGGGGCAGAGAAAGAGGGAGACACAGAATCGGAAACAGGCTCCAGGCTCTGAGCCATCAGCCAAGAGCCCGACGCGGGGCTCGAACTCACGGACCGCGAGATCGTGACCTGGCTGAAGTCGGACGCTTAACCGACTGCGCCACCCAGGCGCCCCTCCATCTCTATCTTAATCACAATTTAAGACTGCTAACAAATCTGTAAACATTCAGTTTCAAATGACCTACCATTCCTTCCTTAGATCCACAAGAATAAATAAGCCTCAATCATCATTCCTTGTTCTTTACTGACTTCCTACAAATCTAAACTTTGAACATACCTGACAAAGTTTAGAAATACAGGACAACAGCGGTCATACTGAGTACTGGATAAGCAGAGAAGCTCCCTCTCTCTGCTGACAAAGAAGCTAAGAGAATAGGACAAATTTTTTTATAAATGCTGTGATTATTTGAAACGTGCATCACCAAATTGAGCATGCCATATGGAAAGGAGGACTCCAAATTGTATCTCATTAAAAAGAATTTAAAATTCTTTTTTCTTAACTAAAATACTGTTAAATCTCATTAAGAATAATTTGAAAGAAACTATTCAAACACTTATGTAAAAAAGCCATAACCACATTAAAACACACACAAAAAGGATTATGCCCCATTTTGCACTAAATGCATAGAGCCAGAATATATACCATATCAAGCATTAAAGTTATAAATACTCTTGGTAATAAAAAAGCTAATACAAATGTATTAATTTTGAAATTTTCACTTTAACTAAATATTCTTCCATTAGGAAAAAGCTAACATGTTAACTTACATATTTTAAAATATTTTTTCTGACTCACCTAGTAAAAGAAAGATCACCAGGATATGAGACAGAAATTATCTAAGGCTACACCAACCATAACATAGCGGTAAGTCTTCTTTCTTATATTAAACGCTTCAATTAAAGGGATTCCACATTGTCCATTACTATTCTGATTCAATATATTTCTTTTAACAAAATTACATTAAATTCATTTCCTCTCCTTTCATCATTAGTGATTTAAGCAAAATAAAAGCATCTGGGGAATAGTCTTCGTAAATTACTCATAGACGCATCAGCCTATGGGCCATTACTATGATAATGCATCAGATGGAAGTAGGGTCTTTTTGTTCATGGTAGGAAGGATGGAACTATAATCATGTAGTGTTTTGTTCTGTGTTCCTCAGGTTATATGCTGCACTGAGCATATATTTATATTCATCTATAATCATTTAGTAAGAAATGTGTACTGGGTCTCAATACAAAATGTATTTTCTAGTGTGAATTGTGAAGGAAGTAGACAAAGATATAAGGCAGTGGGATATGAGAGAGGAGTAAAACAGATTAGCAAGGTGAAATGAGACAAAATTTAGTCAAGAATCAGGTAAAATCATGATCATGTTCTTGTAACTCTCATTTTAGGAGCCTCTAATGTTAAGAAATGAAACCGTTAAGGGAAAAAAAAACAATAAAAACCTGTAACATCAGCAGAATGTTATTATATTTTCATATTTTTAAAACAGAATTGATAAGACAGTAAATAAAGACAAGGTGGTACTTAATCATCTCACATTCCTGTTAATAGATAAAAATGTTTTATTTACCACTTCTTGCTTCCTGGAAAACTCAGGATTTTTCTCTCCTGAATCTCCAATAAAGTGCTTATCATTTTATTTTTGCTCTATTGTAGATCATATACATTTGAAAAAGTTTCACATGAATTTATTCACCTATTTATTAGGTGTTACTACATGGTAGGTAAAGAATTAGGTACTAGGGGAGACAGTGGTATGGAAAAGCTGGCATGACTGGTCCCTTGTGGAAATTAGAGTCCAGTGAAAGAGACAGAAAATGATGACTAACCTAAATATACATAAATTTAACAGGAGAGCCCTTTTGCCCCTGCCTTGCTATGCTCTCCTGTAATCCTGAATTTGACATAATCAGGTGGACCGGACATAAATGACAAAGTGATGTTTCCATTAACATTAAAAAAAAAAGATAAGACAGATTCTACTCTGCAAAGAAAAATAAGGTAGAATATTATAAGGATAAAGAAGGTTAGTGTGATGGGAATAGTAAGGGAAAAAAAGTAGGACTCCTGAGCAGAGGAAAAATCAAGGATGTGAGATGAAAATGAAAAGATGAGGAGAATCCTGATTGTACTGGAAATTTAGGACATATTAAGTAAGAAGTTTTGTGTTCATCCCAAGACACATGGAAAACTTTTAACAAGAAATGGATAGATTTGCAGGATACTAAGGAGATAAAATCCGTGGGATCTGTTGATTGTGTGTTGTGTCACAGAATAGGAGGCATTAAGAATGATTCCATTCTTTGGAATTGCCCCCAAAGAATGGACAGTAGTTGCTATTTCAGAGATGTGGACAATTTGGAAAAGAAATAGCATAAATTTGCCTTTGGACATACTTACATTGAGGAGTCTAAGAGGGTATGTCAAAGAAACAGTTGAATATAAAAGTTGTAACTAGAACCATAAAAACTGACCTAAGACAATTTGTTGGCTCACAATTATCAGGTTCTTTGAGGTGCTCATTTGTAACCTCCAACGTAAAGAGGCAAAGTGGAGGCATCAGACCCTACTCCCCAACAACCTTGCGACCAAACATCAAACAGAGAGAGCAAGTCATAAAGTAAATTCTGCCACCTAAAACAATCATTCCTGTTCTGTAAGATCAAAGAGGTTCCTGTTCTTTCTGTGCATAACAACAAATACACTGAAAGAAAGGTTCATACCAACAAAAAATGTGAAAATATACTAAGGGCAGGTTCAGCTAATAGGCTTGTGGAATCAGACAACAGAATCCTCTGTCAAGTGGGAACACTCTTGAAAGGGTCTCAAGACCCACATGACCACTCCCTGCAAGGTTAGGCTTGTTTATTCTTATGATCCAATTATGCAAGAGCAGATAAGACCAAACAATACTTTCTTGCCAACTATACACCTTGGAAAATATTTTTAATTCCACTTTTGTTCATATATAAGGATTCTGATATTGATGTTTGAACTGATGATAGCCTGGGAGTGGGTTCCTCACTAGAGTCCTTCACATGCTTATTACTATCTCTTAATTGTTATAGACAATATATCACACTACACTGAAATATTTATGGGATTACAGAAAATATAGCTAAAATATATAATGTATTCCTAGTGGAAAAGTATAAAATAAAATTAAAAAGCCAAGGTCTGATCAATGAGAAAATACATCATTTAGTGAAATGTTATAGAAGAGGATGAGGACATAAAAAGAGTGTGTATATCTGCATATGTGTGTGTGCATGCATTTATGCAGTATGTATATATGGGCCTCACATGCCCACAGACATGCTCATAACCTCCATGTGCATTTAAATGATTCTTCATGTAAATTGTTAATGTTTAATATTGGAATATTGGAAATATTAAAGTCAGTGACTTACACTGGCTTTCTGAGTTCTACCGTGACATTAGAGATCCTTTCTAAACCTGTCTCTACTTCATTCCCAGAAACAGAATAATAGAAAAAGGTCAATAGTTCCAAGAATCATATTCCTTTTTCCTCCTTTTTTAAGATTTAATTTTCAAAAACAAGCCAAAAAATCACAATATCTATTTTGCTTTCCTTTTTATTTGCACTTCTTCCTAACCATTAGTTTACTTAAAATAAAAGGTATTCTCAACAGGAAAGGCTTCATAATCAGGTCATGAACAGTTCAATATAACTTCTACAAGTTGCAAAGAAAAATTTTGCATAAAAAAAACCAACTGTGAGCGCATTCCTTTAGGGCAATATGGCTAAAGGAGAGCCTTTAGAGTAAGACAAATAAGGGCAGATGAGGCCAGTGAAGTGGGCAGGGACAAATTATAAATCACTTTATATACAACACCATGGATTTTACATTATCCTGAAGACACAAATGAAAAACTTTAGGCAAGAGAATGAATGATGTGATCAAATGGAGTAGTTGTTGAGCTCATTAATAAAAGTCTACTGATATCCTGAGTGGTTACTCCTGCTCCAAGCAGCAACTATATTTACACTAGACTCTTAGTCTCCAGACTGACAAAGCACTTTAAGACACTACCGATGCAAATCATCCAAGTGAAGTTAGAGTTGTGAACAGAAAAATAATCGATGTAAAAAAGCTACAAAATTCAGTCCTCAAGCACTTTCTAAGTTGTAAGCTCTTGCCTCTCTGCCATTTACTCTTTTTTCCTTGAACTTTTTTACCTGATTCAGTTCTTAAAAGTGAAGTACCTAGCCAATAAAATATTAGCTTTACACACCATTAATTCCCATTACGCATTTAAACATATGTACCTACTTAGAGTTCATAAAAATAAAATATGTATATATCCAAATTCTCTCCAGGAAAGGTTTGAGACTTAGTATTATATTTCACATTATTTTTTTACTTTTCAAGAAATTAGTAAGATAAACAATGTAGGAGCCAAGTTGGGCCACTTGGCATATGTAGTACTTTGAGCTAAAGACAACTGAGACCTTACACTCTCAAGAGAAACTTTTGCCCCTCCCTTAACTGCACAAAAAAATCTACCCTGGGGCTCTTTCCCAAAATAAGTGTTTACCAGAAATAAGTTTTATCTGAAAAACGCATCTATGGCAAGGCAAACATTCGTTTACCATATATTCACTTTTTTTTATTTTCCTGTGAATTGCATTCCCTACGTTTGAAGTTCCAGACCTCTTCCCACTCCTTCTTATTTCAGGATAACATATATACCTCATTTTTCCTGACTGCCTTTAGAATTTCCATGTCTATGTGGATTCCCTGTACATACTAAATTAAATTTGATTTTCTCCTGCTAATCTCTATTATGTCAATTTGATTTTACTTCAGCTACAAGAACCTAGAATAAGACAGAACATTCTTTTTTTTTTAATTTTTTTTAATGTTTATTTATTTTTGAGACAGAGAGAGACACAGAGCATGAATGGGGGAGGGTCAGAGACACAGAATCCGAAGGGGGAAACACAGAATCCGAAGCAGGCTCCAGGCTCCAAGCTGTCAGCACAGAGCCCCACGCAGGGCTCGAACCCACAGCCCATGAAATCATGACCTGAGCCGAAGTCAGACGCTCAATCAACTGAGTCACCCAGGCGCCCCGAAGACAGAACATTCTTGACCCCAACAACACTTATTTATATATCCTTGCTCATGTGAAATGTGAGCACCAAATAAATATCAACTAATTTAAGCTGATTTACACTCATTTAACATGTTCCCACAGGGATGTATTGCTAGTTGCTACCACATAACAAAACTAATCCCTAATATTCTGTCTCTGGTCAACAGTTTCTGGAAATTAAATAAGGCACAAAATAAAGCTTTATCTCATTCTATCTGAAATAGTCCAAATTTAATCAGTCACTAAAAATAAAACAGAAGAACATAGAGCTTCCCATGTTACTTCACACTGTAAGGAATGGGAATTACTCTCAGAGCAAAAGTGACTCTTATTTTTATATAATAATTTATTTGAACCCAGCTTTTAAAATGTAATGCTAATCTGTCATGAAAAGTTTGCAATAATGATAGCACATTTACTTTTATAATACTTAATCACTGCTTATAATCAATTGGAAAATTTCCTCTTTCTAAGAGATGGCTAAGTAAACATATGCCTGCTTCATACTCTACTCACACTCTATTTCATAGAGTGTAATATTTAGATAATTCTGTAATAAACAAATATAACCATATGTGAGTAAGAACACTCTTTTTTTTTTTTTTTTAATTTTTTTTTTTCAACGTTTATTTATTTTTGGGACAGAGAGAGACAGAGCATGAACGGGGGAGGGGCAGAGAGAGAGGGAGACACAGAATCGGAAACAGGCTCCAGGCTCCGAGCCATCAGCCCAGAGCCTGACGCGGGGCTCGAACTCACGGACCGCGAGATTGTGACCTGGCTGAAGTCGGACGCTTAACCGACTGCGCCACCCAGGCGCCCCAAGAACACTCTTGAGAAGTATCTGATTCTTTTGCACGTTCAGCTAACATTTCCATTGATGGTGCATTTAATTGTTCATAAGATGAGGTCAAATACACCAGTTATCTGTGTAAAATGGTCTCCTAGGTAAATAATCATCCTTTTTTTTCCACTGGAAATTACAACTGCTTTCCTGATCAATGATATTTGTTCAAAGAACAGTTTTGGAAGGACAAGACACATTCTGAACTAAAGAAATCTACTGGAAAACATGACTTGTGTGGACATTTACCTAATACACATTTTGCTCCCATGGCTTCCGTTAAAAAAAAAATCTGCTAAGAACATTACCATATCAAATTATTTATACTTAAAGAAATTAAACTGGGAATTAAAATTGCAATTAAGGTACCACCATTCAAGGAAATCTTTGATTCTGTATTTTTTACATCAGGAAAAAATTAACTAAGCAATACGATAGCATTTTTTTAATTCAATGTACGCAATCAATACGCTATTTCCTTTATTTTTTTTTTACACATCATGAAGACTCATTTAGCTCAAAATTTCATTTAACAGAGTATCCCAATAGCACTTATCTTTATTCTTAGCAATTACAAATATGAAACACTAAGCCAATAAGCAGGAAACCATTACTATTTTTGCATTTAAATTTTTTAATAAGAAATAACATTTATTGTGTCTCTATACTTACATATAATGTCTATCATTCTGCCTATAGAATGAGATTCTTGAGTTTTTCAGGAAGTGGGAGAGGAGGATATTGATTACATTGAGAAATTTGTGTGATTTCTTCCTTCCCATAAAGAGAGCTAAATACAATTACATTTCTCCATCTACCTCAGCTTCCTTCAAGCTTACTATCAAATTTATACTTCATTCTTATTATGTTGATGTGTTGTTTCTTCTCCTATTATGAAGACCCAATTTCATGTCTGCTTTTAAAACTACCTCAAGCCTTTTGTTGAAACTTATACAATATTTTTCTCTCTGTATTTGACAAAATTACTAAATTAAAGCTGAAAGACTATCCGTTAAAGTCACACGCAAGAAGGTGACGCAGCCAAGATATCTTTTTACCTAAGGTCCCTCCAGAAACTTGTATACGCACATATGTCCCTGTGAGAAATAAAGCCTAAGAAGAACAACTTTTTCTCTAAACTACAAATCTTTCCCTAAATTATGGCAATAAAAAATACATTATGTTTAAATAGCATTTTATAGTTTACAAAATACTTTCATATAAATTATCTTGATCTTGGTGGTCATTCAGCACTGAGGCTTGTTTGAATTAACAATTATAAAATAGAAAGATTTAGTAAAAGGCAAACAAACCAAAATATCTTGGGGAGAAAAGTTAAAGCATTTGGGGGATATTTTAGGCTTGAAAAAATAGATGACTGGGTGCTTAATTGTCAATACAAAAGATAATTGTAAAGCAGGGTATTAAAAGTGGTTTTCACCTTGCAGCAGACACACCAGAGGGGACAAATTCATATGAAAGTCAAATGATATATTTAGAACATCTTAAAATCAATTTGTTAGCAAACCAAGATGTTAAAAAGAAATACCAAAAACTTATATAGAGAGATATGGCTCAATGGACAGGAACTAAAAAAGAGTATTAAATACCAAATGAACTGGATTACTAGGAGTAGTCAGAAATATTCTGTATAGGGCTACTGGGTGGCCCAATGGGTTGAGCATCTGACTACTGATTTCGGCTCAGGTCATGATCCCAGGGTCAGGGTCTTGGGTCACGCTCTGCACTGAGCATGTAACTATTTGAGATTCTCTCTCTCCCTCCCCCTGCACCTCTCCCCTATATTCACTGACTCTCTCTCTCTTTCTCTCTCTCTCCCTCTCTCTGCCCCTTTCCCCTGCTTGTATACTCTCTCACTCTCAAATGAATGAATGAATGAATGAATAAATAAATAAGTAAATAAATAAATAATAAAACTTTAAAAAAGAAATATTCTATATAACTTCTGCACAGCTTTGGTGCTAGTTAATATAACCATGGAGTAGGAGATACACCAGCTTAAGCAATGAATCTAGAGAAAGGAGATGATGCTAAAATGAGTCTCTCAACACTCTGAATCAAAATATTTTAAAATACATTGGCAATGATTATGGGCAAGAAAGAAAGCAAATCATAACACAATGAAATAATCTGACGCATTTACTAATAAGAAATTGTGAGGAGAACAACAATGATATACGATCCCAAATATAAGGATTCTAAAAGTCAGCTGAAATGCAAAAGTGTCTAAGCAATTTAAGGAGTTAGGTAAAAGAAGAGGAATTAATAAGAAGGGAAAGACAGGATGAAAAAATAAGGAGGAATTTAAAAGAGAAAAAAATAGAGAGTTTGTGGTGGTTTAGAAGGATGTATGAATTCTGCACAGATTTGACTGCTCGCTGGTAAGAAAATGCTTTTATTATAATGAGAATGTACTATAAAAGCTCTGACGTTGACTGTGGTTAAAAATAGGCAACCATCTGGGTTGAATGGTATAGGAAGGGCTATGTTTGGAGAAGTGAAAATAAAAAGAATTCTTGGCTCTATTTTAGAGATATGATTCTTTATTAAAATCTTCTGCTACAATTACACTCTTATCAAGTTCCCTCTGCATTTCCACTAGTTTTTACTTTTATGTTAACTACCAAATAGACAAGTGGCTATTTGATACCTAACTAAGGTTTCTAAAAGGCAGCCCAGCTATGATGGACTCTTTATTTCTCGTCCTCTTTATGTTTCCTTCCAGGTTGCCTCACCCTCATACATGGCACTATCATTCAGTCAGTTCCCAAAATGCAAATCTCAAAATCATCCTTCAATTTTTCTTTCTCCCACACCTTACATCCAGTTTGTCATCAAAACTGTATCACTTCTATTTTTTAAAAATTTACTGCAGTAAGAACACTTAACATGAGATCTACCCTCTGCACGAAAGGGATAAGCATATAGTAAGTGATATGAAGGTACAGTCGTGGGGTCATAATATGAACCCAGAACTATATGGTTCCAATTTACGATTTTTACCATTTATACCACAGAGCAAGCACATCTTAAATGAATACAGTCACAGAGTTGTAGAGAACTCGGTTGTCACTCAGTGTGACAACAGTTGTCATTAAAGTGGAAATTGAAGTCCATACTATGTGGCAGAAAATAGGATAACTGTGTGATGAACCACCGTGTATGCACATGGTAAATGAAAAAGTTTAAGCACAAGTTGAACCAGACTGGAGAATCTTTTTAATTGATTATAAAGCTATTGCCTTTTTGTCAAGGTTGCTCACACATCATTCTTAAGGAGCCAGCAGGTAACATGACTCCATATACAGCTTGTCCTGACCCAGAGGAGAATGCACTCACTGATTGCTTGAGAGCTCCAGGTTATTCATGGCCTTGAAGTGCACCATTCACAGCAATGACCATGGACCTCGGCTTTTAGCACAGATAAGCATTCAAGTAAGATGTGACCCTGGACACTTGGATGGTTTATGGAGTTGTTCATGACCAAGCTCCCAATGCAGATATGGTAAGAGCTAAACAGATGTAGTAGGAGACTCACTATCTGATCTCAGTACCAACCTGCAACTGGGTCACACCTACCTTATTGCAGCATCGTATATAATTTTGTTAATGAACGTCTTCTTCATAAAAAAGGCAATATTCAAAACTAGAAAAATATGATAGGCACTGACAAATTATACTAAATAAGAATTCATGTCAAATATTAAAAGAATGTAAATGAATTAAATACAGTTAATTTAAAAGCTTCAATGTTAGCTTAAGGGTTTGGGGGAGTTTTTTTTTAGAAAAAAAAAGTTTATTTTTCTAAACGTTTCATAAAGAATGCTGGATTTAAGAGTTTACTGGAGGGCTGCTTCCCACAAAACATTCTAAAGTGTTATCTTTGACACAGATCCATACAAAATAATTTCAGTGTTATGCAATTCTAAAAGAAAATCTGAACATTTAATTAGGATTTAAAATACAGATTCTCATGTTATCCTATTTAAAATGACTGAAAAATCATACTTGATTTGCTTACTTAATTAGATCCTATATATAATAAAAAAAGGGATCTTAATTACTAATCACTTGTAATTAGTGCTCTTCAAAATTTGTCTTTGAAGGGGCACCTGGGTGGCTTGGGTTAGCTGAGCGACAGACACTTGGTTTCAGCTCAGGTCATTGATCTCAGGGTTCATGAGTTAGATGGTTTGTGAGTTTGATCCCTGCATCCGGCTCTGCTGAGTGGAGCCTGCTTGAGATTCTCTCTCCCTCTCTCTCTGCCCCTCCCCTGCTCTTTTTCTCTCTCCACCCTCCCTCCCTTCCTCAAAAAATAAATAAACATTTTTTAAAACTTTATTTAAAATTTGCCTTTTGAAATGTTGACTATACATTTGGTTATGTAGCAGGCCCCTCTTATCTATGGTTTTGCTTTCTGGGGTTTCAGATACCTACAGTGGGGGCAGATGATCCTGTCATAACGTCAGGTCAACAACAGCCTAATGTTACATCACAATGCCTATGCCACTCGCCCTACTTCATTTCATCACACAGACATTTTATCATCCCACATCATCACAAGAAGAAGGGTGAGTAGAGTACAATCAGATATTTTGAGACAGACCACATTCACATAACTTCTACTACAATATATTGTTATAATTATTCTTTTCATTATTAGTTATTGTTAATCTTTACTATGCCTAATTTATTAATTAAGCTTGATCATAAGCATGTGTATGTAGGAAAAAAAAATATATATAGGGTTCAGTACTTCCCACAGTTCTAGGAATCCACTGGGATCTTGGAGTGTATCTCCTGTGTATTAGCAAGGGACTACTTACTATACAAGCTTTCAAGCTTCGGCAAGTTTTATAAGGAAAACATTAAGTTGAATGAAAGGAAATACTGAGACTGTTAACTTTGTCACCACCTGGTAAATGTCAATTTGTACAATAAAATATTTTCAGAGAAAAAAAAGTCACGTGGCAGAAATAAATAACCTTAAATATCTGTGCACTCCCTATGAATCCTATTGCTGTGCACAGTTACTGGAAAAATTTAATTAGCAATGGCATTCTGTGCTAAAAGCATCTAACACTTTGATTTCATGCTTGTAGTTCAGACATTAGTATTCAAATCAGCCCACGACTTGCACTTTGGTATTTATTGAATGAATACCAATTAAATTGTTCCAAATAATCATTTTCATTTCCTGCAGGGTATCAGCCAAAAACCTAATATTCCCATGGAATTTAAGATATCTGAGCTGTACGGATTTTTACATTTTCTAGGGAGAAATGTTGTTTTTAAGGTAATAATAAATCTAGTTTTTCTATTGTTTCAAGAAAGTTCTTATGCTCCTGGGCATTGTCCTTGTATCTATGCAAAAATAAGATTACCGAATCACTCCATAAACCATTAATCTGAGGTCAACATATACTGCAATTTAGTAATTCATGAAAAGAGACCATACCTCACCCTATACCCTAATGTCCACAATTGCATATTCTTTGTTTCAAAATAAATGAATGATGAACACTTTTTGGGAGAAGATCAGGATTTAGATCAGATGGGAGAAGCAAAAGTGCAACTGAACCAAAAAAACCCAAAGAAAGAAATAAAAGAGGAAACAAAAATCCTGAAAGATGCGGGGAAAAAAAACGGCATGATGGCGCATGTACTGCAATGCTCTCTAGTATTTAATCAATTTGTTTCTGAGCTCAATATAGGAGGTGGTATTTTCAGTAATTTTATTAAATTATTTTGCTCTCACAAATTTTAAAGTTGAAAGAAGAAAAATTCTCAAGACGTAAATTCAGAAATTATATGGAGACAAAATTAACAGCCAAAGTCCGATTTATCTGAAATTCTTATTTATGAGGTGTGTATATGCAATTTATAAAAATTATTTCAAAGAGTATTTCTTTTTAATTAAATTTGTAGACATTTTACTACCCAGTTATATCTCCTTGGCAGAAATAAAACATTCCTAGAATATCTTCATAGATTACACTTGTTAGATTTTAATTCCTTCCATGACCTCATAGCAAAGTTAACTGTGAAAAGAAGGTATTTAAAGGAACCTCTCCAAATATATGGTTTCAACATACTTAGCTTACAATATATTTAAGTACCTCCAATTGATAAGATACTGTTTTGGAATTTTGGCCCCTGAATGTTACTGTCTATCTACTGCAAACGTCTGTTAAGCATCTTGTATTTTCCAACCACAGAGACGCTGGGCATAAAATGGTAAGAAAGGGAAACTGACTCTGTTCTTATATATCATGAAAATCTACCAAGAAACACTGATAAATAAAGAAGCATTCAACATTTAACATTTTTTTCCAACTCTGAGAAGCACAAAGTTTAGGCATCTCCCATTATTCAGACAGCCTTCAGGAAAAGTTCAAGGCAGGGCTTCAATTTAAAAATTGAGACTCGGGGCGCCTGGGTGGCGCAGTCGGTTAAGCGTCCGACTTCAGCCAGGTCACGATCTCGCGGTCCGGGAGTTCGAGCCCCGCGTCGGGCTCTGGGCTGATGGCTCAGAGCCTGGAGCCTGTTTCCGATTCTGTGTCTCCCTCTCTCTCTCTCCCCCTCCCCTGTTCATGCTCTGTCTCTCTCTGTCCCAAAAATAAATAAACGTTGAAAAAAAAATTAAAAAAAAAAAATTCACAATAAAAGAAATGGGAAAATTAACATAATTCTCTTTGATTTTTTTTAGGTTATTTTTTTATTCGTGACTTCTAGAATATCAAAGAAATAATACTACAGTGGTTAAGTATGTGGGCTCTGGCACAAATCTGCCTAGGTCTAGATCTGAGCTCTGCTTCTTACTACTTGTGGACCTAAGATAATCTAAGGTTCATCACTTTATTTGACCTTTCTGTGCCTCTGTTTCTTATCTGTAACATGAGAATTACTGTGGCATGGCCACTTTGGTTTTCAATCACTCCTTCACCCCACCTTCTAATTGAAAACCACCCTTGGCCAGGTACCTATGCCATAAAAATTAAAACTCGTGTCTCTGCCTCTGCCTGGGTAAGCCTTCAACTGCACTTCTGATAAAACTCAGTGTGAAAATAGGGTTTCCCAGAGAAACATCCAAGGTGTTGCAACTTCATATTCCACAGATTCTCATAAGCTATATTTTTTTCCTTTTCCTTTATCCTTTTTTGTCTCATTTCTGTAGTACTTCCTTAATAATATGTAGGTAGCAAACTTTGTAAGTTCTTGTATGCCTGAAAATAACTATACATTACCCTCATAACTCAATGATGGTCGAAATCCTAATTGCCTAACATCTGGCTGCCCACTTAGGCAAAATTTAGTTGGGACAAAAAGGTTTCTATATGTTCTAGTGTAATACAAACCTGGGGGCTGTTAGATCCTCAGACAAATGCACTTTCTGTCATTCACTTGTAATGAAGCAAAACAAATCTGACCAAACAAAACTAGTAACCAAATATCACAGTGGTGATAACACCATTAGAACATGGTTTAATACTTTCTCCAAACTTCAGTACTTATTTTCTGACTGTGCACCTCCCACGCGGCTATTTACCTTAAGAGTTAAATCAGTAAACAGAATTCAAGAACTTCAGCATCGAGCATTAAAGTAAGTATTAATCAAACATTCACAAGAAAATCACAAATACTTTTTTAATTTAAATTCTAGTCAGTTAACATATATGGTAAAATTGGTTTCAGGTAGAATTTAGCGATTCACTCATCACTTATATATAATATTCAGCACTGACTTAAGTAAGCATGTTAAAAATTTTAACTAGGTCACATTTTTAAACAATAAATGGATTTATTTTCTCCTGAAGTAAGACTGAGGATGTATACTGAATTGTTTTCATTGGACTAAAACATGAAACATCCATTAACATAATACAGCTCTTTATGCTACAGCTCTATGAAAGAATATAAAAATATCCAAACATACATATTCAAATAAAAAATTGAAGTTTGAAACAAAGTAGGTGCAAAATAAATCTACTAGTGTAAAATTAGAAATGCCAAAGGCATTATAAATTAGAGTTCTTATCATTGGTTGGATTATGTTGATAATTAAGCTAAAGTCATGCACTTAATTCCCGATGTACCAGTTTCCTCTGCTTTGTTACAGAGACACAGGCTGAATCACAATCCCCAGCTGCCTTGGAAGTGTGCGTTATTGATCAAGAGGGGTACACAGCAGACGTGGGGAAAGATTAGTCCAATTCCATTACAATGACAGGAAAAACAATTCTGAGCACATTCCCTACAGACAGTGGGTCAGCTGCTTAATTTTATTTCAGTTTGGCATGTGTCTCTTGTAGACAGATGCTTAATGATAGTTCTTTGTAATGTTAATAATGATGAAGAGAAGATACATTTTTAAAACTATATATATAGCAGCTTCCCCAAACAGGTAATTTTAAAGATTGTGAGATTCATGAACAACACAGCCAGTTCACCAACTATTAGCTGTTGAATCTTTAGGGGCTTAAATTTATGTATTAAAAATTGTGATTTTGGAAAAACACTGACAGTCTTGCTCTATGACATAATGTAACAGCAACTGATTAAGACTAATCTCACCAAAATGTAAAAAAAAAACCCAAAACATTATATACATAGATAATATATATGTGTGTGTATACACACACACACACACACACACACACACACACACACTCGTATTTGTAAAGTATAAAGTATTAAATGTACCCTGAAAGAGGGAGATGCTACCATTACTTTTAATTTAGTGAAGCTAACTAGAGGAAACAGATATTAGAAATAATGTAGAAAGCACAGAAAGTCTGAATACATTATAATGGAGGAAAATATTCTCTCATATTTCCTAATAAATATATATTTTAGGCATCATGTTAAGTCTTATATTATTATTAATACGTTACGATGCTTATATATTTTAGAGCAAATTAGTTTTTGTGCACTCACAAAATTCAATCATCGTATATAAAGAGGACATTTGAAGTAGAAAAAAAAATGAAATTTTGGAGTGTTCACACCAAATGCCACATCCTCGGATAGACATTGTAGGACATACCTAATTTGTCCTCATTTTAAAAAAGCACAACAAAAATCTTACAGGGTGATTAATATCACCCTCATTTAATAATGTGGCATATAAAGGGGCGCCTGGGTGGCTCAGTCGGTTGGGCGTCCAACTTCGGCTCAGGTCATGATCTCATGGTCTGTGAGTTGGAGCCCTGCATAGGGCTCTGTGCTGACAGCTCAGAGCCTGGAGCCTGCTTCGGATTCTGTGTCTCCCTCTCTCTCTGCCCCTCCCCCGCTCATGCTCTGTCTCTCTCTGTCAAAAATAAATAAACATTAAAAAAATTTTTTTAAATAAATAAATAAATAATGTGGCATAAAAGGCTGGGTAAATTAAGTAAATTGCCCATGGGCTCCAAACTAACATAGCAGAGTTTTAAACAAAGGATGCACATATGGACTTGTATGACTTATCAGGGCCAGAGATGGCTTATTGTTCCACAGTATCCAGTTTTGCTTTTCCATGATAGCACAATATTCAGCTGGTATACTGTTTCCCACCATGACCAGAATTTTGGAGACTCCCTTTCATCTGTGTATGAATATATGACCAAATTCTTGCCTAAACTATGCATGCAATTTCCAAGTTGTTCCTTCTTTTCCTCCTTCCTACAGGCTGGAGTTAGAATATAGGCAAGACTAGAGTAGTCATCTTGAGCCATGAAATGGAAACCATGTTTTGGGAATGGTAGAAAACAAGTTACAAGAAAATTTAGTCTCCAGCAGTATTAAGCTAATGTAACCTTCTTAGAAAGACTACTTAAACATTTCTTTCTTTTTTCTTTCTTTTGGGTGGGAGGGAGGGGCAGAGGGAGGGAGGGAGGGAGGGAGGGAGGGAGGGAGAGAGAGAGAGAGAGAGAGAGAAAGAGGGAAAGAGAGAGACACAGAGAGACAGAGAGACAGAATCTTAAACAGGCTCCACATAGACTCGGGACTTGATCTCACAACTGTCAGATCACGACCTGAGCCAAAATCAAGAGCCAGATGCTGAACCAAATGAGCCACCCAGGCATCTGGACAGACTACTTAAACATTTCTCTTTGTTTAAGCTGCTGAATCTTTGTGTATATTCATATTTTATAGTGTGTGTGGTGTAACTTTGTTACAACAGCTTGTGTGTTATAACCAATATAACATTGTTTATATTTTTCTTGTACATAACTGCACTTTTGATGGTGAATTCATACAAGGTTTATTCTACCTTACTATGATAGTCATGATTTATGATGACATTTTGCTTGTACGGCTAGAGGAGGACACACAAAGAAATCAAACTTCAGTTTCCCCATTCTAGATTTTATAATTTAGAAACATGTTAATATAAATGTATGAACATACAAGTGATTAAAAACAATGACATTGCACATTGATAATGCACGTGTGATTAAAAACAATAGTACACAAGATCAACACCAACAAAAGCAACTCTAACTTCAAACAAAATAAAAAGTGAAACAAATGACTTAAATGAGAAATAAACTGCATAACAGCAATTTCATATACATCATGAAAACCCTGTATCTAGCACTGCTGCATTCCTTGGTGTGAGAAAGTGGCTAGGTGCTTCTTTTGAAAATAAAAACTACTCAAGAAATAGACATATAGGCAGAAAGTAAGAGCAAATAGAGAGCCCACTATGCATGATTCACTGTGATAAGGATGCTTCCAAAACAAAAGTACTGAACTAACCGTTACCATATAAAAATAATTTATCCTTTTTTAGCATTAATATTTCAATTGCTTCTTTACTAACTTTACTTTAACAGACTCTAATAATATTTTTTAAATCACTTTACTTTCTTCAATTTTTCAGCATTTGAAATATTAACATGTACATAAGTAAAAAAAAATTCTAATTTGTAGTATTTTTCCTTAGGTAAAACAAACAAAACAAAAAAACCCTCTTAAACTATTTATATGATGTCATTATCTTAAAATTAAGAATTTTTAGTGACTTGAGAGGGAAATCATTACTCTTAATATTTCATATTTATGCAGGTAGGTGTTTACGAGGTGAACAATAAAAACAATTTGTGAACAGTAAAAAAGGTTTAAATGATAAGATAGCTTTGTGTCAAGTTTAGAGAGTTTGTATCTACAGACATTAAGTATCTTAAAATATATTTATTTTTTAAGATATAAAGTATGCAATAAAACATTTTAAATCCAGTTAATAGAGATAGGCACTGCAAACTACTGACACAAAGTATTACTATGCCTATATATCTCAACCTATGTTTACACACGTACACCTATAGCTCTATTTATATCTGATTCAGTTGTACTAGCACATGAAGGCATTCTTCTTATTTTGTACTTCCTAATTAGCTTTTTCTCTTTCTGAATAGGTCAAATCCAGGACAGAGCACCACTGCACATAATATTTAAGACTCCTGTAACTGATATATTATTCTACCTCATTTGTTGATTTTCACATTTTTTCCCTCCACCTAAGGATCTACATGAGTCCATATGTGCAGAGCACCATTTCCCACTGGATTACTTTATCATCATCAAGGTGAGACTTTCCAGAAAAAGAAATACCTGTTTTCTATAACAAAGCAAAGAACCAGGTCTTGCATTGCACTGGCAGGACATCTGCCCTTGCTTTCTGCCTGACTGCGTACTGAAACATCACGGAGAGAAGGCACAGGCAGAGACAGTGATGGGTAATGACAGTTTTCTCAACAGTGTTTCTGCTTTGAAGATTGTAAGAAAGATAAGGGCACCTCCAAGTCAGCAGTCTGAAAGAAAATTTCTTGTTTGACAACTATGGCACGCAGTGCAAATTCTTGTGATTTGGTTGTTTACAGCATTTGGGAAAATGTCAAAGTTGCAGTAAATATCAATACCAAATGACAGACGTGCTTTCTTGGTTTTTCTGTAAGACTGAAGGAGAGATTTCACTTTTAATTCTGTAGGTGATCCTTTACATTTGTAGAGAATATCTATTTTAGCCAACTCATTTCAAATGATATATAATATTTAAAAACTATAATTAAATGAAACAATAAAAATGATATGTATAATCTTACCAAGTGAAGATAAGGCATAGTAATGTAGATATTAAAATCAAAACTTGATTAAACATTGCAGACTGGGTACGCTGTATGGCTCTGTGCAGATCATTCTAAAATAAAACCAAAAAAAAAGCATATTTTAATTTTGAAAATACTAAATATCCATGAGTTTCACTACATTTATTACTATGTATTATATTTTAGCTACCTTGTGCACACTTGATACATATACTTTAAATGGATATAGCAACATATCTTCATTTTTGCCTAGGTCTAAATGTAACTTACCTTAGCATTCATATGACAAACATAATACTATGGGGGACCACCAAAGCACCAAATTTCAGTTACTTGCCTTACCAACATCTACAGAGATGTTGCACTGACTCCCACAGCCCTCCATGATAAGCACGATCTCTTATGGAAAATTCTAACTTTAAAAGATCAGAAAACAATATATTCAATTTAGGGGAAAGCAATAAGTAGGTCAAGCTACAATCACATCTCATTCTCTGAATCACGAAAAATGACATGAAATACGCCAGGCAATCTATCATAAAAATCAAAGGCTAAATAGCCAATGAACAAAATTTTTTAAGTTTAACTTCATTAATATAAACTTGAATTCAAGATATGCTTTTTAATCTTTCCATTTGAAAGACATTAAAGAATATATACCCAGTGTTGTTTAAGATACAAAATATGAGCACTCACATATGATATTGCCTATGTACTTTGTTATAAAATGTCTTGAAGGTGATTTAGTAACATAGGTCACAGTCCTGTCCTTTTTATTTCATACATTCATTCATTAATTTAGTGAGTACTTATTCAATCACATAATTTCTAAAAATTGACCACATGAAAATAATCAGAGATAAAAATCAATATTTACGTATGTTCACCTTTATTACAAAATTATAATACTTATATGAAATAACAAATGTTCATTACTATTAAAGTAACTAAAATATGCAATACAAAATGATTAACTGATCAAAACTATATAACAGATTTAGATGCAGCCATTAAAAACGATTTAAAAAGGGGGTGCCTGGGTGGCTCAGTTGGTGTCCAACCAAAGTGTCCAACTTCGGCTCAGGTCATGATCTCACCGTTTGTGAGTTCAAGCTACGCAATGGGCTCTGTACTGATAGCTCATTAGCCTGGAGCCTACTTCAGATTCTGTGTCTCCTTCTCTCTCTGCCCCTCCCACCCTCATGCTCTCTCTCTCTCTCAAAACTTAATAAACATTAAAAAAGTTTTTTTAATGATTTGAACAAAGTATTTAGTGATATAGGAAATTGGGCACTATAAAAACAAAATTCAAGGGGCGCCTGGGTGACTCAGTCAGTTAAGCATCCAACTTCAGCTCTGGTCATGATCTCACAGTTCATGAGTTAGAGCCCTTCATCAGGCTCTATGCTAACAGCTCAGGAGCTGAGCCTGCTTTGGATTCTGTGTCTCCTTCTCTCTCTGTCCCTGCCCTGCTCATGCTCTGTCTCTGTCTCAAAAATAAACATTAAAATTTTTTTTAATTCAAATTACAAAATTGAACATATAATTTCATATATGATAGGTATGCATGTTTTTCATAGAAAATATTAGGAGGATATAAAGTCTGATAGATTTATAGGTTTTCATAATTTACTTTATAGTTTTCTGTTCATCTCAAAAATTTTATAATAAACTTTTAACCATCTTAAAGTCGGTATTGCTTGAAATAAATCAATTCACCAATATAAAATCTCAACAAAACATTACTTTACCTTCTTCTACCACATATTTAACCAAAACTGTTATGAAAACAAAAAAAATAAGTTGGTTACAATTTTACCTCTCATTCCTTACTTTCTTTTTGACAGAGGGTTAATGAGCAGAAAAACTAAAAATTTAGCAATCAGTTAAAGGAGAAGCAAAATATAGAAATACAGTGGAAAATGAATCCTAACTTAATATTACAAAGCACTACTTTTGCTCGCAATGATTGATTAATGATTCCTCCCATGGTTAGGTTATTTTTTTCCACCAACTAATAACACAAATTAGTAAAATGAGATTTATTTTTTCATGGTGTATTTTTTTCATTAACAATTTGGGCAAAATATATTTAGTGAAAAAATGTTTTTTGGGTTTTTTTTTTGGGGGGGGGGGACAGATAAGACAGCCCAATGTTTATTCAAACCACTTCACAGGCCACATTCCACTACTGTTTGCTCATGTATTTTCATGAGACTCCAGTTGTTACTCAATGTTTGGAAACATTCATTTGGTTGAGAATACTTAAATGTTATTCCAAATATTCCTTTGGCTAAAATTTCATGTTCATTTCTTTTTAAAAAAAACATTTAAAATAAAACAAGTCTGCTTGTTGAGCCCTGGCTCAGGGCCTGCTTGAGCCCTGACTGTGTTTGTGCCAGATACAATATTTTATACATATATACACACACACATATATATGTTTATACGTATATGTGATTTTATTTAATTCTCATTGCAAGTCCGTAATGTAAGTACTTTTGTTCTGTTTTGAAGATGAAGAAAGTTAAATCATTAGCTATCATATCAGAGTGCTTGGCACATAGTAGACTCATATTAGCATTTATAGAATTGATGACTAAAGAGAAAATGTCTCACGGCTAACTTATATTGAAGCCTATAGTAAACACATTTTGCTCATAGTTATAAATCAGTCCCTCCGCACAGGGTCAGCCTTCAGCAAAATCCAACCGTGGCACAACTCTTGAGTTCTGAATCTCTTACTTCTCCTTCTCTTTCTCCCTCTAATATCCCACTCACAACCCAACCTATAAAATCTAAAAGCATGACTTTAAATGAAAGGTTTCCAGCTTCAATACAGAACCTCACAAAATCTCACATATTTTTATGGAATGTGAGAAAACCTACAGCTAAGAACAGTCTGACATCTGGGGCTCCTGGGTGACTCAGACAGTTAAGCTTCTGACTCTTGATTTCTGCTCAGATTATGATCTCATGGTTCATGAGATTGAGCCCTGCATCAGGCTCTGTGCTATAGGGCGGAGCCTGCTTGGGATTCTCTCTGTCCTTCTCTCTCTGCCCCTCCCCTGCTCATCCTCTCTCTCTCTCTCTCTCAAAAAATAAATAAACATTAAAAAAAAGAGCAGTTTGACATCACCTCCTAAATCCTTAAAACAAGGACTCCCATTATATATCAACAGATTGCCTAGGAAGGTTATTCCTCTTCACAAGATTGGTTAATTTGTTGTCCAAATAGCAGATAGCTTTGGTTTGGTGATATTTAGAAAATCTGAATGATTTTTGTTTACCAGTTCAAAGGGCCTTACAAAGGCAGTGACTTGGCAATATGGGCATTTAAAAAGTTGTCATCCTGAATTAGGATACAAGCAAACTTAGGGTCTATTAGCTTCAATGTTAATACAACATATCACTTTCATTATTTGAAGGTATTTTACCAAAACTTTTTCATTTTCATAAACATTTAAATGAAACTATTACTAAAATACTAAATTAATTTAAAAGAAGTTTAAAAATAAGACATTTAGAAATTTAGTTATACCTGAATAAATCACAATAGTATGAGTTTCTATTATAGGGAGGAAGAGTGTGGAAGTACAAGACTAAGACTTCAAATCATCTCTCTCTGTTTAGTCTGAGCATCAAAAGGATTTAAGAAATAATGGAGGGTTGAAAATAGTTTTGTATTTGCACTTCCCTGTCATACTTACAATCATATTTTCCAAGGCATGTTTGGCAAGCCAACAGTTTAGAAAGACTGGGACAAACAGATTCCTTAAGGAGGGCCAGAAGATCTGAAAAACAAACCAGAGCTAAACTTTTATCTCAAAGCAAAAATCATAGCCAGCAAATTGAAAATAAATGTAAAACAGGAAAAAAGTGATTAAAGGACATATAATTTTTTTAAATGTGACAAATACTTTAAACTCATTAATGAAATGCGAGGAGAAGATATGATCTTTGCATTTATCATCTAAGTCTTTCTTACGGAAAACTTCTTTGGGAATTATTGTAGAAGCAGAAAGGAAATAATAAGCTCCCACTGAATATCAGCTACAACTATGGTAATTCTACCATTAAATCTTTCAGTGTGACAGTTTACAACAGACATCGCCTCTCTCTTCCCTACAGCTTGAGGGGGAAAGTAGGAGTAAGAAGAGAAGGTTTCTTTTTGCTTAACATTACCACTTACTCTCTTCAGATTCAAACATTTTAACTGACGTTGGGAACCATATTCAATTGGATTATAGTTAGGTAGCCTGTCATTTAATCTCGTTCCAGTTGTTCCTCTAGATAAATCACTAAAAGTAAAATAATTATCAGAAGTAAGCAACTGCTTTAGATAATATTTTCTTACTTTCATAATTTTCCAAATAAAACTCAAATAAAGTGTTGCAAAGCATATTCCCAACAGACATTATCATAACTCTATGAAATGGAGATTGAAACCTAATTTTGCAATGGGAAAGTGCTGGTTATGTGTTTATGGGGCTGCAACTGAGCAGGATCTTCATAGAATTGGTACTCCACTGTATTTTGGTAAAGAAGCAAAAATTGCTAGCTGTCTGGCTATTGGCAACTTTCTTATTAACAAGAGAAGTGAACATAGTAAAATAATTGTGTTTAAGCTAGAAATAAATATATTCTCAGTATGAGAAACTTTTATAAATGCTTGATATCTTTTTTTAATCTGAGTATAGTTGACCCACAATGTTACATGACTTTCAGGTGTACAACTTAGTGATTTGACAAGTTTATACATTAAGCTATGTTCACCATTAAGTATAGCTATCATCTGTCCTGTTGTATCACTATTGCAGTATCATTGATTGCATTTCTTATACTGTGCTTTTTATTCCCATGATTTATTTATTTATTCCATAATTGGAAGCCTGTATCCCACTCCCCTTCAAGCAATTTGCCCAGACCACCCCCCCCCACCCCTGACAGCAAGCATCAGTTCTCTATATTTACAGGTCTCATTCTGCTTTTTGTTAGTTTCTTTTTTTTTAAGTCCATAATACACACAAGAAGTGAAATGATTAATTTCTACTCTGTCTAGATAATACCCACACCTGTTTAAATGGCACATCTAGAGCATATATGTCTAAAAAGTGTTTTATTTTGCTATTGCACTAAATCTCATTAGTTTTCATTTAATTTCACAATCCAGTTATCCAACTAATTTTACTACTTATTTTTAAAACCATGATTCTAACCAAAGCCCAAAATCATTTATTGGAACTAATATATTATATATTAGTATTTAGATTTAAAGACTTAAGTCCAATAACAAAATTATTTATTTTAAAGTTGCTTTTAGGACTTACTGAGATAATGAAGGGAACTGCATTAATTATTTCCAAGATGAAGGGTATTCGTAAAATCTGTTCCCAGATGTTTCCCTTCCAAGAAAGAATAAATAAAAATGAAAGTCAATTATACTGAATCCCATTAAAGGGGGAAAAAGACAGCACTCAGAATTTCTCTAGCAAGGATGCTTACATTAACAGAATACCAAATTATTTTATAAAGATATAGCAATAACTTTTAAAGAGTATTTTTCTAAGTGTAATTGTACTCTCTCAATTTTGTGGTAAGTTAAAGAAATAAAGCAAACATTTATAGTAATTCTTGAATATTGTACACATTTTGATCATACACTATTTCATGGAAGAAAGGTTACTAGTAAAAATAAAACAAATATCAAAGAACCTACAGAATCAGTAAAAAGTGATTCAATCTTAATGTTTTTACTATGTGAATTATATTCACAAACTGTAAAGCATATTAAATAGTTTATAAACACATACACTTGTTAATGTTTATTGGTATTAACAATGGTTTTATATCGATAAAATGTAAAAAGAAGGGCTTTTTCAATCATCTAGATTCTAATCTCCCGACACACATAGTACAACGATATTAATAAAAATTGGCAACATAATTTGTGGGGCCTAGTGCACAATGAAAATTCAGGATCTCTTA
Source organism: Puma concolor (assembly GCF_028749965.1). NCBI lineage: Eukaryota > Metazoa > Chordata > Mammalia > Carnivora > Felidae > Puma > Puma concolor. The sequence continues at coordinate 24,663,967 of NC_141683.1, forward strand.
TTAACAATCTATTAACAATTTCCAGAAGGTGACATAAGAATATTAAAATAAGAGCAGGTCCTTCTAAATCTTTAACACTCTGCAAATGCACATATTAAACACCCATAAAGCTGACTCTGATATAAACAGGTTAATCACTGGCTCTTTCTTAAATGGTGTCCAATGAAAAACAACTCTGAATGCCCTAAAGCAGCTTATTCTTCTATAAAGGGATCTCCATATTAAAACGCAATTGGAAATCTGGGTTTCTGTAATTTTCAATTACTTTATAACACTGGCTTCAAGATGGGGAGTCTTTCTTAATTATCCTTGAAGTCCCAAAGGCTTAAAACATTAAAGTGATACAAGATACTTCTACATCACAAGCCAAGGTTCTAGGTTGGCTATTGTCCATGTACTCAAATATTAGGTACTAAGTTTTCCTGTATTTCGTTCATTACCGTCTGCAGGCTACATAAAAAGTGGTAGAGGGAGCAGGTGGAAGAATTGAGAGCAATGAGAAGCCCTCCATACAGAGAGGTAAGTGGTGCTTTGGAGCTTCTCTCATTACTTCAAGCTAAGTGAGAAAGGCTCAAGAGAGTCACTTAAAGAGCTTGACTCACACACAGAAACTGTACTTGGCTAATGCCTAAAACATCTAAACATGAAGAGAAAACAGTGCAACAAGAAAGAGGGCTGAAATGAGAGCAAGTCACAATTTTGCCAATTCTAAAACAAAGGTACTTGTTTTCTGGGAACGAGATATAGGCTCTAAAGAATAAAACGTATGGCCATTTTAAAGGAGTTTATACTCAGGAAGACTATACTTGAATGGGAAGCGAGACCTCAACAGATGGCGACCTGAGGAGTTTAGTCCAGCCAGAGGCACTGAGGCATCCAAGGCCTTCAGCCGAGGGCCTGAGGAAGACCACAAAAGCCCTACTTGTATCTGCCATGCAGGACAACCCAACATCAGACTACACTTGTGTCAGTCAGGCACCTGCATCCCAGAAGCTGACTTCACCCCACTCCCTGTGCCTCCTCAGCCCTGGTGGGACCACTATCAGCAGCCTCAAATAAGAGAGGAAGTGAAAACAGCAGATGGCCTCCACAATGATTCCCTGTCCCACACAGGTCTGAGCCAAGGACTAGATAAAGCCTTAACGTGGATGAGAATTTTAATGTTTATATATATTGGCCATAACTTGTTTTTTTTTTGAACGTTTATTTATTTTTGGGACAGAGAGAGACAGAGCATGAACGGGGGAGGGGCAGAGAGAGAGGGAGACACAGAATCGGAAACAGGCTCCAGGCTCTGAGCCATCAGCCCAGAGCCCGACGCGGGGCTCGAACTCACGGACCGCGAGATCGTGACCTGGCTGAAGTCGGACGCTTAACCGACTGCGCCACCCAGGCGCCCCGGCCATAACTTCTTAAATACTAAAACGAATCTGCCTTGTGATTGAAGAGACTGGAAAAGCTCTGAGATCTGTCTGAGATATCATCTGATCAGCATGGATCAGGAGGATGTGAGGATTTCAAAAAGTATAGGAAAACTAGAGGCCTTTCTTACTTGCAATAAGTCAGACATATTTAATAAACCAGTTATAACTGATCTTAATTATGTCACGATTGTGTGTGTGTGTGTGTGTGTGTGTGTGTGTGTGCAGGTTAATATCACCATTTCATTCATCAGTCTTTTACATGGCTCAGTTTCCAGAATGCTAAACATTTGGCTTATTCTGTCCTTGGTGTATTTTTACTACTGATTGTATACCTCTCTTTGGTGTTAATGATTGTTCACGGGGAAAGGGAATGATATAATCAACAAAAGAAAGAGTCTGAAAATAGTTACCACTGGTGATATGGAAAGCTATGTCTATTAAGGCACAGCAGGATTATATCAGTTCTCATAGCTGTGAGACACTCTTTGGAAAAACTTGGTTCGTAGTAAATAAAAAACCTTTTTCTTGTAAAAAGTCATTTTTTCTTTAAATGTTCATTTATTTCTGAGAGAGAAAGAGAGAGACAGAGAGCATGCTCACTCATGAGTGGGGGGAGGGGCAGAGAGAGAGGGAGACAGAGGACTGCACCAACAGCACAGAGCTCAATGTGGGGCTCAAACTCAGGAACCACGAGATCATGATGTGAGCCGAAGTCAGATGCTTAACCAACTGAGCCACCCAGGTGCCCCAGCAAAAATCTTTTCTATCTCTGATGGTTTGCTTCATTTCCATTTGTAATACTTCAATTTTATTTTATGATTTTTTTCTCAATTAAAAGAACTCTCAAACTGATATCTAACTTAATTAATTTCCGATTTCTCTTCTATATTAAAGGCAAAGTATTCATTCTAAAATGTCATTGCCAACATAGTAACAACCAAACTACTCCTTATATTATATGAAAGTTCATAATCTGGAACTTAACTCTGATTACTGGTCTGGTTCGAACCTACTATACTCCTATTTCCATCTTGAATTCAACCACAGATTCATCCACACTGAACTTTATACAATTCTCTGAACATGGTAGGATATTTCATAGTTTTATAACTTTGCTCATACTTCTCCCTCTGCTTGGAATGCCCTACTCTCCATGCCTTTACCACTACTCTCCTGACAAGAGTTTGTAACATTTTATACAACTATTTGTTTCTATGCCTGTTAGGGCTCATGTTAATGAATAAATTATACTCCCAAATATTTTATAAATGTTCTTCCCCCTCTTGGTATATTGTGTTATTTTTTTAATGTGTATTTACTTTTGAGAGAGAGGGAAAGAGATAGAGAGCTAGCACAGAGAGTGTGCACACTACAGGATGGGGTGGGGACAGAGAGAGGGGGGGACAGAGGATCCAAAGTGGGTTTTGCGCTGGCAGCAGAGAGCCCAACGTGGGCTCAAACTCACAAACCATGAGATCATGACCTGAACTATAGTCAGACACTTAATTGACTGAGCCTCCCAGGTGCCCCTGTGTTATATTTTCAACTTAAGTATTTGTATTTCTTTCTATTGGATCCAAATGGAAATGCTTGAAAGGATTTTATTATTTGAAGCCTACCTGAATATAGTTATACATTAGTTGTTTAACTTGTAACCACAGAGTTCCAATGGAAAATTTCTGCAGGAAAGTATTTTAAGAGTACTTGGCTACAAACCTATCTCAGGTAGTTTCGTCTGTTTCAAAGTCAACTTGTTTTCAATAATAAACCAATGACTTCCAAAGCTGTATCTCTAGCCCAGATCAATATTGTATCTCTGAGATTCTGTTTCATTTCCACTATTTAAGCCACTGCTTCATACAGAAGCCTCAATGGTACCTTGTGTGTAAAATGTCTAGAAGTGAAATTTATGATTTTTGCCCTGATTGGTTCCCCAGTAACACAAACCAAAAATCCTGGAGAAACTATTAACATCTTCCTTCCCCCAATCTACCTAAGTATAATTGGTCAATAAGATTTCCTGATTCATAAATAGATACTGAGTTTGCTTAGTTCTTATTCTAACTCATTCCCCCTCTTTGATCTGGTTGAGGTTCCTAGCTGGTCTTCTTCCCTTCATTCTTGTCCCATTCCGATTCACCTACCACATTACCTAGATTATTTTTCTAAAGGCACACCTAATGTGCCAATCCCCTGAAAATGAATAATCTTCCCTCCAAGGGCTAATTTTCATGATCTAAAATTATACAGTGAGGCAATATACTCATTGCTAAAAATAATGCATGTCTGTTTATTGTATTCACTAGGTTTAATTCTAAGATCTCAGGTTTTCTCCTGAACTGAGACATACATGAATAAATATCTCCCCTAAAATTAGCTAATGAAAAAAAAATATAGAAAGTATTCCCAAGTTACACTGAGTGTTAGGGAACCTAACTATGGTTATAAAAATCCACATAATAAAAACAATTATTGTGAAAAAAATATCTATAGAATGACATTATGTAGAGAAGCATAAAATAAAATCCAAAATGTCCTTCAAAATTATGTTAAATACTTATTTCATTTAATCTTATTTTCTTTTTTTTTTTAACATTTTATTTATTTTTGAGACAGGGAGAGACAGCATGAACGGGGGAGGGTCAGAGAGAGAGGGAGACACAGAATCTGAAACAGGCTCCAGGCTCTTAGCTGTCAGCACAAAGCCTGACGCGGGGCTCGAACTCACGGACCGCGAGATCATGACCTGAGCCAAAGTCGGATGCTTAACCGACTGAGCCACCCAGGCACCCCTAATCTGATTTTCACAAAGGAGGTAATAGGCATGTCTTCTTCCAAAGAATAATTTATTTTATTTTTATTTTTTAAATTAGGCTCCATGGTCAATGTGAGGCTTAAACTCACGACCCTGAGATTAAAAGTTGTACACTCTACCAACTGAGCCAGCCAGGCAAACCCGCCCTCAAAAGGTAACTTCTTAAAACAAAAAAAAATTCTTTTTTTTTTTTATTTTTTTAGAATTTTTTAACATTTTTATTCATTTTTTGAGAGATAGAGACTGTGAGCAAGAGAGAGACAGAGAGAAAGGGAGAGACAGAATCCAAAGTAGGCTCCAAGCTCTGAGCTGTCAGCACAGGGCCCAATGCAGGGCTTGAACCCACAAACCGTGAAATCATGACCTACGCCAAAGTCTGCCAGTTAACCAACTGAGCCACCCAGGCACCCTCCAAAAAAAAATTTCTTAGGTAGCTTTCTTTATCTGTGCTAAGTGTGTAAAACTGTGTTCCTTTTATTGAAAGAATTCAGTAAAATATAAATAAACATTAATCCAACCATTCTACATTATTTGGTATGGACATCATTTTCCTTAGTAAAAATGGAGGAAAATAGGTAATTTTCTTAAATTAATCAGGTTTTTATTTTTATCATAAAGGAAAATGGAAGTTTGTAACTATTTCTAAGTACCTCCAAAAAGCACTTAAAAAATTACAAGATGTATGGTAATTAAATCATTAGCCCAGCATATACCAAGAGACTTTTTAAAAACACATTCTTCTTCAATATTAACAATACCTATATTTAAAATACATAACTAAAAAGGCTGCTAACTTATCTTCCTTTGATGAAATTAAAATAGTGTAGTAATCCTATGGTAGCCTTATTTTGTATTTCTAAATGTAAACTGAATATTTAGATTTACCATTTCCATGGTATTGTAAGCAGAATCATCAGCATCTAAAAGTCCTTTCCTTTGTCCAACCCTTTGTTCCTGACCAAAAGGGAGCTCATCATGGTGTGACAATCTCAAACCATTGTTCTTCATCAAGTGATTATAGAAAAAAGAACTGCAGATTTAATATAAGCCTTCTAGGTATGTTGGATTTTTGTTTGCAGAATTTTGGAAATTATGCTGGAGTTTGTTTTCGTTTCCTTATGATTTAATGAATGTGTATGTATAAATAGAGTTCTATTTTGAAGGCAGTTGATAAAGACATAGAGGGTATTTATGGTAACAGAAGAATAAGAACTTTACTGCTGGGAGATCCTGGGGCTGTTCTGCCAAGTAGCTATAAACATGAATGGAATGATGTTTAAGCACAGACCTGCACTTCTGTAGGATAGAGGACAAAATAAGGTGATGTCAGGGACTTTTAAAATTATCCACTAACCTCAACATACACTTTGTTTTTGAAAAACTGCAGTCTTGGGGCACCTGGGTGGCTCAGTCGGTTAAGCGGCCCACTTCGGCTCAGGTCATGATCTCGCGGTCTGTGAATTCGAGCCCCGCATCGGGCTCTGTGCTGACAGCTCAGAGCCTGGAGCCTGTTTCAGATTCTGTGTCTCCCTCTCTCTGACCCTCCCCCGTTCATGCTCTGTCTCTCTCTGTCTCAAAAATAAATAAATGTTAAAAAAAACACACACACACAAAAAAAAAAACTGCAGTCGCCATAATACTTTAAACTATTTTAATTGTTAAGGATTAAGTCGTCTTTATTTTAGAATGCTTAATTTCAGGAATTATAAAGTGCTTACAGAATACTATATTAAGTTTATTTTTAAATACTATGTGTGCACATGTATATTATCTATAAATATTCACATTATCTGCATATATAGAAGTAAAGAAATTTTAGAAAAATAAATATTGATTTGCCATTAATAGATATTTGAGAATGTAACGTATCCCAGAACAATATTGGGAATATGTACACTTCTAAGGCAACATCTATTTCTGCCCACCTGTCTATAATTTTTATTAAAAATCTAATTTGAGAGGAGGAACTCAATTGAGATTCTGCTATCCAAATTTGCCTTAGTTATAGGCCATAAACAGTTACCAATTATAGTTACCAAACAGTTAATTTACTCATTTCACATATTTTATCCAACAGCCTATTGGTGGGGTAAAAAGAGTCCATGAGTTTGACTGAATTTATGAGAGGAAAAAGGAGGTAGTTAATAGAAACCTGTCCTTCCAATATCACGTAACTCCTTTTTATCCTTTGCTTCTTTGAAACACACAAAACTCAACTACCATCTACCTCTCCACCATCTAAGCCATTAGTGTTTATGAAGGTCAGAAGGGAAATATTATATATCATCTAGTTCTTATAATGCCACTAGGTCTCATAATGCTTTGCTCTCATTTTATAAGTGGCAGGAATTAATTAATTACAAATGTCAACATCATATGATTATAATGGAAAATTATCTTGAATCTGTTTGTGTTTTTTAAATGACTTTTTAGATTAGGGCTAAGAGTTTCATTAAGCACCAAAGTTAATTTCATATTACCTTTTGGCTAGAATTTAGAGAAAATACATTCACAAATGTAGATTAATATTTTAGCCAGTTATATATCTGTACACACTCTAGAACCAGTGGAAGAGGTTTAATACATTTACCAAAAACACCCATGTGCCTAATTTTTCAGCATGTCATTTTTTGTATATTACATTCGACTTTCATCACGTACTTGAATAATAAGTAACTTCGGAGATACAATCTTGGATATTAATTCACTTGATTTGTATTTTGCTCTTCTAGGTATACAAAATCCAGATTTTTCAATCAGTATATGTTTCTAGAGCACCTATTTTGACAAAAAGATATATTTATAAGCCATTAAAAGATCTTCCTCAACATCTTAGTCTAAACAATTCATCATTGAGTGAGTAATTAGGTTATTTAAGGATGAGCGACTACCTACAAGTAAGGTCTCTCAGGTTCCCTTCTCTAGCTTCAAAATATTCTTTCGTGCATCATTTTCCATCTTCTGTGCTCTCAGAAAAGAATGGAATGTATCCAAAGTGAATCAGTAGACCTCAGGTTCCTAATCCAGCTTATTCTTACTTTGCATAAAACTTGCTTTGTCTATGTCTATCATTTTTTTCTGGTCCCCTCTACCTACTTTCTCTAAATGATACAGATTTTTTCCGTCACTGGCAATCTTCTCTGCCTCATTTGACCACTTCTAGGAAGCTCCTACCCCAAACAACATTCTTCATTTAGTGCTTTTTACTCTCAATTGTACAACCCTGAAATTTTTTCCTACAGGTGAATAGCAAATGATTTTCTAAACTGTAAATCCAATGACCTTTTCTCAAATTTCTTACTAAACTTGTAATTCCAATGCTTTCAGAGAACACTTTTCTTCCTTAGAATTTCTAACACCCAATTTTTTCTCACAAATACTAAATCAACCCATCTATATTTTTTGGAAAGCCCACATTCTTTTTTTTTTCTATACTTCCTAATTCACCAATCTCACCTCATCAGATATCAGCATTATTTTCTTCAGACGGAGTTAAGGATAATATTTTTTAATAAAGCCACAGGAAAAGGTGAGTTTGTAAAGGTATCTTGCTCTTAATTTAGGATTAAAAGTAGTCTAACAAATGTTATCTTTAAAATCCTATGTCTTAAAAAGTGTGAAAGCAGTTGATATAAGAGTTCCCCCAAAACATAACCTTTAGTAGTACACTTGATGATACAGTACATGCAGAAAATGTGAACTGAAGGTTAGTGATGAGTATGACAGCCATTCTGAAGTCTTTCTGCCTTTCTTGTCTATGTCTCCGTCTTCCCTGATTACTCTGTTCTTCTTCCAGCAACCACAATGTAAGCATCTCCATCAAATGAGCCTTAGCTTCTCCCTCATTATTATCCCATACTTAATAAACTCTCATGCTTCCTCCACTATCTCTGTGAAAATGACTTCCACATCTTAAATCTCCCTGTTCCAGATTCTCATTTTTAGTTGAGAATGACTACCTATTTGTCCATGATCACCTCAAATTCATCATTTCCAAAACGATTGTCATTATTCCATCTATCTTGACCCCAATCTGATTTTTTTTCTTGATGTAATTTTTCTTAGTTTTACTGCCATGTTCCCAGCCATTTGAGTTTAAAATATGTTAAAGCGATATGTGACTTTATCTTTTCCTCCACTTTTTCAATCAAACAGATGATGGTTTCTTTAGTTTCTACCTTTATATTTCATCTTATGTCACCTCTGTCTATTTCTTTCACCCAGCTAAAACCTCACTCCCAGTCTTCCTTTCTGCAATTGTGTCTTAATTGAGCACATGGCCTTAGTGCGATGTCCCTCTGAACTGTGCTGCACAGATGTTCCGAACTAATACTCCTAAAACTTAATTACAATTACACAACTCTCATGCTCAACATCCTCCATCAAATTCCCATTATATGGTGCTATACAAGGCCCTCACAATATTGTACCAAATTTTCCCAACCAATATTTTCCCAAATGTCCCAAAATTCTGCCCAAACTTATTTATTCTTCTTCCAATTTTATATGCACATTACTTCTTTTATGCCTTTGCTAATTCTATAAATCTTTAGTGTCTTGCCTTTTCATCTTTCCTTATTGAAATCACTGATTCAAGGACTCTGCCTAAATCAGTCAAGTATTTTCTTTTCATCCTATGATATGCCATCTCTCTATCCCCATAGGACTTTATTTGCACCTCACTGAAAGTACCTCGTATTCTGTTTTGTATTATTATTGTCTGTATAATTTTCTCCTATATATCCCCCTTTCTAGATGGAAACTCAATGAGAGAAGAACAATGCACAGTATAGAGCTCTTCACCAAATAAGTATTTGTTAAATTGTTTCAGCCAAACAAACCTTCACCAAAAATGAAGAGAAATCATTAAAATAATTCCTAACAGACATGTTTTTGCTCCCTCAATATTTTTTATACAGATGAGGAAAAGAGATTAGGAACAATTAAAAGCCAACCCATTCCATTTGCTTGCCTCATATGAGCATGTATATAATAGGTAATTAGCCCACAGGAATTAGTGAAATATTTTCAAGCCACCAAGGAATACATTACTATATAACTACAGATTCTTATCACATACTACAGAGGCCCAAAATAATTAAAGAGGCTTAAGGAGAACTTGCTTTATCCCCAGGGTACAAATTATAAATAAAGGAATACTGGGTAAATGCTAGTAATGTGTTCTATCAAAAGAAAACTTCTAATTAAAATAACTTACCTTATAACTGAGATAACCAAGTAGTATTGTTTCAAATAGACTTATCAATGCCACTGAAACCTGGAAAAAAAAAAGTACTTTAATGAGAAAATGCAATAGAATTAAATATATATATTTATGATTGTAGTACTTACCTTACAAATATTTGCATATATGCATATGTATCTGTATACACATATTTGTAGAATATCCAGATATAGATGTAAGGAGGTATTATGTGGCACTTTACCTTCCATAGACACGTGAGAGGTTGCAAACTATTCCCAGCACTACAAGCTTAGTGTTATAGTTTCTAATACTCCTGAATAAATACTTATTGTTTATCTCAAATATAAATGTGGAATTAGAAGAGTCAGGCTAGCTGGAGCTTGCATGATCTGTAAAGAATAGTTATTTTGTGTATGTTCTTAATATGCACAATCACACACAACTGCCCCGCCACAACCACCACCCTCTCCCACCAAGACTTATACCACCTCTAGGACATCTACCAAAAATCTTCCTTTCAGAAAATAAAAAGAATATAAGCTTTGAGTTGAGTGACACATTCTATCCTATCACCCACCAAATGAAAGAGCAGCATCCTTGAACACTAAACAAAATAGTCCCATGTGAACACTTCAAGGTACTTTCAGATTTTATTTAAATGAACTTTCTAACCAATTCCCCTTTCACAGCTGGAAGAACATATCCTACACCCTCCTAGACAAGTTTCCATCTTTATCTACATTCGCTGATCTGTGTACGGTTTCCACAGCTGAACTACCAAAAAGCTATGATTGCACAACAGGAAAAGTAACTGTAAAAGATATCCAAATGATTTTGTATTAAATACTCTCAGCACTTTGGGCTACATGAATAGAAGAAAATACGCAAGTATAAACAAGAAATGACTCAGAGAACAAATATGTTTGTTTATACACTTTTGAGATTTCAGACAATCTACATAAGAAAGGCAGATACCCTGGAGTTTTAAATTTTAACTCCTGTTGGAATGAAAACTTTGATTTAAATGAGTATCAAAACAAAAGAACAACAAAAAAGCATGTGAATGAATGGCAATATAAGTAAATTATGTTCAGAAGTACATATGGTAGCCAGGCACTGCTCTGACGTTACATGCACATCTCACAGATTTTCCCTACTAGTCCTTTAAATCGTCATCATCTGTGCTTTTTCCTATATGTAGTGTTAGAAGATCCCTACAACATTTGTGGCATGACTACTCAAAATCCTATTTGAAAATGAGCATTATCATTATTGTAAAATATCACTATTAGATAAAAGCAATCTGAATAGATCAAAATGTATTTCAAGGCCATATACGACTACTCTCAAAAATATTCACTTACTTTAAATGTGCTTCTCACTGAAGGATAATATAGGAATCAAGCTAGAGATTAATAGACTGCATTTTTAGTAAACACTTAAATATTTGAAAGGGTATTTGTAATTAATGACATTGCAATGCAAATCAGTGTAAAAAAAACCAGGAAATGCAACTTGACTTCAAAAAAGTATGAAATATCTAGACACAGTAAAAATGTGATTTCATAGTTATGATCACAATGCATACATAATTAAAATAATTCATCATAAACTTTAAACTTTAAAATGTACAGACTTTACAATCCTCATGACTAAAAGACAAAGCGAACATTTGATTTTAACATATTTTAAAGGTTGTTTATAAACAGTGAGTTTTAGAGTCTTTCCATTACTTCCAGACTCAACTGTCTTCCAATCTGTAATTTTTTACCATTTTATCTATCCTTTGGATAACTTTCACAGTTGAAAAATAACAGAAAATAAAAAGCATGTGTAGGAGAGAGACAGGAGTAGAGGAGATGGGAACTTACAAAGTTTGCTGGGCATAAAATTCAATAGAACAAGGAACAAAGCAGAGATACAGAGGACTCTAGGGAACAATGCAGCAACATAATTCAGACACGCTGTTCCCTCTCATATTTTCTGACTCTTTCTTCAGGACCCCTTTTATGCCAGAAATATACTTTTTGTTTTATTTACAAAATTATCTGTTTAGGGACCAAGCTCTTGCTATTGGTAATATGAGCCATTCATTCATTTGTTTATTCATTTAATAATTATTTATTGAGATTCTGCCATGTTCCAGACACTACGGATATAAAGTAGAAGAGCAAACATGGTTATGAGATTCTGATTACTTTTTCAAGGATTATATAAGGTGAATACCTAAAGTAGTTTGGGGAACTTGTGGTGCCTTAACACACTCCTTTACTCTGGTTTTCTCCATGCTCTCCAAACCTTTTTCTAAAGTCAAATCCTGATCAGAAGGGAATTCTCAAAAGGTAGAATGCAGGGCTCAGGCAAACAAAGATAGAAATAAAATTGTTTGTCTAAGACGTGCATCAAGATTAAGTAAGCAATAAAGCAAATTCATTTCTCTTATCAACAGTTTTCTCTCCAATAGTATTTCTCTGTGAAATATGATTAAATCCAGAAATATAGGGATAAAACAAAATTGTACATAACCTGTAAGCCCCATAAAGGTAGACTTCTGTTCACCCAAAAGATATGAGACCTATAAAAAAATGATGAGATATTAATTTTTACAAACATGAAAAATGCACTCATTTTAAATTTTCAATTGAAGTTGGAGATATTTAAATAATGCTTCACTACAAGACAATAAAATATCAAAATTAAAATTAGAAAAACTTTTTACTGTTTCAGTTTTCATTTTGATAATATTCACTTCTATTCCAGAAATCAAAAAATGGCGTATTTCTTATAAAGCATTTCTAATTTCGCTTTCATTTGCATGTTAATATGAAAGAAAACATAATGTCCTCTTATTTAAAGAGTGATTATGGCAAGGTAGAAAAACCTCAAACCCTTTACTAGTCAAATCTCCATTGAAAAGTCACTTAAGGGTCTGCCATAAACCCTAAGATTTTGTTATATTTAACACTATTAATATTTCGACAATATAAAGTCAACAGTATCAGTAATCAGAATAAACTTATAGAACACAGTTATATTTCAGATTTGGATTTGTATAAAATATTATACTACCAAAAAAGTTTGTGGCTGAGGTTGGAATAAAACCTTACGCAGGACAAAGAGCAACTATCTTTAAATATCCCCTAAAAATCATATAATCCCTGATGTTAAAAATTGTCTACGCTCTTCAGAAAACACCATACACTTCTAATGTCCCACAGATTATAATGTTTTAAGTAGGCTTCAAGCCCAACATGTGGTAGAACTCAACAACCCTGTGTCCAAGAATCACATGCTCTACCAACTGAGCCAGCCAGGTGCCCCAACTAGTTATAATTTTTAACTATACCATACTATTGCCTACAGTTTTTTTGTATACAGCTGATTCAAATGAAAGTCATTCACAGCAATATAATCTGCTCATGAAAAGATGAGAAGAGTTATATTATGCTGACCAAAAAATGCAAATAAACAAATAAACAAGAAACCATACAAAACAGAACAAAGCCTACTCACTCTTTATAGTTATGAAGTATTAGAGGAGTCCCATAAGATATTAAGTATATTTTTAAATCCTTTTGGTAATATGTTAAAAATAACAAAGAGCAATAAACTCTCTAAAATTCTAGTTTTAAAAAGAATTATAAACTTTAAAATACCATTCAAAGAACCTACCTACCATATTAAACTAAAGTACTCTGTTATTCCAGAATGTCATATCTACCTGGATAACCAATATACTCAATTGCTCCAAACCAAACCTGTGACCTTTCTCTCAAAAACTGGTCCTCTCTGGGGAGCCTGGATGGCTCAGTCGGTTAAGCGTCAGACTTCGGCTTGGGTCATGACGTCATGGTTCATGGGTTTGAGCCCAGCATCAGGCTCTGTACTGACACCTCGGAGCCTGGAGCCTGGTTCAGATTCTGTGCTCCCTCTCTCTCTGCCTCTCCCCTGTTCACACCCTATCTCGCTCTCAAAAAGTTAATGAACATAAAAAAAAACAAAAAACAAAAAACTGGTCCTTTCCATTCTTCACCTCTCAGCAAATGGCACTAAATTCCATTGTGCTTGGTTACCCAACAGCTTAAGCATCATCTTAGATACTTTCCTCTCCCATATTTTCAAATACTTAATACACAAGTAATCAAAACTTCCAATTCTTTCCACCACATATCTGTAGAATGGATTACCTCTCATCTCTACTACCACAATCATCTCAATCTAAACTACCACTTTTTGGGACTCTTGCAAAAGCCTACTAACTAGGAACCTAAGCCACTTTTTGCCTTCTACATTTTTGCTCCAAATTACTACTACACAGATTCTTTCCAAATGTATTTTAGATCACATCACTCCACTATGTATTGGCACTACACTTTTGTTAAGATAAAGACCAAAACTCTAAAATGGCATTCTTAAACTTACTCAACTGTGACACAATCCTTCCTATCACACCCTTTTTTACATGAGCTCTTCCCTTATCCTAGCTCTCAGCTCAACTGTCTCAGGGAAACCTTCCTTGAGGCGGCCACTTGATCAATGTAGTCAACTAATCTCTTCGGCAACATCACTCACCACATTTCTCCTGCCATTTATGTTGGTTTTAACTTTGCATTTATTTGCAGATGTAGTTCTTTAGTAATTATCTATTCATTAAACTGCAAGTTTCCCTAAGATGAAACAGTATGTCTATTTTACTCACCATTATAGTCCCAACGTCTTTAGTAAGCAAGGCATTCAATATAAACAAATTGATGGTACCATAAAAGCAAAACTACGGCTGATGAGTTCACAACACTGTCCTTGCCAAAACACATCTCTTATATTCTCAGTGACAAGATATGTAAGACCAAAGAGAGATATGGACACAGATTTCATAGATGAAAATGTTGTGCCACAAAAACAACTAAAATCAAGTAAATAGCAATCTCTGGAAAATGATAAAGTAAATTGTGAATCAGAAGCTTGAGAGCATTTTCAAAGAGAAATTAATACTTAATATGGATTTACTAAAAGCTAGCTATCAAACAAATAGCATTTCCTTTGGTCCAAGATGTTGCTTTGATAGGTCCTGAAGTGTCATAGAGCATTTAAATTTAAATAAGACCTTGAAGAAAAGCCTTTTCTTAGACAAGGCTAGGTCATGTGGAGTAGGTTTCATAATCCTTAAAAAAACATTTCTACAAAACTCTACTATATAAATTGCAGTGTGAAGTGAGATTTCCAATGAAGTCATCTTCTCCACCAATTTACTAAGCACTAAATTGGATAAATACAAAGAAGAATAATGTATAAATTCTAGTAAAAAGCTAGTGCCCAAACTCTTCTTTATAAAGTGAATTTATCTTGAAAAAAGAATATAGGATTATTTTGCACATTTCTAGATCACCTCCAGAACAAAGAAGAAGTGAAAGTGAACCTGGCAATCAGACCGTATTTCCAAATGCAGCTTCAATCCCACTGACAATAAAGTACTAGGAGGAAAGAACAGCTGTACAGGAATATTTATCGTAGCATTATTTGTAGTAGGAAAGTAGCTGGAAGAGAAAGCATCCTCGTCATCAACAATAGCAAAAATAACATGAATGAGAAAAAAATCATTGAAAAAACGATGTATACAATATTGTCCTAACTACATCAGTATGAGCATGTTATAGGTATGTGTGTTTATACAGAGAGAATTTACAAAAGATTGCTCACCAAAACACTGAAAGTACTTATTGCTAGGTGTTGATATTTTAGGTAACTTCTACTTCCTTTCCTTGCCATAGGTATTCATATAGTAATAGTGTATTACTTGCCATAGGTATTCATATAGTAACAATCATGAACCAACTATAAAATCATGAAAAATAAAATAAATTACACTTTTTTAATTATAAAAAATAAAAACAAAATTTATATGATTCAGTTATTCAGATTAAACTAAGTTTATAGATAAAATCCATGTTTGAAGCATCATTATGAAAACTGGAAGAACCAGATCAAACAATGGAAGTTACAGCAACAGTTAAATATAGAAAGTTAATGACCTGTAGCCTCAGCCACTTTTCACAGCATGCTTATTTATGGCTTCTCCAAAAGGTAAGAAAATAGCTGCTAAAAATGTCTGATAAGCTTTGGCAGCTGAGGCAGAAGTCCAGGGTTGAATATGTTAACCAGAAGAATAAAGCATTTGTTAAGCACAGGAAAGTAATAGGGTCAATAGGTGGGGCATAATTCATATGAAAGGACCCTGTGACTCACAAACTTGAGATGAACACAGATTGATAGCTTTCCAAGACAACAAATACAAGCTTCTATTAACAGAAGTATAATACCCGCAACCAGGGTGGAAATGATAAAACTCTCCTAATCATAACAAATACTGAGAACTGAGTACTAGGTATGGTATATAGGCTCACATCTCAACGACATATAAAATTTAGTGCATGTCTGAAACCAAGGAGACCAGGATACTGACACATAGTACAGTCTTGACAATATATTAGGGAGATTTTTCAAAAGCTGATTCCTTTCAAAACACTAGATGTATTCATACCAGGCTACACAGCCTATTCTTAGGGTGTTAGAGGGAGGACTAAATGCTAACTCTTTGAGAGATTGGACTTTTAAGAGTTTTTCCATTACATATGCACTGGCTTAGGCTTTCTATCAACATTCCTCTCCCCTCTCCATGGTATAGAGTTGAGTGCAAAAAGCCACTCTTGACCCAAAGGCTACACTTCTCAACCTTTCAGTGAGAGTATGGTGATATCACTAATTCTCACCTGAGATACGAGAATAAAATACAAGTAAAAGTGATGTTTGTCATTTGTTCAACAGTAATTTCAAGAAGTGTTTATATACCTTCTCCATGCTTTCCTTACCTTTCCGAAAACTATAGAGGATTCTTAGGTCCCAGCATATAGACACAAAATAAAACTGGTCTGCATACATAATAATGTACTTACATGTTATAGAGCATGCACATGTGTGTGTGTGTGTGTGGGTGTGTGTATGTGTATGCGTGAATCAGTGGAGAAAATATCTACACTAAAAGCACCAGCATTAGACTCTAGTAAACAACAAAAAAAAATCTTTTAAATTTTTGATATATATGTTGGAGCACTGGGTGCTAACTTTCATCTCTACTGCAACTAATATACATGAGAGAAGAAAAGGTCTACATTATGACATTCCTTCCTATTGGACATCACATATTTGAAAGATACTGTCAAAATTTTATTTCTCCTTTTAATAACTGCTACCCTAAAGAAGAAATAATCTTTAAAATGTGAATGTCACTTAAACACATTTGTTGCTCTGTTAGGCACTGATTTTCAATGTAAATCCAAATACTATAAAGTATAAGCACATTCATGTACTTCTTACCTCTGTCTCTATCCCTTGATATTAAAAACTAATTGGGGCGCCTCGGTGGCGCAGTCAGTTAAGCGTCCGACTTCAGCCAGGTCACGATCTCGCGGTCCGTGAGTTCGAGCCCCGCGTCAGGCTCTGGGCTGATGGCTCAGAGCCTGGAGCCTGTTTCCGATTCTGTGTCTCCCTCTCTCTCTGCCCCTCCCCCGTTCATGCTCTGTCTCTCTCTGTCCCAAAAATAAATAAACGTTGAAAAAAAAAATTAAAAAAAAAAAAACTAATAATCACTTCCACAATTTTTAAAATGGAAGAGGATGCATTGGTTTTGACACACAATGAAGAACTGTTAAGCACCAGCAGGCAATGAGTCAATGCTGATGGCTCATGTCTCAATGAAATTCATAAACTACATGGTGGAGGTGTGTTTCCTCTGCTAATGCTTTTAAATCATTTACTACAAACTGTGTGGACATCACAGTTTGTCACTTGTACAATTTCATACAATAACAATAACACTTTTTCATATCTTCAGTTTGTCCATACTTGCAACATCTTTATATCAATTTTCGCTCTGAAGAGATTTAAAAATAGAGCAAAGCAGCACAAAATATCCACAGCTTTATTATGTCAGAAACTCTAATTAAATAAATCTCTTTGCTGAATTAGCCTCATTATTTTAAAGTAGAGTCTGTGCCCATAAAGGCCACTTCTGTTTTTCATTAACCAATACTGCACTGACAATGGGAACTGAACAGAACATTGTATTCAAAATGGAGCCAGAAGTTATGTTGTTATGTTTTTTAATTGCAGTAATCTGGTTTTTCAAATGTATATCCTCTATAATTATGGCTAAATATTCTCAGTAATATGACACAGAAGTTAATTGTAGGAAACTTTGTTCCTCTTAATGTTTTTCAAATAATATAATTTTACTCTGCCATCATTCCCCAATGCCCTCTCACCCTTAGAGAGATTCTATCATGCCTAATCTTATGATTTTCAGATCACTCTAATGTACATTTTATTTATAAATCACCAAATTTTAAGAACTATTGTAGTGTGCGTTTAGAAAGAAGTGTAGTGTGAACCATTTTTAATAATACATAGACAGAAAAATGTAATAAATGTAATATTCACTGCCATCTCTAGCCAGTGGCCATTAATCATCTTGATTGTGCAACACTATCAATAAAACTGCTGAACATAATTCCATTATTTCAACAACATTCCCTGACCCACCAAGTCTTACACTAAATATGAGAGCTAGAGGCAAGTAGAACATGGTCCTTGCCCTCCATAAGCAAACAAAGAGAACATAGGCAACATGTTAAGTGTTGGGACAGAAGTAGGGTGGGGGTGGGGGTGGTAGCAGGAGGCTCAGAGAATCCCTAGAAGCCACTCCTAACCCAGAGTAAAACTGGGCTATAGATCATGATGTCAGGTAAGAATTTCAGATTAGGTGCTACCCAAAATTGTTACCCTGAAGGTCCACAAATCCTGACCCAAGTTAAAAAGGAGTAGGTAGTGATGTGGGAAACAAAGGCAGAAGGAAATGGCAGATTAAATTAAATTTCCTCATAACCTGCAGCCCACTGACAAACACTTGAGGCAAGCAGAGCAAAGTTTCTCCAGGAACTCCCTACCATTTTAATGCTAATGCTTTGCTAGAGGGAAAAACCTTAGCTAGACCATAGCTAGGCCTCCAGTATCCTGTGGGTCTTTTTTAGCATATGAAAATCTCATTGGAAACTTCCCCTGGACTTTACCTCCCCCAACTCCAGAGTATACAACCAGTCTCTCCTCATGGTCCCGGGGCAGTTCTTTCTGCCCACAGGTCCCGTCCCTGCTTTAATAAAATCACCTTTTCGCACCAAAGACATCTTCAAGAATTCTTTCTTGGCTGTTGGCTCCGGACACCCTGAACCCCACTATCACCCCAAAACCTCATCAGGTAGGGAAGCTAGGAATGGGAAACAGAAGTCCAAGAAGACAAAGCAGAATATGCAAAGGCTCAGAGACAAAGGAGAACAGAGTATGTATAAGTGGCTTGAGGTAGGTGAGCTTGGCTGGATAGGAGGTGAGGTGAGGTAAACAAAGGTCAGATTATAAAGGACCTTCATTTATTCAGTTATTCACTCATTCATTTAATAACTAACTACTGGTTGCCTGGGGGCTCAGTTGGTCAAACATCTGACTCTTGATTTCAACTCTCATGGTTCATGAGTTTCAGCCCCCACCCCCTCCCCGTCTAGCTCTGCACTGATAGTGTGGAGCCTGCTTGGGATTCTCTCCCTCTCTCTCTCTGCCCCTCCCCTGCTCACACATGCTCGCTAGGACTCTCTCTCTCAAAGGTAAATAAATAAATTTTTAAAAACAAATAAATAACTACTGAGAGTCAAATTTTTTCTGAGGATTCAGACAATAATCGATGCCCTCATGGAAGAGCCACAGCAATCCATGTGGAATACACAGGAAACAAAACAAGTATACTACTTATAACATATGAAAGAGATAAAGGCAGTAGAGAAAAGTTAAAAGGGAAAAGAAAAAAGGTATTTGAGGGAGGCTTGTGAGGAGAATACAATTTTAAACAGGATATTTAGGTAAAGCTTCACTGAAAATACAATTTTGAGTAAAGATCTGAGGAAGTATGCCTTATGTTATCTGATGGAAGAGAATTCCAGACAGAGGGAACAGCAGGTATGAAGGCCTAAGCCAGCTCTGTGGCTGGTATGATCCAGAAACAGAGAAGAGGCCAATGTGACTGGAACAAAATGGGTGGAGGAGGAGGAGGAGGAGGTGAAGTTACAGGGAAGCCATGGGAAGCACCTCAGCATTCAGAGCACAGCCATGTCAAGGTCTGACTTAGAACTTAAAGAAACACTGGCTGCTATATTAAGAATAAACCAAAGAGGAGCAAAGGCACAATTAGCAGAACTAATTAGGAGGGCTACTGCAGTACTCAGGTGACAGAAGGTGGCCTGTGCCAGGATGGCAGCCTTGAGAAGTGATTCTATGCTGGATATATCTTGAAAATAGAAATGACAGAATTTTCTAAGGGGTTTGCATATGCTGCAGAGTGTGAGACCAAAAGAGAAGTTAAGAATAACTCTAAAGCATTTGGCCTGAGCAACTGTTAGGTTGGAATTTGGTTCTGCTGAAATGTGGAAGGCTGAGAGTGGGGCAGGGCTAGGGGAAGGATGGAACTGTCACATGTTGAGATGTGGAAAAGCACAGAAGAAGCCAATTGGAACACGGCAACTTCGAAATGCCAATTAAACATCCAAGTAGAGAGAATGAATATGCAGTTCAAAAGGGGGGGGAGAGTAGGGGTGGGCGACCAGGGCAGGGACCAGGAAGGTGCTGGCTTCTGGGGTCAATGACTTAACCATGGATAAAGGCAGAAAAATATTAGTGCTGAAGGCCACAAAGCGAAGGGCAAATATAAGAAAATTTCTGCTTCTCTGTATGTCAGGTGGGAATAATAAGATTAAGTGCATATTGAAGGTAATAACATAAATAAAACAATTAGACCAATGCCAGAAAAGAGCAAGAATTCCAAAATATACAACCATTCACAGGCTGAAAAGTCCCTGAGGGTAGAGAATGTTGTATCTTGAGTCACAGAAATATAAACACATGCCAAGTATTCAATAAAGATGTAGTGGAATAGCCATAATTATATTTCATTAAATAAATTAAAATTGTACAAAGAATTATCACATAAATTGTTACATAGGAAAATTTCAGTTGTTCATCTTTAATCCTTTAATAAATACAGAATAATTTTCACTGTCTACACAAGCTGAGGAGTAACCGATTCATTTAAATGCATAATATATCATCACTTCCCATTTTATTTTGATCTTTTGTATTTCTCAATTTTATTAGGGTGAACCTCCACATGAAAAACAATTGTACAAAAGTTAGCCACCAAATTTGTTTTCTGCTTTGAAAACTATTTAAATTTAGTAGGTTGGACAGGAGACCATGATGGTGATGAGTTAAAAATTATTCATGCTATTACACAGACAGTTCCTTTCCCTACTACTTCTAGTGAAGGATAGAGCCTAAAAAGGGAAGTCTATAAATGAACAGAAATGCAATTTAATAAAAGCAACATAATAATGAATGGAAAAATAAGTTAAAATAAGTCAATAAGTCATTTAACTCAAATAAGATAAAGAGCTACACAAGCTAAATCTGAGACTTAGTCATGCATCCCAGTATATGCTGGAGTGCTTCAAAAGTCACTAGATTTTTGTTGTTGTTGTTTCGGGTTTTTTGGGTTTTTCGGTTTGTTTGTTTTTCGATTCCACTGATAAATGAAATCATACAGTATTTCCAGTTTTCTAATTTATTTCACTTAACATAATGCCCTCAAGGAATCTTTAAAAAGAAAAGGTAACACCTGGTAGAACTGAAAATACTTACATAGCTGGCATACAAAAGAGTATACCTTTTTGGAGTATATGTAAATCAAGAAGAGAGAGGTATATGGGTCTTTAAAGAGACTAACTCTATATTAAGCAATTACTTAAGAGTACTTTGGTTAGCAATAGAAATTATATGGGTGGGTATCCAGTATTAGCTTTGATAAACAGATAATAAAAGAAGTGATGTTTACTTTTCTTTAAAGAATGTTTTTTTTTTCTTTTCTTTTTTGAGCTTATTTATTTATTTAAGTAATCACTACACCCAACAGGGGGCTCAAACTCATGACGCCAAGATGAGCACACTCTTCTGACTGAGCCAGTCAGGCACCGGAAGAAGAAATGTTTAAAAAAGAACCTACAACGATTATATTCATGTATTAACTGAAAGCCAGATCAATTTAATTGTGACAAATACCTAAAACATCCTTAAGAAAATGAATTCCATAGAACACCCTTCAAAATTATAATACAATTCAAAATAATCGAAAGACTGTTGTTGAAGTTCAAAGACATCTTACCATTCATTTCCTTGTGAAGGGTTTTCTAGTAGCACTCGGATTATGTATAATAAACAGCTTAATAATTTGAGAGAAAAATTGAATAGACGAATTCTTAGACCTTTAAACAAACAAGAAAAATTTAATTTTCATGTTAACTTAGTTCACAAAAGTCTAAAAAAATTGCCACAAATAACAACTTTAAATATAGCACTTATTGTATTTAAAAGCTCTTTAAATTTTAGACATCTGAATTTTAATTGGCTAAATATTAGGAAAAAAATGTGAGATTGACAGACTGCATGCACTGCAAATGGCCGCAAATATTACACCCAAGAATAAATCTTGGTTTGAGCACTGAGAAGCCACAAAAATCATGATTGGTTCAGATATGCTTAGAAGTGTAAGTATTTTTTATATCCATGAATTTTGTAATAAATTTTAGCTAGCTAGAATATCTAGCTGCTTACAAATCCACCAGATAAGTTATACATCCTTTACTTTCAGAACACCTTGTAGATTTGATTGTAAAGAAATTATAATCATGTATATAATTATATATTATACACTCAGTAATTACATAATTATAGAAGAATCATAATAGCATTTGCTGGAAAATACATATACATTCACACACATTTTAGTTCTACCAGTTGAAACTTACTTTTTCCTTTAGGTTAAGTACTAATGCAATCTTAGATATTTGGGGGGTATTAAGACTGTCATGTATGTATCTGTGAAACTGTGTAAGTCACAGTTATGAGGCTTATAATACTTAGTGATGAAGAAGAACAATTAACATTAAGCAAAATATGCTTAAAGTCTGATTAATAGAAACATTACCATTCCTGCAATTATCAGGTGGTATCTGATTCATGCATTATGAATAAAATTTTGAGAAAGGTCTTCTTATAATTATTATTTAATAATATCTGCAAGTGAAATGTCACATTTTTTCTCTGCTATATGTAAGTGTACTTGAGGTAACATTTCTTAACAGTAAAAGATTAATGCCTATTAATTTTGTAATTTTCCTAGGCTTCCTTATTAAAATGGCAGGTACACTTTTTACGGGTTATCTTCTTTATAAAGTCTTTTAAACTGTTAATGAAATTGCCCTGGTTTTATAGAACTGGTCTCCTCAAAAGACTGCTTAATCAAAGTTGGCTGCTGGTAAAGTATTCAAATAACGCATCTATATTTTCTGGCCTGGAGAGATAGAATTATTAGCATTAAGATCAAGAAGACCTTCTATTCAAATGATATGAATACATCTATTGGTAGGACTTCCTTGGAAATTCTAAACAACCAGGTTAGAGAGGCAGTAGCTATTCTTAGCCTTACCTTTGCAGCTAACTTGCCATTAAGAATCTCTAAGCAGTGTGCCTTACAGTCTGAAATATTCCTTAGAGTCAGTATTTTGATAACTTCCAACAACTCAGGCTTTTCTCTTTGAACCCTATAAGGGCACAACTTAATCGAGACCACCCAAAGAAGATTCCAAGATCAAAATTCAGAAAGAACAAAGTCTACACCACTTTCCAATAGTAGACCTTTCCACTATTTGTTGACATTTTAAGCAATAATCATATGAAAAATTGCATACTGACTCATTATTTTTTGCTTTTTAAAAATATGTGGTATTACAGGGAGGCAACAGGTGTCACTGACCCATCAGCCTTGAATGGTCTTAGCTCATTAACTATGCCAATTTCATGTCTTCCTCAAGTTGCAATGTTTCCCAAACTTATCTGATGAGAAGAATCAGTGGAGTATGAAACTGTGTGCTGAGCCCTACACTTCCTGATTCAAAATCTCCAGAGAAGGATGTTCGTAATCTATACATTTCAGAAAACCCTAGATGTTTCTTATTATCAGGCATGAATGGGAAACATTAAACTCTTCCCCAGTAAATCAGACAGTTGTTCCCATTTGGTTACAGCCTTCTCAAACCAAGTTTTACATGTGCCTCACAGTTAAAATAAGGGGACCCCTCATTTAAATTATTTTCCTCACTAATCCAAATGGCCCTCTCACAAGTCTACCTACTGGTATGGGATTTGGGGAACTGCAGGTATTCAAACACCCTAACACCACCACATGTAACATCAATAGCTTTCTGAACTTTTACTGCCTGGCAGACAAGATTATCATATTTATTCTACATAAAACATATTTTGCTAAAGGATCGCACAGCTGATTTTTTTTAGTTAAACATATGTATAAACATGTTGATGGGAGAATAAAATGAATGACTTACTTGACCTCTGGTTTTTGATAAAAAATAACTTTAGTCTCTCTTTAAATGTGTTTTCATTCATATAGAATTCAACTTGTACCCTGCAAGCAGAAGATAACAATATAATTAAAAATAATACATAAAGAATAAAATAATTTTATTTAATTCATTATAATATACTTTGAACAAATCCTTACTACAGAAAATGAAAATTGAGTAAAATGCTCAATTTTTTGTAAAGAACCCGTTACTTTCCAATTCTGAACATAGTAAGTTCAAATATCTTACATATTTAATTCTATTATCAGTATTAGTGGATGTAATGAGTGGTATGGATGATTCAAAACAGCAGTAATATGTGTCTTTGGAATAATTTTGAATCAACGTTTTCCCAAGTTTTTCCCGTTATTAAAATCAATTGGATGTTTGAACAGCGTCAATGCAAACTGATCCAGTTTGACCCCCAGCACCCAAAGCATTGCATCAGAATCTTAAGGGCCTGGGCCGGAAAATCTGTTTTTAACAAGTCCTTCCCTTCAACTTGAGCCTATATGAAACAGCACGTTATGGGACGTTTTACCATTTTATTTACTTACTTAGGCTCATATTAATATACACATGATCAACAAAGGGTAGTAATGACAAGTAGAATGTTAAAGTCAACATAGATATGTTATAAACCAGACAAAACAATGAAGGAACTGAATATTATATATGTGATGTATAATAAAATATTATCAACAGTCTAAAAAAATAGTAGCATGCTAATAAATACATTTGCTTTCTCCCTAAATTCCAGCAAACTTCTCTCATGTGATAAGACACAATATTTTAGGAGTGTCTGGGTGGCTCAGCCTGTTAAGCGCCCGTGGCTCAGGTCATGATCTCACAGTCTGTGAGTTCAAGCCTGACATCAGGATCTGTGCTGAGGGCTCAGATCCTGGAACCTACTTCCGATTTTGTGTCTCCCTCTCTCTCTGTCCCTCCCCTGCTTGGGCTCTGTCTGTCTCTCTCTCTCTGTCTCTCTCTCAAAAATAAACATTAAAAAAAATTTTAAGACATAACTAATATTTTTTAAATATTGAGTGAAAATAAATATCATGTTCATGATGATTTGTTAATGATCATCATTTGCAATTTTCTTAATGGTCTCAAATACATTTATTTATTTTAAGTTATGATTCCAAAACAGCTACAAACGCACTTTAATGTTTACACAAACATTACACTTAATTTCATTTTTCCTAACATCACAAAATTTTGATCTTTTGTAACTGGGAATTTGAAATTTGTTTAATGTTTATTTTTGAGAGAGAAAGACAGAGCATGAGCAGGGGAGGAACAGAGAGAGAGGGAGATGCAGAATCCGGAGCAGGCTCCAGGCTCTGAGCTGTCAGCACAGAGTCCGACGTGGGGCTTGAACTCATGAACCGTGAGATCATGACCTGAGCTGAAGTTGGACACTTAACCGACTGAGCCACCCAGGTGCCCCATGTAACTGGTATTTTGTAACTCTTAATTCCCTTCACCTATTTTGCACCTCCCAACTGCCATCCTCTCTGGCAACCACCATTCTGTTCTCTGTATCTCTGAATTTTGTTCCATTTTGTTTGTTCATTTGTTGCATTTTTTAGATTACAAATTTAAGTGGAATTTAATGGGGATATAGTGGACAGCAGGGTGACTATGGTCAATATTAATGTACTGCAAATTTGAAAGTTGGTAAGAAAGTTAATCTTAGGGGTGCCTGGGTGGCTCAGTGGGCTAAGCAGCAGACTGGATTTCGGCTTAGCTCATGATCACAAGGTTCAAGAGATCAAGCCCCGCATCAGGCTCTGAGCTGACAGCATAGAGCCTGTTTGGCATTCTGTCTCTCCCTCTCTCTCTTCCCCTCCCCGACTTGTGCTCTTGCTCTCTCTCAAAATAAATACATACACATCAGAAAAAGAGTAAATCTTAGAAATTCTCATCACAAGAAATGTTTTCTAACTCTGGAGATAGATGATAACTAGATTCATTGTGGTGATCACTGTATACAAATGTCCAATCATTATGTTTACATCTGAAACTAGTATAATGTTGTATGTCAACTATACTTCAATAAAATAATTGCAATATCCTCTAGCAGAACACTTACATATGCATGTCTATGTGCATGTACACACTCCCATACACACATACACAAACTTACATACACACGCCACATAAGTGCATGCACACACATAGAGACACAGAACTCCAGTAGTATCTTAGAATCCATCACTGAGTCTTTTCCCTCATTTTTCTGATTGAAAAGGCAGTTCATTTTAAATAAAGTAATTGTAACACTGATATCAAGCTAAATTATTTCAAATTTGATATAGATAGAAAAGGAAATTTGAAAGGACGTACGGCTATTACACAATAATTCAGCAAAGACCGTGCAGATTTGCTCTAGAGTTAACAAGTTTATAAGAATAGGAGTCCATTCTTCTGATAATATCTGAACTTCAGTACTGGGTATATAACAAAGGTTTAACTAAAAGGAGATCATTTAAAGCCTGATGCAAAATAATGAGATTCTGGGAAGTGTCTCATATGAGGAAAAGTTTAAGGAACTGGAAATGTTTAGCCTAAATATGAACAGTTAGCAGTAATATAAGGGTTATCTTTATTTTAAAAAAATTTTTTTAAATGTTTATTTACTTTTGAGAGAGAGACAGAGTGTGAGCGGGGGAGGGGCAGAGAGAGAGAGAGACCAGAATCCAAAGCAGGCTCTAGGCTCTGAACAATCAGCACTGATCCCCACACAGGGCTAAAACGCCCAAGCCCTGAGATCATGACCTGAGCTGAAGTCAGATGCTCTATCAACTGAACCACCCAGGCGCCTCAAAGGTTGTCTTTAAATATTAAAGTGGTTACCACTATTAACATGACATGACTCAATACATGATCCTCTATTGTATATAATTAATCATAGAGAAATAGTAGAATTAGGAATGAGATTACCCAATTATGAAATGACCATCATTGTGAAGTGGAGAGCCCTCCAATGTATATAATTGTGCCAAAGATTGGAACAGCTTGTAATGCAGTGACTTTTTTTCCTGAGATAAAGACAATTTTGCATGAGACAATTTCTCTCATTAAATGACTTCCAGATTCCTTTCTCATTATAATATTATATGAAGTAAAACTCTTAATTAATCTAGTTCTCTAACAGAGTTTAGTGTTTATCCTTCCTAATTTTTTTCATGATTTTAATTTATTTTATATAACCTCTTTGTATTTCCCTTTCCAGATTTAAATATGCTTTTCCTTTTTTCCTTCTCCCCTTCCTCCTTCCCTTCCTCCTTTCCTTCCTTCCTTCTAAACCCTCTCCTCCCATCTCTCCAAATTTACCTCTATACAAATAGGTCAACTTAGTGCACTCCTTCTGGACTTCCCCAGAACCTCATGGTTTTAGTCACATTTACCCCAATATAATAGTGGAATTATGATTGTACTTAATAAAAATAAAGTAGAAAAGCAATTACTAAGTGGTATCTTCTCCCATCGACACATTTTCATTGTTTAATAATATTAGCTTTATAGTGGTCAACAACATTTTATTGTTTTATTTGCATAGATCCTATATTTCTTTGTGACATTTATTTCTGAGTATTTTATAATTTTGGTTGCTATTTTTAAACGGTTTTGTTCCAACCTTTAACTTTTGGTTTTGGTATTGTAAATGGTTACCATGTTGAATTCCTTTATATGTAGTAATATTATTTTTCAGGTTTATTGCTTGGGTTCTCTGGGCGGACAATCATGCCATCTAAAAATTTCCAATATTTCTGTTTACATTTAGCTGTTATTATACTGACTAGCATTTATTGAAGAAAAAATACCAACTGCAGTTTGTGTTCTTAAAAGGCCTCTTGTGCTTTAGCAATTATTATATTGTTGACCCTGGAATTTCAATAAATATTCCTATTTTACTAAAAATTATATCAGGAGTAGAGGGATATTGATTGTTATCAAAAACTAACTTGACTCTATCAAACTGATAGTACCTTGCTGGGATTTTTTTTTTTTTTTGACATTGATTTGGTGAATTATTTCAACAGTTTTCCTATTATGCAATTATTTTTCAAGTCTGGAATAATTTTGGTAATCATTAATTATTCAGGTAATTTACTGGTGGATTCATTTTCTTATACTTTAAGGAGTTTTTCTTCTATAGTCATAACTAAGATTGATGTACTATCATCTTTAGATTATTCTGATAACTTCAAACACAAATTGAAAAACTCTCCAGATTTCTCTATAGTCTGTAACAATTTTAAAGACTATAGAGACGTTTTGTGTAACCATCATCAATTTGCCTTATATTGATTTTAATTTGTTACTTTTTTTCCTTCTCATTGTGTTACTCTGGTTACTTGAATTTAGTATAAAAATCATGCAGGATCTTGTTAAAAACCAATTTCCTTGTTTCACTCTTAAAATTCCTCTTCACTAACTCTGAAGTCGGCCTCACCACTTTAATCACACAAAAAAAAATTCTGTCCCAGACTGTCCACACACCGTTCTTTCAGAAACACTATTTCACTTTTTTCAAGGGCTAATAATGTCTTGGGCTCTGTTTAGGATGTCAAATATTTGCAGGGGTACCTGGGTGGCTCAGATGGTTAAGCGTGCAACTCTTGATTTTGGCTCGGATCATGATCTTGCGGTTCGTGGATTTGAGGCCCGCCTACATTGGGCTCTGCACTGACAGTGCAAAGCCTGCTTGGGATACTCTCTCTCCTTCAATCCGTCCCTCTCCCTTCTTTCTCTCTTAAACTAAATAAATAAATAAAAATTTTAAAAAAACCAAAACATTTGCCAATATTCTCTTTGGAACTTGTAGCAGATATAGAGAACCAAAAGAAAACCAAAAGAAAACCGAAAGAAAACTCTTCCTATATTTCTACTTGGTGCTGCTCCTTTCTGCCTCCCTCTGATTCTGCAATATCGGCCACAGAGTCCGTGCATGAGTTTTTATGACTATACTCATTTCAAACAAGGCACTATCTGCCTAGACTTTCTGGTCCAGCAGGCAGGTTCAGTGGATACATGCTAGTCTATTTATTTGTTGGTGGTTGTTTTTTGTTTTTGTTTTTTTGGAGAATCTACATTTGGATGTCAAATTAATGTACATAGCTCCCATTGCAATTCCCATGTCTAAGAACTTTTCACCTGACATCATTTCTGTGTTTTTAAATTGGGGCATCCTTCTAATTACATGCTTGGTGTTCTGACTCCAAAGACTAAGGAGAAAAAGTAAAATCTCTCCGTATACTATTGCCAAGCTTCTCTCACTTTATTCCCACCACAACTAATCTTAAATGCGGTTTATGATTATGAGAATTACAACTTTTCAAATACACATTACTGTGAATGTGCGCCTTATTTTCTCTAAATTCATTGTTATGCACTGAACTATGTTCCCTAAAATATGTTGAAGTCCTAACCCTAGTATCTCATAATGTGACCTTATGTGGGAATGAGTCATTGCAGACATAATTAGTTAAATTAAGATGAGATCATACAGGAGTAGGATGGGTCCTTAATCTAATACCACTGGTGTCCTTATTACAGGAAAATTTGGATACTGACAGAGAAGAAAAATGGCCATGTGAAGACAGAGACAGAGACTGGAGTTTTAGGGCCACAATCTCAGGAACACCTGGAATACCAGAGGCTGAAAAGGCAACAAGGATTCTCCCTCAGAGACTGAAGAGAGCATAGCACTACCAACAACTTGATTTCAACTTCATTACTCTATAGGTGAGAGTTAATAAACGTCTCTTGTTGTTAGGCACCTAGTTTCTGGTTTTTGGTTATGACAATCCTTGTAAACTAATACAATCATTTTCTATGATGGTGACAGTAGCATTTCTCAGTTCTATGAAGTAAGTCCATTAGAATGTAAGTTCCAAGAGGGCCAGGAATGTATTGTTTTGTTCACGCTTGCATCTTTAGCCTGCCACATTATTACTTGGGACCTTTTAGGCATTAACTATGACTGACTGAAGACCTGAATGAAAGGGTAGATTGGTCCCCAGTTCTATCTTTGGTACAAACCTTATGGACTCTCTGTGGATAGTACAGTAGGAGCGATAAAAAGCATTTTCCTTTCCTTCCTTAGATTAAACTATTTGAGGATGCAAACCCTGGGTTTGTAGTGAGCTCAATCCTTAGAAGCTCCTTCTTATTCCAACTTGATCTTCTTATAATTAAAGATAATTCCCTGTGGGTTTCTATTTTTGTTTCAATATTATTTAGATTTACTTATTTGCCCTATCTCCCCATGATTTTTATGAATATTTCGGAAAAAATACACTATCATACTTAATTTTTACAATGTTGATATGGCTTGGTTAAGGCAGTCATCAATTTTATTCTATAGAAAAAGATACTTTAATTCAAAGAATTTTAGTGAATTGCCCAAATTCATAGCTAGTACTGGGGCAGAATTGGGACACTGTTCTTTCCATTACTTCTTCTTGCCTCCTGCTTCCTCACCAGTAGACTCTTCATTATTAGGAGAGTTCTGGGTCATTTGTGAAATATTACAAAAGAGCATTGCAAACACCAGACCTACCAAGGGATAAAGACAAGTATTTGTTTAGTTGTGCCCTTTGAATATTGACTCTAACCCAGGTATCTATTTCCAAATATTCACTCCTAACTTCTGGTAACTAATTTATTTAATACGGCAACCATTCAAAGGGAGCCTTATAAAAAAAAATAAATAAATGAATGAATAAGCCTACCATCAATTCTTCATCTTAAAAAAATAACTTCACCAGTTCTTGCTCAAGTGCTTCCAACGGGTTTCTACCCAGCTTCCAACCTTTACTACATGCACAAAATTAAGTTCACTTTAAATACTCTTAAGTCCCTCCTAAATTTTCCAACCTCTCTTTTTGCCTATCCAATTCTTTTCATAATTACTCAAGCCTAAGTTTCTCACCTTCTTTAAGTCAGTAACATCTTATGAGAACTCAGAGATTAATTCTGATGACTTTCAATAGTATTCTCTTATTTTAAAAAAATTTTTTAACATTTATTTATTATGTTTGAAAGAGAGAGAGACAGAGCACGAGCAGGGGAGTGGCAGAGAGAGAGGGAAACACAGACTCCAAAGCAGGCTCCAGGCTCCAAGCTCTCAGCACAGAGCCCTGTGCAGAGCTCAAACTCATGAACTGTGAGATCATGACCTGAGCCAAAGTTGGACGCTTAACCGACTGAGCCACCCAGGTGCCCGGATGTTCTCTGATTTTTAAAATGAAATTTAAAACAACATCATTTTTGGAAAGATAACCCAGGTAGTATAGATACATACTCACAACACATATGCACACATATATGCACACGGATATGTGTATGTGTGTGTTTGAATGTATGTATGTAGTGATGTATTGGTAATGAGGGAAGAATCTGGGGTGCTAATCACTTATCAATTTTCTTTCATTATACATAATGCTGATAGCTGTTCAATAGTTGCATTTATGTTCTTGTCACTCCCTGGTAATCAAGGCTTGCAGGTAGCTGGAAATACACAAGTTTGTGGTTTCCATGGTAAAACACATTACAGTCCACCCAAGAGTACTTTTGTATTCAAGTCTCTCTTCAGTTAGAAAACTCATGTGTTCAGGGGCGCCTGGGTGGCGCAGTCGGTTAAGCATCCGACTTCAGCCAGGTCACGATCTCGCGGTCCGGGAGTTCGAGCCCCGCGTCAGGCTCTGGGCTGATGGCTCAGAGCCTGGAGCCTGTTTCCGATTCTGTGTCTCCCTCTCTCTCTGCCCCTCCCCCGTTCATGCTCTGTCTCTCTCTGTCCCAAAAATAAATAAACGTTGAAAAAAAAAAAATTTTAAAAAAATAAAAAAAAAGAAAACTCATGTGTTCATGTGCAGTGTTCATTTTCAGGACCTACTGTCTGGACTTCCTCATTTTATTTAAAATAATTAAAGGTAGGCAAGCCCATTTAACTTAATTTTGCATGAGAAGCAAAAAATAAAGAAAGCTAGGATAAGTGTAAAGGTACACTTTTTCAAACTTAAGTTGCAAGGAGATTTTGCTTTTTCATAGCCCTGCCCAACTGCATAAGCTGGGTGCAGGCCTAGTTCAAGCCATTAAAAAAAAGAAAAGAAAAGAGAAAAGAAGAAAAAAGAAAAGAGGAGAGGAAAGGGGAGGGGAGGGGAAGGAGAAGGAGGAAAGGGGAGGGGAGGAGAGGAGAGGAGAGGAGAGGAGAGGAGAGGAGAGGAGAGAAGAGAAGAGAAGAGAAGAGAAGAGAAGAGAAGAGAAGAGAAGAGAAGAGAAAAAAATTGCAAACATTTATTCATTTTTATTCTATGTAATAAAAAGTAGCAAAAATATATAGCATTTAGACTTACAGTAAACTGTGTTTGTTATGTATTATAAATCTTTTACACCACCACCTCAAAAAACAGATCAGATGCTTTAAGATCATGTCCATTTCTTTTCTCTCACCTCAACTCTACTTCTTCCCATTACACACACACACACACACACACACACGCGCGCGCGCGCATGTATACATATACATGCATAAACATATATATATACACATGTATATACATATATATATATATATGCATGCATACATGTACACATACATTCTGGAAGCATATACAAAGCTATTAGCCCCAGAAAGGGTTATAAGCTTACATAACATGACTAAGGCAGCACAGCCCCACCACAAACCTAACAGCCTCCCAATCAAAACTCGTAACAGCTACAACATGCAAATCTTCTTTTCTTTATCTCTATACTTGTAAGAAGAGGATATAAGATACCACCTAATCTCTAACTCAGATTGGAATAGTGAACCCAGTCATTTAAAAACATTGATGAAAAATATAACGGTGCTCATGCAGCCCAGGATGGCTAAGAATGACAGGGTTAAATAGCAAAACCCAGTTTGGTGAGGGAAAAAAATGCGTGTTTTCAAAGAGGGACCCATTGGATCTCAAGAGTCAAGTCATGTTAAATAGATACTAGTTGTTAGTATGAATCCAGAAATTACAAGAAGACACTCATGTACAGTGAAAGAAGTACCTTTTAATTTTATATAATTATTTGCACCAATGACATAAGACTTTAAATCCACCCTCCAAGCAGCTCTTCCATTTGGCACTCATAAGTTATATTTCACTAATGGGCACAGCTCACTAGGACACATATATTTCTTTAGAATATTCTAGTACTTAGCACTCATAACTTAGGTAAAAGTAACATATATGACTTGAAATAGATACATCATATTGGGTTAGATATATTTAAAGATAAGGTCACACAATTTGGAGGAAAAAGGGAAAATAGTTGCAAATAGAATTTCACTCCATAAATTTTAACAGTAAAACTAATGGGTTTTCTAGGGAAATTGACTCTTTTCCCACAGTAGTTTGTATGTTCATTTGTTTGTTTATTTCACAGTACAGTATAAGGATTAAGTGAGAGAACAGCATGGACTTTGGAATCAGATTATATGTACTTGATTATCAAATTTGCTAAGTTTTATTTACTGTACAATGCAGTTATTACTTCTGTTAACAGAACTGTTATGAAAATTAAAGAGGATACTTCATATATGAGCCTACAAAACTGAATAATCACAACTGATAACTTTTTTCTGGTGTGTTGGTAAACTTTTTTCTGGTGTGTTGGTAATAAAAAAAGAATACGCATTTATAATTGGAAAAACAGAAACTATGGATTACTTATGTCAGTTTGATGTAGTTGATTCCTCCAAGAAACATTTCCTTAAGAAAAATAAGGATATAAAGCAATAAATAACTTCACTGTTTACTTCAGAAAATTCCTACAGATCAATTTATTGGAGACAATAGTCTGTTCACCTAGGCAAACACATCACTTATCTGCAACAACTACTCATTAAGATGTGCATTGTCTTTGTACTCATTATTCATTAAGACTTCAAAACCTTCACTTTGCCACGTCCTCCAGTTCCAAATGATTTATCATGAAAGTTGATCATTGCAAATCCTTTCTCTTTGAAAGATCCTCCTAACACCACTTGAGCCCTGATTCAAAAAGCCTAATAAATACCTGACTTCTAACATCATCTTGTGAAACACTTTTAATGCTTACTCACTTCAGGGAGCTTAAACAAGTTTAGTTTCGCTGCATTAATAAATATCTAGTGACAGTTCAATTTAAACAGTATAAAGGGAGTCAAACCACACCTGCTGCTCTAAAACTTAATTATTTTTACTTAAACTTAAAAGATGCAGGCCTAGATCATCATTTTTAATTATTACAAAATAAGTCTATATATTCCTCTATGTTAACAACACACTTTTTTCACTAATTCCTTACATACATAAATGGATCTTCAGGTTTTCTTTGTTTACTATTTTAAAAACCATTAAAGAAAAAATCATCTATATTATCTAATATAAATAAGTAATAAATACATTTTCTGTATTTTCACTAAATAATGTGAAAGTTAAATGTCAAATTATTTTTAAATGTCTATATAGGGCAGAGAATACACCAGTAATCTGAAAATCTAGTTATCATCTTAGCATTTTAATAGTCAAATCAAGTTCTCCTATGGAACTTTACCAATGCATTTTCCCCAAACTGTATGAGAAGGTAGATATAATAAATGATACAGTCAAAATACGAAAATATTATACCAGAAAAGAAGTTGCTGTCGCTTTTGTCAGAAAAATTATCCAAAATTTAGAAATAGGCAAAAGAGTTTATTGGATGTTCTTTCAGTAAAATGCTAGACTCGACTTTCTATTTTCTGTGCAATTTGACACCTGTGAAGGAGCAGACATTAGCGTGTCGAGTTTTGTGTAATAGATATGCAAAGAATTGCCACCCAGTATAAGAGGTAACTCCATAGGTTAACATTGATGGCCCTGTAGGGCTTTTGGAAGAGGGGTACTAACTGAGCAATCTTATTGCCTAGTAATACCTAGCTTCTTAAATGTCCTGTGGACCAGTTTTCAAGAATTACTGTTTCAATTATTAATTAATGAGTTGAGTATACTATTTGACATTTTCATTTTATATTTGTATGAGGGACATAGCTTTCAACCTATTAAAAATTACATTTTAATAGCTCCTCTTCAAATTATTAAGAATTTCTTATTAATTATCAGTATAATTTAAAGTGCTATCACTTTGGAAAACAATTTGTTATTTATATTATAAAATACCACAGATTTTATAAAATCCCAATCAAAATCACATAGGGAATTTTGTGGAGTTTGATAAACTGATTCTACAGAAGTAAAAGATCAAACTAAATAAGAATAAAGAGTAAATATCTGCCCTATCTGGTATCTAGACTTATTATGATACTACAATAATTAAGACATTATAAAAGTAGCACAGAGAAAGACAAATTGATTAGTGAAATGAAACAGAGTCAAGAAATTGATTCATTGTGTATATTCAATATTAATATATAATAAAAGTAGTATGACAGATCAATAAGGAATACAAAGAAAGGATTCAATAAATGGACTTTTTAAATAAATAAATAGGAAAAATAATTACCTTGGACCCCTATCTCACAACTTATGGATTAAATTACATCCAAACAGGTTAAGTAAACTTTTAAATTCTTATGAAAAAAATAATGGTGAATACTTTTTTGACTTCTGAATAGTCAAAGTACTTAAGATACAAAAACATAATATCATAAACTATGTATAAAATATTTGCCTGGAAAAGTAAGAGTGTAAATCACTAAATAGCTTCAAGGATGGGCTTAGGACATTTGTATAGCTCATTTTATAAATTTTAAATTTTAATTTTAAAGAGAGTGAAACACAGGGGCGCCTGGGTGGCTCAGTTGGTTAAGCGTCCAACTTTGGCTCAGGTCATGATCTCACGGTTTGTGAGTTCGAGCCCTGCGTCGGGCTCTGTGCTGACAGCTCAGAGCCTAGAGCCTGCTTCGGATTCTGTGTCTCCTTCTCTCTCTGCCCGTCCCCAACTTGTGCTCTGTCTCTGTCTCTCAAAAAATACATACATGTAAAAAAAATTTTTTTTTTAAATAAAGAGAGTGAAAAACAAATTCACAGCTAGGAGAAGATATTTTGATACAAAACCAATAAAGGTTAAAAATCAAGAATATATGAAGAATCCTTAACACATCATAAGAAAATGACAAACGTGTAGCCAGAAGATATGAAATGGCATTTTAGAGAAAAGGAGCTATACTGGCTAATAAACTGAGGATGAAATTTCAACCTCATCAGTACTCAAGAAAATGCAAATAAGACTACAGTGAGATAACATTTTATATCCATTTGAAAAAATCAAGAATGACACATAATAATGCCAAATGTTGAAGAGAACGTGAATCAAAGGATTTATTAATTGTTGGTGAAGCATAAGTTGGTGAGATCACTTTGGTAAACAATTTGGCATTATCTAATAAAACTGAATATTCATATATTGGCAGTTCAGTCATTCTACTCTTAGACAAATGCCATAGAGAAATTTATACACATGCACTAAGATGCATATACAAAAAGGGTCAAAAAAAATGCACTTTTCATGAGAGCACAGAGAAAAACCAGAAGTAATCAAATATCCACTTACAAGGAAATGGGTAAATTGTGGCATATTTATGCAATTAAATACAGCAGTAAAAGTTAATGAAATATGGCTATATGACAGAATAAGAATGGATCTTAGTAACAATGCAGAAGGTAAGAAGCAAGTTTAAAAAGACTACATTACATGCAGCATGCTAGCCACTTTTAAGTTCAAAAATATCTAAAACCAAACAATAATTTGTTGAGGGATACACATAATCTGTTAAACTATATTTTTTAAAAGCTAGTAGGAGCCCCTGGGTGGTTGGTTAAGCATCTGACTTCGGCTTAGGTCATGATCTCACATTTTGTGAGTTCGAGCCCCGTGTCAGGCTCTGTGCTGACAGCTCAGAGCCTGGAGCCTGCTTCAGGTTCTGTGTCTCCCTCTCTCTCTGTCCCTCCCCCACTCATACTCTGTGTCTCTCTCTCAAAAATAAACATTAAAAAAATTAAAATACATAAACAAATAAAATAAAATCAAATAAATGAAAAGCCAAAATAACAACTGTAACGACTCCTGGGAGAAAGGCAGGGAAGAAAGTGGAGGAATCCAGAGTTGCTGTAAGTTATTAATACAGTATTAGTTCTTTGAGTGCTGATAGGTGTATATACATTATTAATAAGTTATTAATAGATTAAGGAATAAGTGAATTAAATGACAGCGTGCCACAAACTAAGAATTATAATTAAACTAATTCTGAACCTCTGGGGACACAAGAAATTCCTAAATATCTTATATTTATTTAAAAAAAAACAGATGTGAGAGGGACTCAAGGGTACAACATGAGAAGAAATCCACATAG
Organism: Puma concolor; assembly: GCF_028749965.1. Classification (NCBI taxonomy): domain Eukaryota; kingdom Metazoa; phylum Chordata; class Mammalia; order Carnivora; family Felidae; genus Puma; species Puma concolor. Next base: position 24,701,360 of record NC_141683.1, read on the forward strand.
TCTACCAACTAAGCGTATGAGTCAAATCTTTAGCCCAGGGGGGATTTAGTAGGGGGCCAGAGAGAATAAGATTAGCAAGCTTGGATGAGAAGAGAGACATGTGGAAAGATTTTTCTGATGTAAGAAACAGCAGATTCAAAGGGAAAAATTGTGTGAGAAAAAATATAGTATATTCAGGGTCTTCAAAGAAGTTAAAATGGCTAAAGCATCAGGTAACAGCAATAGATGAAAACACAAAGACAGAAAAGAAGACATAATCAAAAGAACTTAAATAGAAGCCAAGAAGTGTATTAATAAACACGGACAATAAAGTTAACAGGAGCAACCACTTATTGAAAATGCCCAGACACTATACTGAGCACAAAGATGTATTACCACACTTAATTTTTCAAGACAAACCTTTAACAGGCACTATTAACGTCTCCATTTTACAATTAGGAGACAGAGGCATTTGCCCAAAGTCACACAAATAATACCTGGTGGGCCTAGGTGTGAAACAAGGCAGTCTACCTCTAGCCCACACACTTAATCCTGATTACATATGAGCTTAACCAAAAAAGAAAAAATTATATGAATCAACTTTACCTTTTCTGCTATTTTTATTGAGATATAACTGACATATAATATTATGTTACCTTCAGGTGTACAGCATAATGATTTGATATCTGTATATACTGTGAAATAATCATCACAATAAATCTAGATGACATCCATCATCACACGTAATTACAAGCTTTTTTCTTGTGAGGAGTACTTTTAAGATCTACTCTCTTAGTAAATTTCAAATATGCTATATATCAATATGCAACTATGCTATAATAAATATGTTATACAGTATTATTAACAATAGTCACCATGGTTATATTACATACATGACTTATTTATTTTGTAGCTGGAAGTTTGTACCTCTTATCCACCCTCACCCCAAATTTTCTTTTTTATTTCTTAAATTGTTTTTTTTCTGATTATATAGTATGCTGAAACAGATTATAAAATATACTACCCATAGCTGACAGACATGTTAGGAATTTTTTGGACAAAATTTATTTACACATGCCAAGAAATGCTTAACAATTTCAGCTTCAACTACTTTAATAAGTAAATATTATTCCCTAAGACTGTATCATGTCAACTAACATATAATTGGATATGGTAAACATGGAAGCATAGCACCCGTTTGCCCTCCTTCAATAACTGCCAATAATTTCCAGCTGTCAGCTGCATCAGGGTTTGTCATGGGTACAGTGAGCCGCCTTACCTGAGGTCACACCTTTCTCAGGGCAGCCCACTACCCAAACTCCCTATCAAAATCTGCTCCTACAGAATTAAAACCAGAGATACTGAATTTAATGGTTCTTCAACTTGATCAAAAAGCAAGCAACTGATTGCGATTAAATTGCCAATATATCAATAACATCAAATTGCTTTATCACAAGAAAAATTTCAAAGTAATTGAGGATTTTGCTTCTGACCATGTGGTAGAAGAGATGTCCTATACACACACAGGCACACAGACACACATGTATCGATACACACACACACACACACACACACACACACACACACACACACCCCACCCCACCCCACCCCACCATACCACACCACTTTTTCACATGTATGGCTTAACTAGTAAGAAAGTAAGGTAAATCCTTACAAGACAGAAAAGACAAGAAAATAAGAATCCAGTGAAGTAAGCTAGCAGTAAAGCTGCTGTTCACCCTGGTGCCAGCTGTCAATTTTTGATGGTATAGAATTTATATTTTGACAAGCAGGAAACTTGTCAACGAAATCCCCACAAAGAGCTCCACAGGAATCCCCCCAAAGAAATCCTCCCACAGAGAACTCCATAGAAATTCCCATTAAAAAAAAAAACAAAAAAAAAAACAAAAACAGAATTCCTGAAAGGCAACATCTTCAGTCCATGAGCTAAGAAAAATCCCTTACAGCAGACGAAGATGATGAATACACTTGGCCTTCTTGGTCATGGTTCCAATTGGTATTGAAAAGAAGAAAGCAATACTGAGACTTGCTGTATTAGTTTCCTAGGGCTATCATAACAAAATACCACAGAATGGGTGGCTTAAACAATGGAAACTTATTTTCTCACAGTTCTGGAGTCTGGAAGTCCAAGATCAAGGTGCTGGCAGGGTTGACTTCTCCTGAGGCCTTTCTCCTTGGAGAGTAGGTGACACCTGCTGACTGTGTCCTCACAAGGTCTTTCCTCTGTGTTCAAGCATCCTTGGTGTGTTCAAGTTTCCTTTCTTACAAAGACACATTCAGACTGGATAAGAGCCCACTCTGATGGCCTCATTTTAACTTAATTACCCTGTTAAATTATTTCCAAATATAAGTACTGTGCTAGGCTAGGGTTTTGAAATGAATTTTGCAGGACACAACTCAGTCCATAACACTTACTAACAATAAACCTGAAATCACTGACTCCAATTCTCACTTCTTGTTCTTTCTTAAGCCTATTTCACCTCGTCACCAAGTCTGCAATTAGCAAGGTCACCAGTGATGTATATATGGCAAAATAAAAAATCAGATATCAGTCCTCATCTTAGGTATCCTATTAGCATTTGGCATAGCTGATCATTTCTTCATCCTGAACCACTTTCTTCACTTGACTTCCAACGCACTCTTCCCTTTGTTTTCTTCCTACCTTACAGTTTACCCCTTCTGAGTACCCTTGGCTGGTTCCTTCTCTTCTATTCTCAAAAATCATCTCTTTGGGGCATCTGGGTGGCTCAGTCATTTAAGCGTCTGACTTCAGCTGAAGTCATGATCTCGCAGTCCTTGAGTTTGAGTCCTGCATTGGGCTCTGTGCAAACAGCTCAGAGCATGGAGCCTGCTTCAGATTCTGTGTCCCCCTCTCTCTCAGTCCTTCCCCTACTCACACTCTGTCTCTCTCTCTCTCAAAACTAAATATTTACAAAATCATCTCTTTTGTAACTATACTCAAAGTGTAATCCAGGGGCACCTCGGTGGCTCAGTAGGTTAACTGTCCAACTTTGGCTCAGGTCATGATCTCACAGTTCATGGGTTGGAGCCCCGCATCAGGCTCTGTGCTGACAGCTCAGAGCATGGAGCCTGCTTCGGATTCTAGGTCTCACTCTATCTCTGCCCCTCCCCCATTTGCACTCTGTCTCACTCTCAAAAATAAATAAACATTAAAAAAAATTTTTTTAATGTGTAATACATCTATATGCCCAAGACTGTCAAATTTATATATCCAGCCTAGGCTTCTCTTCCAAACTCATACCTTTAACCACCTATTCAACTTTTCTACTTGGATCGCTAGTGGACATCTCCAACTCAGCATAACCAAACCAAACTTTCTAAGTTCCTTCCCTAACATTTCCCAATCTGAGCTGATGGCAAATCCATCCTTCTGGTGGTCAAGACAAAAGTCAAATGAATTATCTTTTCATTTGAGCACATATTTGTATTGTTCTCTAGAGTTCTTTCAGTAATAAAAAGTCTTTTAGCATAAGAAGAAAAAAAATGCTTGTAATGAACATGTTCAGTCAATGACCTAACTTGCACAAATGACCTATAGATATTTAAACTTGCTTTCAGTTAAAATCTATTTTCTAAGGCAAACCATGGAAAAACAAAACGAAACAAAACTTTCAGTGATAAATAGAAATACTGAACCAAAATGGAAGCTCCATTCATATATCAATCTACATAAATAGCTGGAAAATATTTCACACCATTGAAACCACCGTGATGTGCAAAGTCTTCTATTCTAAGGCATGACCTTTAATTAGATAGGACTGCAAAAACTGCCAGATTAGATCCCTAGTGTGAGTGATGTATAGTGACACAGAGGGAAGTATTGTAAATGAAATAAACACCCACTTTCTTCTTCCCATCACCTTGTGTCTGAGAAAGAAGGTACTGTGATCTACCTACTAATTTTCTCTATGCCTATCATCTCCCTCCCCCAATGAATTCCAATTATGGCATCCAAGATTCTATGAAAATTCAGAATTGGTTTAAGGGAGAATAAAGTTTGTCCTCACACAGTTTCTTAAGGCCACATTAAACCTCAACCTCCACCAAAGAGATATTAATCAGTATTTGCTTACTTATAATTGTTTGCCCAGTGCCTAGAATATAATGAATGTTCACTAGAATATAATGGATGTTCACTAATATACACGGATATAAAAATTACTCAGCAGTAGTTGCTTCTAACACTCCATTAGCATCCAAAGTTGACAACTATCAGCATGCAGAGGCTGGCAATCTGTGGCTACTGCCATCTGGCATCTATGCTGGGAAACAGAAATTCCCGAATAACCATGCTCCAAAAGGAAGAACGCATTTGTTAATTTGAAAATGCATGCTTCTGATTTGCTATGGATAATATGAATACTCTGGCATACCATAATTCCTCTTCATTTCCTTAACTAGACTCAATTATCATACAAGTTATTGGCTTTTAAATCTCTGAGTCACTACTTTTCAATAAAAATATTCAGCTGGACCTTAAGAAAAATAAACAACCCTTAAAATGAACTAAGCTTTCCTTTGCCTTCCTTTTGAGATCTTGTCCTCCTTCCCTCAGGTCTCATCTCATTTGAAACTTGGTCCTCACCCAAGTCTTTATTAAGTGACATACCTGTATTTTTACTTAGTGCACTCTATTCTTTTTACCATAGACTTATTACGATATATGAGGATTGCCTTTTTAAGGGTCTCTATCTTTCAAATGGACCTTAGAGATCAAATAACTGGTTCTATGCCATAGGACGCAGAACACAGATATTTAAAGGAGGAAAACAGATAACTTTTAAAAATCTATAATTACAAATTTGGCATATTTACATTTTGGAAGTGTATACTCTCCTTGAACAAAGCAGAAATAGCTTATCTTAGTGCTTTGCAGGAATAATGCGCAAAAATAGACTGAATTAGACAGGAAGCCACCAAGAGCCAGATGGAATGTATCATTAATAACATAGAACTAGAAGCTTCATCAAGAGTTGATCTGAGGGCAAAGCTATCTGTCCCTCCAAAGCTGCTAGTAATAGCTTTGTTTGGCCCTAAAATTGTGAAGGCAGGAACTGTACCTATTTTGTTCATTTTCATTGTGTTTTCAGAACCTAACACAATGCCATATACACATATTTTTATATGTGTACTCAATATATTTGCTGAGTGTTGAATGAATTTTGCTATATAAAAGTCAACTTTTTGATCATGTTATTTACATTCCTATCAGTCAAAATCATACTGTCAATTTTAAATCTCTTCTGAAGATTTTTCTAATTTTCCATAATCCCTTCTTTGTATGTTCTGAGGTGGTGGTTTATTTGAAACTCCCACCTAGCAATTTCCTTCAAACTTCCCCCTCATAGTTCACCAAAAGAGGAAGAAACAGTATCATTATTTTCTTCTCTGTGAGAGAAAAGTATCATTGAAAAAAATTTTTTTTGCCTTTGTAATACCTTCAGACTAACTAAAGCACTGCACAATAATTACTGGCAAAATAAGGCTAAAATGTGGACTGTGAACTTTTTCTTAAATATTTACTTAAATATTTAAATAAGTACATGTACAACATATGAATATTTAAGCAACTAGTCAATTGCTTCTCTCTATCTATATCAAAAGATAAAATAATTGTTACCATTTATTTAATTTTGTTGGAATTTTTTCATTTACATATTAATATATCATTAAATTTCAAAACTATGACTTTAGTAACTCTGTTAAAACATCCCTTTTAGAATCATGAAACTATCTGCCCCTGAAATGAAACATGTAAAATATCTCCTGAACCAAATAAGTTTGAATTTCAAGCATCAGTTTATAAGAGAGGAAACAAAAATGAATATAACTCATCTCAAAAAACAAATGATGGTGTATAGGAATGCAACCGATTTCTGTGTGTTGATTGTATATCCTGCAAATTTGCTGAATTCATGAATCAATTCTAGCAGTTTCTTGGTGGAATCTTTTGGGTTTTCCATATAGAGTATCACATCATCTGCAAAGAGTGAAAGTTTGACCTCCTCCTGGCTGATCTGGATACCTTTTATTTCTTTGTGTTGTCTGATTGCAGAGGCTAAGACTTCCAATACTATGTTGAATAACAGTGGTGAGAGTGGACATCCTTGTTTTGTTCCTGACCTTAGGGGGAAAGCTCTCAGTTTTTCCCCATTGAGGATGATATTAGCATTAGGTTGTTTATATATGGCTTTTACGACCTCGAGATACGATCCTTCTATACCTACTTTCTTAACGGTTTTTATCAAGAAAGGATGCTGTATTTTGTCAAATGCTTTCTCTGCATCTATTGAGAGGATCATATGGTTATCGTCAATGAAGTGACAGAAAGAGAAATCAAGGAATCGGTCCCATTTACAATTGCACAAAAAAAACATAAAACACCTAGGAATAAATCTAACCAAAGAGGTGAAAAATCTATACACTGAAAACCATAGAAAGCTTATGAAAGAAATTGAAGAAGACACAAAAACATGGAAAAAGATTCCATGCTCCTGGATAGGAAAAACAAATATTGTTAAAATGCTGATACTACCCAAAGCAATCTACATATTCAATGCAATCCCTATCAAAATAACACCAGCATTCTTCACAGAGCTAGAACAAATAATCCTAAAATTTGTATGGAACCAGAAAAGACCCCAAATAGCCAAAGCAATCTTGAAAAAGAAAACCAAAGCAGGATGCATCACAATCCCAGACTTCAAGCTATACTACAAAGCTGAAATCATCAAGACAGTATGGTACTGGCACAAGAACAAACACTCAGAGAATAGAGAAACCAGAAATGGACCCACAACCGTATGGCCAACTATTCTTTGACAAAGCAGGAAAGAATAACCAATGGAATAAAGACAGTCTCTTCAGCAAGTGGTGCTGGGAAAACTGGACAGACACATGCAGAACAATGAACCTGGACCACTTTCTTATACCATACACAAAAAGAAACTCAAAATGGATGAAAGACCTCAATGTAAGACAGGAAGCCATCAAAATCCTCAAGGAGAAAGCAAGCAAAAACCTCTTTGATCTTGGCCGCAGCAACTTCTTACTCAACATGTCTCCGGAAGCAAGGGAAACAAAAGTAAAAATGAACTACTGGGACCTCATCAAAATAAAAAGCTTCTGCACAGCAAAGGAAACAATCAGCAAAACTAAAAGGCATCCGACAGAATGGGAGAAGATATTTGCAAACAACATATCACATAAAGGGTTAGTATCCAAAATCTATAAAGAACTTACCAAACTCAACACCCAAAACACAAATAATCCAGTGAAGAAATGGGCAAAAGACATGAATAGACACTTCTCCAAAAAAGACATCCAGATGGCCAACCGACACATGAAAAAATGCTCAACATCACTCATCATCAGGGAAACACAAATCAAAACTACCATGAGATACCACTTCACACCTGTCAGAATGGCCAACATGAACAACTCAGGCAACAACAGATATTGGCGAGGATGTGGAGAAAGAGGATCTCTTTTGCATTGTTGGTGGGAATCCAAGCTGACGCAGCCACTCTGGAAAACAGCATGGAGGTTCCTCAAAAAATTAAAAATAGAACTACCCTACGACCCAGCAATTGCACTACTAGGCATTTATCCACAGGATACAGGTGTGCTGTTTCAAAGGGACACGTGCACTCCCATGTTTATAGGACTATCAACAATAGCCAAAGTATGAAAGAGCCCAAATGTCCAATGATGGATGAATGGATAAAGATATGGAGATAGAGATAGAGATAGAGATAGAGATAGAGATAGAGATAGAGATAGAGATAGAGATAGAGATAGAGATAGAAATAGAGATAGAGATACACACACACACATACATACAAGGGAGTATTACTCGGCAATCAAAAAGAATGAAATCTAGCCATTAGCAAATACATGGATGGAACCGGAGGGTATTATGCTAAGTGAAATTAGTCAGAGAAAGACAAAAATCATATGACTTCACTCATATGAGGACTTTAAGAGACAAAACAGATGAACATAAGGGAAGGGAAATAAAAATCATATAAAAACAGGGAGGGGGACAAAACAGAAGAGACTCATAAATACAGAGAACAAACTGAGGGTTACTGAAGGGGTTGTGGGAGGGGGGGATGGGCTAAATGGGCAAGGGCACTAAGGAATCTACTCCTGAAATCATTGTTGCACTATATGCTAATTTGGATGTAAATTTTAAAAAATAAAAAAGAAAGGAAAAGAAATAAAATAAATACATAAATAAAACGCTTCTAGCTGCTTATGTGGTTAAAAAAAAGAGAGAGAAACAAAGCCACAATAAATAACTTGGTGTATTCTAGAGATTCAGCCTCTTGTCATAACCCATGTCTCTGGTTTAGGAAAAATGAAAAATATTTTTTAAAATACTATAGGAACATGGAGAAAATTTTAGACCTGGCTCCCCATCATTGTCCGTATTTAGGGAAAGAAACTATAAAGAGTCTGTTGTAAAGCCTTTATAGTGTTTTTGAGAAGACAATAACTTTACTAGCATCCACAACTATAGGAATAACTACAGCGTGATCTTTTCAAGTGATCCCAAGGTTTGTCAGCAGAACTCTGAAGGCTGTCACCTCACATTCTGACCCCCAATAAGAGGCCTTCTAAATATAAGGCTGTTAGGTTTCTGTTAGCAGTCATTCCACATTATAAAATAGGTGATAAACTCAAGAATACTAATTGTATGCAAACTTACCTAAAACTCTAGTATTCATGAAAATATGCATATTTCACTCTTACATCCATAAAAATTGAGCAATCATTAACTTACCATTAACAAGAAAGGTGTTCCTTATAAACAGAAGTTGATATGAAATCAAACCTGACTATAGATACACCTTGTGAAAATAACTGAGAATCAATTATAATGGAATTTTTCTCATTCATGATGCAATCACATTTTTCCTATTTAAAGAAAAAAAAGAAATTCCAACAATACTTGTAGTTCTAACAATATGCCACAGAATATAAATATCTCTATAAATTATATTTAGCTGATATGTTTATGCAGAAAGAATCTATACTTGGCAATTGCACTTCAAACCAGCTTTCACTTTCTTCATGTATTTTTGAAAATTTTACATTTTTCTTATTAACTTGTTTCTAAATTAACTTCATGTTAATTCATGTTAACAAAATATTAAAAACTAATGCAAGTGAAAAAACTAATTGTCCCTGAGTTAAGAGCCTATTACATATAAAAGCTAAAAGATCATACATACACAAAAAGTATTATTATTACAGATGCCATCAGTTTCTGATGTACTTATACCAAAACAATGTTATAGTACATGAGGAATCAGTAAAATCTGCAGAGTAATGAAGTTACTAAATCTTACATGTCTATGCTTTGAGTTTTAAAATTGCAGATGCCTTAACTATGTTATTTGTTATATGTTATATCACTTAGGACTCTGGTCTGCAACTGAGAAAAAGAATCTACTCAAAGGTTCATGTTAAGTCCAGAAAGAAAAAGAAGCAAGTTTTTACCACAATTTCAAGAAAAGCTTCCACTGAGTTTCAATGGATCTGACTGTATCACATACCCATCTCTAAATTAAACACTGAAGTCAGGAGATGAAGTTCTCTGGCTTAGCCTTGTTCATATTCTCCAATCTCAAATTAGGGATTTTGGATTACAGTTTGGGTAGAGGAGGACACTAAAGTCCACGGACTGAGAGTTAGGAATAAGAAGTTTCCCAGTGAGAATTGAAGAATCATTACCAAGAATAAGCAAATGGATGCCAGTGCTATAAAATAACTAATATCCACTGAAAAGGCAATATGATGTATGACATGATGTAAAATATATGATGAATGTATGATATTGTGTAAAATAATAAAGTTCATATTAAAGTCTTATTTATTTTCAGTGTTCATTAAGTAAGATCTCCTTCATGTTCTTTTTTTTTTTATTTTTTTAATGTTTATTTATTTTTGAGAGAGAGAGAAACAGACAGAGCATGAGCCGGGAGGGGCAGACAGAGAGGGAGACACAGGATCCAAAGCAGGCTCCAGGCTCCAAGCTGTCAGCACAGAGTCCAACGCAGGGCTCGAACCCATGAACTGGGAGATCATGACCTGAACCAAAGTTGGACACTTAACCAACTGAGCCATCCAGGTACCCCAAGATCTTCATGTTCTTGTATCTTAAGTATCTTTATCATAAATAATACTGAAAATGACATTAGAATTGCATTAGGACATTTCTATACTGACACTATTAAATTTAATATTTTGAGTATCAATTGAGGCAGTTCTTAGCTATCAAAATTTCATTTTACATATATCTCCAGCTACAGGAAGGAGGACAACCAAATTAGATGTAATTTTGTGTTAAATAAACTGTCTTCTACCTTAGAAAAAATTAATTTAAATCAAATGCTAAGTTTCAACTTTTATAAATGAGTGTTTTATTATGTAATCATCAGTTTTTCATCTTTTTTATATTATAACTGGAGTGTAAAAAAGTGAGAAAAAAAGTGATCAAGAAAAGGTACTATGGTTTTGTAAATCAAATTAAGGAGTTTGAACTTGGACTTTAAAGGTAATGGGCAGTCATATAAATAGAGAATTATTTGTTATGTCTGTGATTTTCAATAGTTTATATCAGCATAGAGACTGCACAAAAGGGTCAAGATTAAATGTGAGAAAACCCACTAGTCCAGAAAAAAAAGATGATGTTAAAGGAACAAAAGAAACACTTACTTAGGAATAGAAAGAAGTCAATTTGGTAATTTGTTTGGTCCCTATGAAGAACAGGAAGTCAAATCTTACTACCAGATTTCTAACTAGAACATCTGATTAGATGGGAGTACCATTTAAACAGGAAAGCAAATACCAGAAAAGGATCAGAGATTCAGTTGTTTTTGATTGTTGGAGAATAGTGAGTAGACAGAACATGATCAAATCAACCTTCACAGCATTTTCATGATCATTTGTGGATTTTCATAAAGCAGCAAACAATTTGAGTCTTCTTTAGGGCAAGTCCCCAGATGGGGTTGAATTAGGTGACACTTTGCCTTCCTTTTTAAGCTCCTATACTTTAAACAAGTGTCTCTTCTGTGGTTTATTTAGTGTCATGCTTGCATGTTCTTTGTGCTTTTTTGTTGGTGATTTCACTGCTTAAAATAATCCTGGGGCATTTGGGTGGCTCAGTAGGTTGAGTGTCCAACTCTTGATTTTGCCTCAGGTCATGATCCCATGGTCGTGGGATCAAGCCCATGCTCAGAGTGGAGTCTGCTCAGATTAACCTCTCTCCTCCTCTGCTCCTCTCCCCTGCTTGCATACTATGTCTGTCTGTCTGTCTGTCTCTCTCTCTCAAAATAAAATAAAATAAAATAAAATAAAATAAAATAAAATAAAATAAAATAAAATAAAATAATAAAATAAAATAATCCTTAAGCAGTAATGCTAAGGTGCTATCTAGTGTACCAAATGCAAGAAATTTTTGATGAGCCTTACAGAAAAAATGCGTTTGTTAAATAAGCTTTCTTCAGAAATGAATTATACCATTATCAGTTGTGAGTTCAATGTTCATGCAGAAAAAGGAAGAGGAGGGGCAAGCGACCAACTCGGTTTCGGCTCACATCATGATCTCACGTTTCATGAGTTCAAGCCCTGCATTGGGCTCTGTGCTGAGAGCATAGAGCCTGCTTGGGATTCTGTCTCCCTCTTTTTCTGCCCCTCCCTATCTCTCTCTCTCTCTCCCTGCTCACTCTCTATCTCTCTCTCTCTCTCTGTCTCTCTCAAAAATAAATAAATAAACATTAAAAAAAAAAAAGAAACAGGAAGAGGAAATCCATCAATCTATACATGAGCCTGCTCTGAAAATGTTTAATTAACATCCACAGTGCATGATGAAGTTTTGGAAAAGATGGAAAATTGGCTAAATTTGTAGATTCATAAGATGATAACTAATACAAAGAAAAGTGTAATGGACAACACTGTTCCAAGGCCGAAAGACAACGAAATTTATGGTCATGTTATCCAGGATCAAGAAAATACGAAACCTTTCTCAGTGTTTTATTATAAAAAAAATATTGCATATATTTAGTTATTTGGAATATATATATGTATATATATACATATACACTTTGTGTATATATATTCTAAATATATATGTGTATATTATTCCATATATATGGATATATATAGTGTGTATATATTATATATTTGGAAAATATATTTGGAATAATATACACATATATATTTAGAATATATATATACAAAGTGTATATATACACACACACACACACACACACACACACATATATATTTGGAATAAATATACAAACACACATAAAGTTACGTATTGATCAGCTGAAGAAAATATGACCAGAGGCTTGCAGGAACACAATCCTGTAATGATTTAGGAACAACAGCCCTATATTCATTAATTCAGTGTTTGTGGAGGCTTAACCGACCCTAACTAGTGCAAATAAGAAGAAATGACTGTACGTGTGTATGTGCAAATTTATATAACTGTGAACAAATCAAATGTTCACACACATATATGTATACATATTACATAAATACAGATAAAATTTGAAGTAATACTGTCTGACACTCGGTCAGAACCTCCCTTATAGTTTACTTGAATGATCTAGAGTATTCTTGACTGGTCGCCAAACGTTACCAACACAAAGGCACTGACTGTCTTGCACTTTTTTGTATCCCCCTTACCGTGTTGATTCTACAGTATATCCCTCAAAAGTTTCTGTTGAAGAAACAAAAGATCTTTTGAAATGGCAAATTATCTCTTACTCATTTTAATGGAGAAAGGTGGACATGATAGCATTTATGAGAGCTGTTTAGTAGCTGTTCAGTAATTTGCCTTTAGTTATTAAAGTATAAGTATTACTAGGCTTTAAATGCACACACAGAAATGCATCATACCACCACAAAGTTGGGGAAAATCACCTGAAATGTGTTCGTAATTATTCACATGTAAATAACAACACTTTACTAGCAAAACAGGGTGACATTAAATCAATGATATTAATACTCTAACAAATATCCTAAAAATGAGGCCATTAACTTTACAACTTCAAGTACTTTAAAAGCTGCCTGAATTTCTTTTATGGGGAAGAATATTAATAGGAAACCATTATTCCACTTGTAAGTCAGCATGTGCTCTTTGAAAGTAGCATATATTTCCAGCATATGATAGATATACACTTAATTACTCAGGAACTTACATTTAAATAAAGAGTATAAAGTTACAATTTGAAAAGTTTCAATTAGTTTAAATAATTTAATGTGAAATAAAGTTGCTGGTACATGTGAAGACACAGAATTCATATCAAGAAATATATAAAGCATAAAGTTGAATTAATTTCCCACTATAATCTGCAGATGTTAAAACTATTTCCTAATTTGTTTAGTTGAGTAGTTGGCATGAAAATGTCCAATGTGGGGGTCAAGAAACTATTCAAGAAATCTGTTTTCCACTTTGCATCTTCAACAGTTATTTGGTTCAATCATTCTATCCTTTTTATGCGCAAGGCCTTTAGTAGGAAATTGACAAATATAGGTAAAAATGAAATAGAAAAAACAATCCCCAATGACTAACATGAACATGATAAAAAATATTTTCAACACCAGTGAAAATTTTCATTCCCCAAATGGACTCATATTGTATTAATCAATCATACCATTTTAATACATGCCTGCTATATGCTAGGCATGTATTCGTAAAATTTTAATATTACAAAAATTATGTGAGCTAAGAATGATTAGCTTCATTACACAGATGAGATTGGTGAGGCTCACAAAGTTCAGTATGTTGTCCAAGGTCACACTGCTAGCAAGTCATGAAGCTGAGATCTAATAAAAGTGCAATGTAATAGTGAAAATAAAATGGATTTTGAAGATTTACTCCCCAATTCCTTATAATTTATCTTGTACAAACACTAGGGTCATAACTTCTTCCACACAAGAAATTCTTTAGAGCTAAATTTTATTCATAGGTAGCAAACTGAAACTCAAAAGTAAATAAACAATTTGAAATGAGGTACATCCCCTTCATATTCAGTGACAGAGCAAGACCCAAGCATAAGTCTGATTCTTAGGTCATGGCTCTTGATAATGTACCAAACTTCTCCTGCCATTTCTCCCTTACTTTTAACTTATCAACTTTCTTAGCCTCAAATGGATTTTGATTAACTACCTGTAATAAGCATTTTTGAAAAGAAAACCACAGGATAATGATCAATAATGGAATGACAGCCACCATGTCACTAGTCTAATGATCCCCATAATCACTTCTATGAGAGAATGGCCACTTCCAGATAAAAAATTAAAAGCTTATGTTTTTTATGTCAGAATTTCCTGTCTCATTTTCAAATAACTTTTCAATTTGTTTAGTACATCAGTGCTGTGATCACTGTATATCCACAGAAAGACAAATCCTTCAGATTTTGCATAAAATAATATTCTCTGGAGAGTTAGAATAAGATGTGGAATTACTCCGAACACACATTTTCCACCCAATGTTACAATTCTGGGTAGCCCCAAGTATTTACAAAGGCTGAAAAATGGTCTATAGATACCATTAATTTTATTACCCTTTGTTTTCCTCCAAGCACAACAAAAAATTCTAAGGTGCCATTATAATTGCGAAAACAAATCACATATGAGCCTTTCCTCACATTTCTCAGAGTAATCAACTTTCTTTTCAATCAAGGATCAAACAGAAATGGCATACACTGACTTCTAATTTCTAATGATATCCAAGTCAAAGAAAGTATTATTGACTAAAGAACCAATAGGAAATGTAATAAATCTTTACTCATTATGGGTTATTACCCAAACACTTACTTTATCATACTCCATTTAAGGAAAAAGCATTTTAGTTTTAAGTGTTGATCATAAAAAATACAATCATTAATGGAGTAGAGATTTATCTTCTGTGGGAGATTCCTTCTTGCTGGCTCATGACTGCTTGTCAGTAATAAAAATTGGCTAGCACTTCCCTTGCTCATTAGGTAGAATTATTCCCTTGACTGGTGACATCAATGTATTTGTAACAACCCCATCTGAAAGCTGGCAATCCAGCCTTAAAAGTACTGATAAAAGGAGCAGGAGTAGATGAACGCATTTGGACATAAAGCTATTGTAGTTCGTCAAAAACAAAAAGTCAGGCAGGATACAACTGTGCATTAGATTGCCCCATACCTTTCATGTTTACAACTATACTATACAAAAATATCTAATTCTTGAACATGTACCTTAAATAATGTAACTGAATGGCTTTTTTTAGAAAAAATTTTGGGCATAACACATTGAAAATACCTTTCATTTAAGTAATAATGTTAGAGAAAGGGTATTATGTTGAATAAGAGCATTTTGATAATGATGTGTACTCAATCATATATACTCATATTATCCTAAGGTATAAACTCAATTGGGCATCTCAAAAATAAATTGCTGAGTTGAATATCACTAATGCTAAAGAGAATTTTTGGAAATGTGTATCTCTGGTTGATCATTAAATATATTTAAAACATGCAATATAAGCTCATTGAATCTATGGATTATTAAAAGTACTCTATTTTAGATGAATAAATAAAAGCAAATAGTGATAGCTTTATCTATGTCAACAAAAATATTCAAACATTTCCATTATTTAAACCCCCTGATGCTACAGCCTACCCTACAGTACCTTTTTCTTGAATCCGATATTGATGGCTGAAGTCGTGGAAAAGGCACAAATGTGGACCCGCAAGGAACTAGCTGTGAAGACATCATGATCTTCTGCTCAAGTATTTGTTCAAGAGAAAGAAATTTGTTTACAACCACAAACTCCCTTCATCCAGTCGCATGATCAAAGGAATTGAGTCTTTTGTCTTTAACATTACTTTGGAAAGATTTTATAGGATGTAAACATTTCAGCTCTAGCAGCTGATTCTAATTTCTTTAATGCTATCTTTGACTCAGCATTGCTTGACAGACTATTAAGGAAATGTTGATGATACAGGAAGACCAGTGTACTGGTTAACATGATTATTTTACAGAACACTGTGCATTCATTAATAGCAAGTAAGTTGTCACAATATTCCTCTCTGCTTCTTTCTAAAAATATTTTATTTATCTTTATTTAGTCTCAGGATGTTTGGTGTTCAAATTATAGAGCACATTACTTGTGTCCGAAAATGTAACCTAGTAAACAAAATCAGATGTTAAATAAGGAAGTCCATGATATTGAGACCATGTCTACCAAACACACGAGCCTTACAACCCAGAAAAATATGAGTGATCATAATTCAAGCAGCAAGGGCTTTCTACAATAAAAAAAAAAATGTATACAATCTGAATGCTAAATTCCAAGAGGACAATGATGTTTCATCCACCCTAGGAAATGCCTGATGTGTTGAGGAACACAATAAATGTGGAGAAATATATAAAATGTACAAGTCTCATTAAAGAGCAAAGAAAATGTTAGGAAGATATTAGCAATCTGTATAAAAACAATGGTACACAGCAGTATATATACTTCTTTTGTTGTCTTACTCATCATAAGCATTTTTGGAGGGCATCTAGGTGGCTCAGTCAGTTGAGCGTCCAACTCCTAGTTTCAGATTAAGTCATGATCTCCCGCTTCGTGAGTTTGAGCCCTACATCAGGCTCTGCGCCTCCCTCTCTGCCCCTCCCTTGCTCTCTCTCTCTCTCTCTCTCTCTCTCTCTCTCTCTCAAATAAACTTAAAGAAAACATTTTTGGTAGCCTTATTCATGATAATCTTGTTCTGACTGTGAAAAATCAAAGCAATGTAATTGCCTAGTAATAAAAATCAGATATTTCTTGATGCATCAATAGTATGGAATAGTATGCCATCACAAATGATGGAAAGCTACTTTGATATATTATTAAGTGGCAAAGCAACAAGTAAACAAACAAACAAACAAAAACAGTTGCCAAATACTATTGTGGTTTGACCCCGTTTGGGTAAAATCTATACATTGAAATATAGGGAGGGAAAATCTGAAGTGTTACACATCAAATTCTTAGCATTTTGTGAATTTATAAAATTTGTGAAATTATGGGGTTTTTTTGAGATTTCTGGATTATTGTTAATCAGTATTCTCTAACTTTCCCATAATGACCATGTATTTATATGTAATAAAAATAAAACATTAACAAAACAAGATCCGTCATTTGTACCAAGTAACATCACTATCACAAAGTTTAACCACCATTTTATTTCCTAAAATGCTTATCCCTTCAAACTCACTTTCTGAATGTCATTTACAAAGATCCAAACAGCTGCTCTCTGGTGACATTAGGTCATTTCAAAATACGTCATGCTTGAAATCACATCATCTTCAGAGTCAGAAGTGAGAGACTCTTGTCCTAACTTCAACTTACTAATTAGTTCAGCCAATTAGACTTCAGCCCCTTGCCTACTTCCCAGGATTATTTGTGAGGTTCCAAACAAGAACTTTAAAAGGGCAAATATTTACTGTAAATAAAGATTTTATGGAACATAAACTTTTGACCTTATCACCACCCAGGGATCAAGAACCATATTATCTAATATCCTCATAATTTTTATTCTTCTGAAGAGTCTGTGGGAGGTGCTTCTTCCATTCTTTCAAATACAATGTGCGGGTTTTGATGTTTAGAGCTTGGGGGCATTTTCTTTAACTCAACCGAACTAAGTCCCATTCTTTTCTCCCAGCCTCATCAGGGAAAATATATCCTCACAGCTCTCAGAGCAGAATCCCCAAGCACACTTCCAGAAAGACAGGTTGCCACCTGGAGGGACTGTAATGTTAAGGAACATGTACAAACTTCACAGACACACAACTTGCATTTAAATCCAACAGTAGGACTGCCTGGCTGTGGGACTTTGAAGGCACCTATGGTATTTCCCTGCTCTGAGACCTATGGGGATGGTAATTCCAACTTCCTAATATTAATGAGAATAAAATGAGAATGCAGGTGAAATACCTAGTGTAGAAATTGGCATGCAAAAAACTCTCAATGTTTTCTTTCTCACACAATTAGTAACCTGGGATAATATGATAACCATTATTATCACACGAGTGTGATAAAAGTTCGCCCTAAAGCAACAGACATTCCAATAAGTTTCAAAGGATTATCACTGAGAAATGTAGATTTGTGATAAGTTTACTCAAATAACAAAAACAACTCAAGAGCCCAGTGATTATTTCAACAGAATCTCTAGTGGGTCTGTACTAGAGTCTCTCTCAATGAAGTAATCAGAGATGTCTTTATTTCAGCAATGGCTGCTGGCAGAAGTGAGAAAATGAAGGCTGAAACAGTATTTCCCAGTTTTTGGAAGTTCTATAAAGTGGTAACTAGGAGTACCTGGATAGGCTTATCTGTGCATTAACTTTCTTGCTCTGATTATGCCTAGTTATCAAGAAGCCCAAATTGTTCACAAGATAAAAAATCAATTACAGAAATCTGTTGTATTTCTATACACCAATAATAAAGCAGCAGAAAGGGAAATCAAGGAATCAATCCCATTTACAATTGCATCAAAAACCATAAGATACTTAGGAATAAACCTAACCAAAGAGGTAAAAAGATCTGTACTCAGAAAACTATAAAACGCTGATGAAAGACATTGAAAAGGACACAAAGAAATGGAAAAACATTCCAGGCTCATGGCTTGGAGGGACAAATATTATTAAAATGTCTGCACTACCCAAAACAATCTACACATTCAATGCAATCCCTATCAAAATACCACCAGCATTTTTCACAGAGCTAGAACAAACAATCTTAAAATTTGTATGGAACCATAAAAGACCCTGAATAGCCAAAGCAATCTTGAAAATGAAAAGGAAAGCTGGAGGCATCATAATTCTGGGCTTCAAGTTATATTACAAAGCTGTAGTGATCAAGACAGGATAGTACAGGCACAAAAACAGACACACAGATCACTGGAACAGAATAGAGAACCGAGATATGAACCCACAACTATATGGGCAACTGATCCTCAACAAAGCAGTAAAGAATACCCAATGAGAAAAAGACAGTCTCTTCAAAAAAAAAAAAAAAAAAAAAAAAAAAAAAATGAAGGGAAAACAGGACAGCAACATGGAAAAGAAAGAAACTGGAGCACTTTCTTATACCATACACAAAAATAAATTCAAAATGGATAAAAGACCTAAATGTGAGACAGAAAACCATCAAAATCCTAGAGGAAAATACAGGGAGTAACCTCTTTGACTTGGGTCATAGGAATTTCTTACTAGTTATGTCTCCTGAAGCAAGGAAATGAAAGCAAAAATAAACTATTGGGACATCATCAAAATAAAAAGCTTCTGCACAGCAAAGGAAACAATCAACAAAACCAAAAGGTGGGGCACCAGGGTGGCTCAGTCAGTTAAGCATCTGACTTCTGCTCAGGTCATGATCTCAAGGTTCACAAGTTCAAGCCCCACATGGGGCTCTGTGTGGACAGCTCAGAGCCTGGAGCCTGCTTCAGATTCTGTGTCTCCCTCCCTCTTTGCCCCTCTCTGACTCATGCTCTGTCTCACTCTCAAAAATAAATAAACGTTTTTAAAAAGGCAACCTACCCAATGGGAGAAGATATTTGCAAATGCCATATCTCATAAAGGGTTAGTATCCAAAATATATAAAGAACTTATCAAACTGAACACCCAAAAACAAATAATCTAGTTTAAAAATGGACACAAGACATGAATAGATATTTTTCCAAAGAAAATATGCAGATGGCCAACAGACACATGAAAAGATGCTCATTATCACTGATCATCAGGGAAATACAAATCAAAACTAGAATGCGATATCACCTCACACCTGTCAGAGTTGCTAAAATCAACAACATAAGAAACAACAGGTGTTGGCAAGGATGTGGAGAAAGGGAATGCAAACTGGTGCAGCCACTCTGTAAAACAGTATGGAGGGCCCTCAAAATGTTAAAAATAGAACTACCCTACAACCCAGCCATTGCACTAGAAGGTATTTGCCCAACGAATACAAAAATACTGATTTGAAGGGATACATGCACCCCAAAATTTACAGCAGCAGCATCAACAATAGCCAAAGTACGGAAACAGCCCACTGACTGAAGAATGAATAAAGAAGATGTGATATCTATATATATATATTGGAATGTGCCCATTGACTGAAGAATGAATAAAGAAGATGTGATATCTATATATATATTGGAATGTTACTCAGACATAAAAAAGAATGAAATCTTGCCATTTGCAATGACATGGATGGAGCCAGAGTGTATTAGGCTAAGCGAAATGAGTCAGTCAGAGAAAAACAAATACCGTATGATTTCACTCATATGTGGAATTTAAGAAACAAAACAGATGAACATACAGGAATAAAAAAGAGAGAGAGAGAGAGAGAGGCAAACCAAGAAACAGACTCTTATCTATGGAGAACAAACTGAAAGTTACTGGAAGGGAGGTGGGCTGGGGGATGGGTTAAATAGGTGACGGGTATTAAGGAAGGCACTTGTTATGATGAGCACTGGGTGTCGTATGTAAGTGATGAATCACTAACTTCTACACCTGAAACTAACATTACACTGTACATTAAATAAGTAGAATTTAAGTAAAAACTTGAAAAAAAAAAGAAACTCAAATTTGTGGTTCAGCTTCCTTTGCTCAACACTGCAAAGTGAGTTTTTTTCAGTAAACAAATCTTCATTATTCTTTTTTCCCCCTCTTAGGAAAGGGATACCCTACCACATGTTCCTATTTATTTATTCCACAGTGATTGCAAATGAGGATCAACAGAAATAATATTCTGATTTAAAACTTTAGTCCATAAAACATCTTTCTAAAACACCAGAGTTTGGGCTAACAGTACATGCTGCCAGGAAAAACTCATTCTGACTCTGAATAGTATCATAAACACCAGCAGTAGCCAAGCGGAAAAACAGGGATAAGTAGGTGATTGGTAGTTACTATGTAACGTATTTGGACATCATTTGAGTTTCCAGGACTAACATCAACACTACCATTCAACAGCTAAGTTCATTTTTAAACTTAACATCCTGGAACTCTTTAACATTTCCAAACTCAAACTTGGAACATGAGTTGTATTAACCAGAAAAGAAGGAAACTGTTGAAATAAATAAGAGAAAAAGACATATATAATCCTTGAGACCATATGTTTCTTATTTCCTCATTGAATTTTCATCATATCTAGCATAACTCTATGTGCACATTTATTAAATAAAATAGAAAAAAAGTAGAGATTGTGACTATATTGCAATCTCCAACAATTTATCAACAAGAACATACTTTTTAACGTATTTAACAATTCTCTGTGTCTGAGCCAAAGTCAGTTACTTCCACTCTCTATCTGAACTTTCACACGTTAAAGGGATATTATAAGAGAATCTTCCACTCTACTAATGTGCTTTGATGAATAATCAAGTTATTGAGATCTTCTTATAAACCAAGGCTTAAAACCATATGACTTAATAACAGAAAACACTGCAATGAAACAAAGGGGTTCAGACAGCTTACTTCTCCCTTTGATCCTAGAAACACTGTTTCCTCCCAAGTATATTTTGGTCATTCAAAATTTACCCTTCTCAGGTAGCAATTCAAAAGCAAAGGAAAGTCTCAAATTAGCGACGTACACAGAGACCTCGGTTGGGTCACACTGTATTTCCACTCTTTTTCTGTGCAAAACAAGGACTACATAAATGCTATCATGAATAGAATGGTTTGTCAAGTTAGTGACAAAGGGGGTTATCAAGGATATCAAAATCCAATTTAGGATTTCTCACACCTGCTAATATCTTCTAAAGCACAAGGTGTCCCTTCTGATGCTAACAGAATAGTATAAGGAAAGTTACTAATGTAGTGAAGCTTTCTTTCAATGTTTAATAATTATTGGCCTTTTCAGTACTCTACATATTAATAAGAAAATTATCTCTCATTTACAAAAGAAAATCATGATCCTTATTTCTCTGTGGATATGTCTTCATAACTATAAATCATTTAAAAAGAAATATGTTGTGGCGCCTGTGTGGTTCAGTCGGCTGAGCATCCAACTCTCGATTTCTGCTCAGGTCATGATCCCAAGGTTGTGGGATCAAGCCCTTATCGGGTTCCACACTGAGAGTGGATTCTCTCTCCTTCTGTCTCTGCCCCTCTCCCCACCTCAAAAAAAAGAGAGAGAGAAATATAATAATATGGAAAGAAGATATGAAGAGGAACCAACTGTCCTAGCATTAATTGATAGCACTCTTGTGAACCAAAATATATTTGGGAACTTTTCAAGTTCTTCCATCTTCAGGGATGCTCAGTCTCCCCAACTACAAAATGAGATTTAAATAGTTTCCTCCCAGATCAGAAATCTAGCATCTTTTTAAATCGATTCATGTAGGAAGAAAAGTCTCAGCTTGGTTACAAAGGCCTTATTCATTCATTCAATAATTTTTAAGTCTTCTATTCTTCTATTGGGCATCATGCATAAAGTAGTGAACAAAAGTAAATAGCCTCTGTTCTCACAAAGCTTATATATCAGTCAGAAGAATAAAAAAATGAACAAACATAGCAATAGACGGAGGGAAGGAGGCAAACCATAAGAGACTCTTAAACACTGAGAATAAACTGAGGGTTGATGGGGGAAGGGGAGAGTGGGTAATGGGCATGGAGAAGGGCACCTAATGGGATGAGCACTGTGTGTTGTATGGAAACCAATTTGACAAAAAATTTCATATAAAAAAAACAAAAAACAAAAAACAGCAATAAATGTTCAAATACAAATTGAAATAAGTGCTATAAATACATAGTCCAAGACACTGAAAGAGCCAACAGATTGAGCAGGTGTGAAGCACCAATGGCCCCTCCAGTTGTACCATATTGTTTGAGCCAAGGGACTTGCTTCTCATAGGTAGTCAGCCCAAAAATGATTTTATTAATTAAAAATTGGCTTTCATTCACAATTTGAGATAATGTGTGATATTTGTCATTTAAACCCAGTATTCTTGCACTCAGTGGACAAAAGCTTGGAATATGGTGGATGGAGTAAAAAAGGAGAGAATTTTTTTACTTAACATATATAATACACTATCTCAGAAAACCACAGTTTGCAAAGATTGCCTCCTAGTCAATGAGCATCCACACCACAATGTTGAATGCCTCAACCCATTTATACTTTGAGAGAAAATCATAAATAGAGATATTGTTCCATGGAGTAAACTGATTTCCTGCAAGACTATCCGGGAAATTGTCTCTGCATTTCAAGTACACAACTGGCTAGGTACGTTACTTTAAACTTTCTCATTTTGAAATCCTACTCCAGGCAATAAATACGTGCAAGCCACAGAATTATTATTAACATAGTATTTGCTAGACTTGGGAGACTAATTATTTGAGCTGATACAGAAATGTCTATGTCCTGAGATTGTTCTCAGATGAAGAATAAGAAGGAAATGGGGAAACCAAGAAAGCTGTTGAAAACTAAATTAACATTAAGTAGGAAAAAAAAGCATAATAAAAGAAGCCTTCCATCTCAGCCTTTAAAATTTCTTAAGAAAAAAAAATTGGAGCCTGCTTCTTAGGCATTTGATTAAAACCTGGAGATAATTCAAAATCCATAAAAATAAGATTTATATGTTTTTATCAATGTATAATAAATAGATCTTAAAGTCCACTCCAAGAAAAAGCAGACTGCTTTACAGAACAGACACAACTTCACTGATTTCTGTATGCTGGATCAATGGAAGAGATGAATTGTCAACCTTCCCAATAAGGGCAAATTCTGATAATTCTGCCACTGGAAATTAGTCACAACATGGACTACATACTACATAGTATTCTAAGTCACATACCTGCCTTTTCTCTATTTCTGAGTCCATTGTTATGTATATAAAATTCTGATTATAATTTCCTTTTCTACTCATATGATTTTAATGTGAAAAAAGTCACTACCCTAACAATATAGCTTCTATCGCAGCCATACTTTTGTTTGCTAAACATGAAGCAGATGATTTGAAATTGCACTGTTCCGGATGCCTCCACAAAATCAGATGCATTTGAAGAGTCTGAGACACTACACCATGGGCCTCATCTAGGTAAGGCCACTGTGATGTGTTTCCAAAATGGCCAACCACTATCTCATTTTTCCTCTGTTTGGCTTTATATTTGAAATTTCAAAGCATAAAATTCCAATTTTTCAATTGTTATGTATTAGAAAAAGTATTAGAATACTAGCAATACTCATTTAAAGGTAGTATCTGTCACACTTTGGACACTGGAAATTGGACATTGGAAATTGGAAAGCCAGAGATGCCTAAATCAGTTAATGATAATTCCAATTAAAAATGACAATTGAAAGCACTCTAACAAATATTTGAGAGAATATAATACAATTTATCTCATTTTGGGCTCTCAAAAAAAAGCCCCTCAAAAAAAATTGTTTCTGAATCATACTCACCTTCTTCCTGTATTCTTAGAACCTTGGTTATATTGGCATCACTACCTTATTGGACAAAGGTGTTATATATAATACAAGTGATTTTGTCCATAGGGAACCCTAACCTGAAGTATCAGTGACTGTACATAATATCAAGCCATATTAAGATTAGGTTTTACTATATTGTAAGATTCAATTTTCAGTGGACCATTTGACTATATTGATTATTCTTAAAATTTCCTAACTTCTGCTTATTATTATAGTACCAGCCAGTTGAAAATTTAACTTTAAAATGTATTAAGAGGACTAGAGCATGAGAAATGAAGTACATACTTCCATGAAATGTATCTCTATTTGAATGAAAAATAAATAAGTGGATTTGTACCTCTTAATCCCTTTTATCTGGTAAGAGGTATAAACTTCCAATTATAAAATAAATCACAGGGATGAAAAGTACAACATAGGAAATACAGTCAATAATAGTGTAATAATTTTGTGTGGTGACAGATTGTAACTACACTTACCATGGTAAGCATATCATCATGTGTGAATTGTTAAATCACTATATTGTACAACTGAAACTAATATAATACATGCAAACTGTATTTCAATTAAAAATTTTAAAAATGGCTTTAACCTCTTCTTTGTGTTTTTGTTAGTTTTATGTTTTATATAATTAAGAATATTTCATAAATTCCATGCAAAGTGTTAAATAACTTCATGAAGACAGAAATAAATATAATGAAATTTATACAAATGAAAATTGAAAATGATTAATATATTTTATTAAAATTATCCATTAAAAACTAACTCAGCTTCTTTGATTATAAAAACAAATAACAGTACTAATTCACTGAGGACTGAGATTAAGATATAAGAAAATAATATTTTTCTTTAGGAAACAAGTATGCAGAGGACAGGTGCCATTTATTAATTTAACAAATATTTGCATAGCTTATACATATTGGGCACTGCATGGGCTGCTGGGAATACAGTGCCTTCAGAGGGCTTTCTTAAATCACTGTGGCATGTATATAAAGTGTAACTATTTATATACTGACATTTTTCAATAAGCTTATCATCTTCTAATTATAGATTTCTGATTCATGCCTATGAATCTCAAAATGTTAATATTTTGCCCTGCATAAAATATTTTTAATTTAAGTCCAACTAATGTTTTTAATGATATTAATGTCTCTAATTTAGGGCAGTATAGGTCCACATTCTCGCTAGTTATTTTCAATTTAACCACACATAGTACTTAGTTTTTATTTTGAATAAACTACTATAAAGGGTATTTTCCCTCTTGTTCATCTTGGTGGTCATTAAGTAATGATTGGAACTGTTATCAATAAAACAAAATGCAATGGCATGATCTCAGTATTAGCTTCTGCTTTAAATTTTGGAGACAGATATGAAGTGAATCATTTTCTCTGACATCTACAGGTCATTTGGTGAATCTTCTAATGATTAGCCTTTAAATAATCATTAACATTAAAGAAATGGTCTGATCTCTAAAGCTCTATGATTTGGAACCAGTTATGCAATTGTCTAATCACAGAATGCTCCTATAGACTGGAGATTAACCCACAAATCCCTAAAAGGCTTCCAAAATGTGTATTTCCCAGAGCTAAAGAGAAAATGTTTTACGGCATAGCAGATGACTGTAGAAGGTCCCAACCACCCAATTAATTAACATATTTCAAGCTATTAGTGCAAGATTTAATTGCAAATTTGAAATTTAACCTTTTCCAAACAGGTGATATTGGTTAAAATGGCACGCTGTTTATTTTTGCTTTTACTTTAACAATTCTGCTCAAATACTTTTATAAATCCTTACATATTTTGAAATAATCTCTAGGAAATAAATCCATATCTATCCAACAAAAGTATGTTTAAATTTAAAGAATAATAAAGTGAATTAAAATGTGTTTTCTATGTTGAATTCGATTTTGAAGGGTAGCAAATTTTACTATCAACATTGTGACTGTAATTCAATAGTTACTGAATAAAAGGATGACTTTTAATTGGTCTTAAGTCCAGAAAAAGAATACGTACTTTAACATATTTTATGATCTCCATATAAAAGCACTTTACTCTCCCTTTAGCCATTGTGAAAAACAAACTCCCAATATTGCTGTGTCATCATATTTTCTGAACATCTGAGGACTCAAGAGGAAATGGACTGAAATTGCAAAATTAAAAATTGAATTATATATATAACTGCAAGTCAGGGACCATATTTGAAAAAAAAAAAAATTAGGTTCCATCGTGTAATGGTTAGCACTCTGGACTCTGAAAAAAAAAAATTACTCTGTGTTTCAAACTCCATTTGCCAATTCCCCTTAAAAGGAAGCTAGGTAAAGCAAAATCACTCAGGTGAAAATTATGTAATGAAAATAAATATGAATTCAATTTTTCTGTTTATATCTTTGAGAAAATAACAGCGGTGAATATCAATCAACGAATTAAAAAACAACAAAACTAGAAACACCTAAACATGAGCATAGTACTGTGCTAAGTAGAAGCAGCATTTTTATGTGGCTGAAAAATAGCTGTTCAATTCTATAAACATGAGAGTCTGATAAACATCTGTTAAATACCACAGTCTACCTCTTAGCAAGAATATAACCTTGGAAATGTTACCAATCCCCTTCTTCCTCATTACTTCATCTATAAAACAGAAATAAGAATATCTACTTCATAGAGTTGGTGACTTGATTACCTGAGATAAAATACAAAAAAACTGTCTAGCACTTAACCATCATCAACGATTGTTATATCTTCCTCCCTAATACATTGAATTGGACATACAAGACTGAAAAATTAAGTTATTTGATAATCAGCATTTTAAATACATATAAGAAAAACTTAATTAGAAATGAAATGAATTGTATTAGAACCCAACAACATTATCCTGAACCACATCTGGAGGCAGCGAACAATAGCCTGGAAGCCAAATCCTGCCCACTGCTTGTTATTTTATCACCTGTGAACTAAGATGGATTTTATATTTTTAAACAGCTGGAAATAAATCCATAGAAGAAGAATATTTCATGGTATGTGAAAATTTTATGAAAAGCAAATTTCAATGTCCATAAATAAAGTTTTATTCAAGCTCAAACATGTTCATTCATCTACATATTGTCTATGGACACTTTTAAATTACAACAGCAGAGTTGAATAGCTGTAGAAGAGACTTTATGGCCTCCAATGCTTAAAATAATTGCTATCTGATGCTTTACATAGGAAAAATTTGCTGATCTCTGCTCTAGTGAGGAAGATATCCAATCTTCTGCCAAGACCTATTTTGTAACATTTTAGTAGCACTTTTAAGAGACTCACATTTTGGTTACAGAGGCTTTATTTTAATTATCTGATAATACACTCTACACTTTTAAATAATCCATGTTGTATGAGATGAAATGATGTTATGAAACTAAGAATAATGCTTATTGATTGGGGGTCCAAATGAAAACTAGCGTGAGGACAAGATTGGAAGAAAGACTTTTCACTACATTCTTATATAGTTTTTTATTACTAAATTATGTAAATATGCTACCTATTCAAATATTAAAGAAATATGTTTATTTTTTAAAGATGAGGTCATCAAACACGTTAAGCAAATCATTTCCTCTATTCAATTGAAAAAAAATGTATAGTTTTAATTTACAAAAGGAAGAAATATAAAAGAGCATTCATAATTTTAAAATCATGAGTTAAATGATATATCTAAGTCATTTACACTGAGCTAAAATCTGCCTAACTCATCTATTAAGCAAACATAGTTTCCAAAGTGTACTTTCTGTTTAATCAGAATTTCTTAATTACTTTCTATGAATTGACCCTAATATGCATTACTGTCCCACAGACAAAGCCACAAAATGACATCAAGTCTTTTCAAGACAAGAAAGTGGAGGAACCTGATCACATTTATGAATATAAAACTTCAGAAATCATTCATCTGCAGTAAACACTTAGACATTTTCATAGAACTCTGATAAGATATGAGATGAAAGAGACAGAGCTGTAGCATCAGTCTAGGATGTCTGAAAGTGATTAGGGAAAACCACTCCCAGGGCAACTCTACAATACTCTCTTCTTACATAATTTCCTTTCTGAGTTCATCAACCTGTTCAAAGAAATAAGAGTTCAGAACAAGTAATTTACTGGAAAAAGAACATTGAGTATTTCCATGGAACTTAGAGGCTGGGAGGTATTTTTAAGTCCATTGTTTCATTCACTCAACATATAAATTTATTCAGTGCTTACTATGGATAAACTGCCAAGGCTGGCACTGGAGAAGCAGCCATGAACAAAAAAGGCATGGTCCTCTTCATGAGGACAGCTAGCAAGAGGTTCTGTTACAGGCTGATAAGGAACTGCCAGTATGGGTGTTAAGAAACAGGAGTGAAGAAAACATGGAGGAAGGATTTAACCTGTTCCAGAGTTCAACAATGCTCACTCTGGCAGCACACACTCTAAAAGTGGGGCTATACAGAGATTTGCATGGCCCCTGGGGAAGAATGAAAGAGGTCAGTAAAGCCTTCCCTGAAAAAAAATAATGAAGGAACAGAGATCTGAAGGGTAAGAATCACCTAGAGAAAAAGTTAATGGGACTTGGAGAAGCAGAAATTGTTCAAGGCAAAGTGAAAAATAAACATACCGTGAGATATTTTACATGAAGCTATAAATTGATAACATACTTATTTAGCAAATACGTAGGCAAAACACTAATTTTAAATATAGCTGTGGTGGTCTTGAAAACTGTTGACTTACCATTCTTCAAGGGAATTCACTAGACTCAAGCTACATGCATAAGAAATTTAGCTCATGATTTAACTTGTAGCTTCCAAACAATTATATTTGATATGTAGATAATTACCCATCTGTCTCTTGGCAATATCTTAGAGAATTAACATTTTAACATACTGCAATTGTGAGGACTCTAAAATCAGAAGACTAAAGTTCAATCTCAGTAAAATGCCTTGTGTACCTCTCAGGAGGTATATCAATCGGAAGCCTCTTCCAATATAACCACAGAACTATACATTTTATCAGATTGAATACACAAAAATCAAAAATCACATTTACTATCATCTTAATACTCTCAAAGAAAAATCTGTGAAGGTAAAAATATAATTAAAAAGAAAATATTGGGAGGTAAAAGGAGTTCGAACAAATACCAAACTTAATTTTAAAAACTGTACAGTTAATCTTTAACTGGTGATTTCTTTACCTTTGAAGGATCACCCCATGTTGTTAAAATGGACGTCTGCTAAAATTTTCTGTATGGTTCTTACCACATGAAGTTGGTGACATTTCATAATATAAAAATTAGGCTTGTTACTGTTAGGATGTCCTTGGAACCACAGTAGAGGGGACGGCCATCTTGCCAGCACAACCCAAGGAAAAGCCCCTAGTAGCTGCCAGAACGAATTGGAGGTCAACCAATCACGGAGCAACAGCACGACCTGACGGGAAAAGGCCCACCCAGACCTAAACCCGGAACCGCCGCAGCTTAAAAACCCCACCCCACCACACCTGGATGCGACTTCCCTGACTCCTCTCTCTCACTCCCTGAGTCACGGAACCTCGCCCGAGACCTCAGTTCCCAAATAAAGCCTTTGACTGCTAAATTTTTTTAGCCTCTGACTCCTATCTTTACCCTGCCTTACACCTGACCCTAACAGTTACATACCTATCAGAATGGCCAAAATAATAAGATTTCAACACTAAATGCTAGGACGGTGTGGAAAACTGAATCGCTCATACACTGCTGATGGGAAAGTTTGGCTATTTCTTAAAAAACTAAACATACAACTACTATGTAACCCAATAATTGCACTCTTAGGCATTAATGTCAGAGAAATAAAAATTTATTTTCACACAAAAACCTGCACACAAATAAATGTTCACTGCAGATTATCTGTAATAGCTCAAAGCTGGAAAAACCCAGATGTCCTTTAAAGGGTGAATGGTTGAATAAACTGTGGTACATGTATGCCATGTCATACTACTCAGGAATAAAAAGAACTATTCATACACGGAATAACACACGTGAATCACTAAAACAACCTAAACATTCAAGAAAGGTCACTGTATCGAAAAGTTATGGTATGCCCACACAAGAGATTACATTGCAAATTTTTAAAAAGGGAGAACCCGAAGCCCTGTTATGGAACTATCTCCAAGACTGCTTATAAGGTGAGGGGTGCCTGGGTGGCTCAGTGGGTTAAGCTTCCAACTTCAGCTCAGGTTATGATCTCACGGCTCATGAGTTCGAGCCCCACATCAGGCTCTGTGCTGACAGCTCAGAGCCTGGAGCCTGCTTCGGATTCTATGTCTCCCTCTCTCTCTGCCCCTCCCCCACTCACTCTCTCTTTCTCTCTCTCTCTCTGTCTCTCAAAATGAATAAACATTAAAAAAAATAGGGGAGCCTGGGTAGCTCGGTTGGTTAAGTGTCCAACTTCAGCCCAGGTCATAATCTCACAGCTTATGGGCTCTGTGCTGACAGCTGAGAGCCTGGACCCTGCTTTGGATTCTGTCTCTCTCTCTTTCTGCCCGTCCCCTGCTCATGCTCTGTCTCTCAAAATAAACATTAAAAAAATATTTTAAAAAATATTTTTCTTTTAAGCATACGACTTGATTTTGGCTCAGGTCATGGCTTGCAGCCTGTGAGTTCAAGCCCCACATTGGGATCTGCACTGACAGTGCAGAGCCTGCTTGAGATTTTCATTCTCTCTCTCCTCTCTGCCTTCCCCTGCTCCCTCCCTCCCTCCCTCCCTCTCTTTCTCTCTCTCTCAAAATAAATAAACTTAAAAAAAATAAAGTGAAGGAAGAAATGTACAACACAGACTATATAGTCACTATCATTTGTATAAAGATAAAATATACATACATCCACGTACTTCCTTCCAAGCTTATAGAATGTTTCATGAAGCATATACCAAAAACAGAAGACAAGCTAAACCGATTGCCTTTGAAAATGCAAACAGGGTGGGGGCAGAGATAAGAGACAATTTTCACTCAATTCCTTCTATTCCTGTAAGTGTTTTAAAATTTGAAACCATGTAACTGCATTACCTATTTAAAAAAACAAATACATTTTTTAAAAATAAAACATGTATGTATTTCAGCTTTTAATAACTCTCTTCCAAGAGTAGCAGAAAGGTTTTAATGTACATGTGGTTGCAATTAGAAAGGTGAAAAGGGTAACATGAGGAATTTTAGGTTTCGAAGTTGGAAATAAATTTGTCTAATATGTCTCTGGTCTGGAAGAGAATTGCTGGGTGTCAGAAATACTCCAGTGGTTTGAGCATTTTCTTTGATATGATTCCATATTCTCACTGAGCAGGCTTTTCATCCTAATTTGTTTTCAGACAGAGTTCACTGGAAAAAGAAAGCCCTGAGTAGCATTAAGGCACATTGGTAGGCTTGGCACTTTTCCCGTCTCATTATACATGATCAAATTTGTTTTGTAATACAAATAATGTCTCCTGTGAGACTAAGCAGTGAGATTTTTCTCAGGATGTGAACAGTTGAGAAAAAACTTTGGAATAATAACTGACTTCACAAAAATAGGAATATTGGGTTTAAAGCTAGTATATGAAATGTTTTTTCTGGCCAAGAAAAGAGGAAAAAATATAATCTTCATTCTTAGCAGAAGATTTTTAAAAAATAAGATCAGTGGACTTCTCAAAAGTCAACAGGTTTGGAAAACAGAATTCGGTTCAAATGTGTTATACTTTATCCATGCATGCAAAAAGCTACTAGCAGAAGTTACAACTCCTTTGAATTATGAAATGTTTCCCACAGCCCTAATTTCAAAAACAACCATTAAAAAACCGTCCAAGTTTAGATTTTTTCTACTGCAAGAGGTTTTTGGAAATGAAAAGAGAAGACCTTGGGAACTTAAGCAGGATATAACTATGCAGTGACTATAAAAATTTTAAACGAGAACTAGGAAAGAATAAAACCACCTCTACCCACTTAGCTCCAGTCTTCACCACCACCATGAAATGAACCACCTGGGTTGAGGAGAAGAGGGAGCACCATCAACAGGGATACGGACATGGCACAAGGGAGAGTGAGCAGAGGTCATGACCTTGGGGAAACAGGGTCAAGTTAGGAAGGTTGCTAACCCTCCCCAAGACTGCATGATGAATGACCAAAGAGAAACCTGGAAGTAAGACTGTACTCCCCTTGGCCTTTTTCATGACTTTACTGTGATATAATTCATATAGCATAAAATACACATATTTAAAGTATACAATTCACTGGTTTTTAGTATATTAATAGAGTTGTGCAAACATTTTTAGAACATTTTCAGTCCCCCCAGAATACCCTGTACTCATTCGTCCATTAGTAGTGGCTCTGCATCCTGTCCTTGGCAACCACTAAACTATTTTGTGTCTTTATAGATATGCCTATTCTGAATATTTCCTATGAACGGAATAATATAATATGCAATATTTTGTGACTGGCTCCTTTCACTTAGCATAGTGTTTTCGAGGTTCATCCACGTTGTAGCTTGAGCCAGTACTTAAAGCCTTTTGATTGCTGAATAATATTCCTTTGTATGGATATATGACATTTCATTTATCCATTCATTCACTGATGGGTATGTTGTTTGTTTCTATTTGAGGGCTATTATGAATAATGCTACTGTAAAAACCATGTACAAGTTTTTGCATGACCATATGTTCTCGTTTCTCTTCAGGATATACCAAGGAGGGGAACTGTGGTAAATCTGTATTTCATTTCCAGAAATGAAACTGCCAGACTGTTTTCCAAAGCAGCTGTACCATTTGACAGGCCCCTGGTAACATACAAGGGTTCTAACTTCTCAACATTCTCACCAACACTTGTTATTATCTGTCTTTTTCAGCATAACCATCTGAGTAGGTGTCAAGTAAGTTCTCATTTTTGTTTTGATGCGCATTTCCCTGATAGCTAACGATGCTGAGCATCTTTTTTTCTGTGTGCTTACTAGCCATTTACACCTCTTCTGCAGAGAAATATCTATTCAGATCCTTTGCCCATTTTTTCCCACTGGGTTGTCTTTTTTTAATAATTGAGTTTTAATAGTTGTGTAGGTATTTTAGATACAAACATCTAGAATAGCTGATGTATGATTTCAAATGTTTTCTTCCATTCCATCGATTACCTTTTCACATTATTGATGATGTCCTTTGAAGCACAAAAATTTTTAACTTTGATAAAGTAAATTTATTTTTTTCCCTTGACATGTGTACTAATGGTATCAGAGCATTTGTCTTTATCAGAGAGGAAAACTATGTATCTTCCAAGAGAGGAACCCTACGAGCTATGTCATCTTTGGGGCATATGGACCTTCTAGGGATGCAGCCAACAATTTGACACTTACATGATTAACAGATGGACACCTTCCTAGAACTCAGAGTGTTTTCCAAGTCACCTCTGCCCTGTGGCCACAGTCCAAAACACTTATTAGTCTCTGAAAAAGGATGCTGGTGCTAATTCCCAAAGGGTGGTGATAGTACAGAAGGCAAAACCTGCACCCCAACGCCTAGTGAGTGATTAACACACTTGTTATAAAATCTGTGTTACTGTTACTACTGGGTTGAAATAGAAGAAAAACAAAGAACTCTGAACACACAGACAGACTTCCTTTAAAAAAAAAAGAGAACAAATAAAATGAGTACGCCAAAAAAAAAAAAAAATTAAATTATTGAAGAAAACTGTACTGAAATAAAACTCCAATCTGCAGCAACTTATGGCACACTATGCATAATAAAAAATTGATAGCAAGTAAGACATAGTCTAGTAAAGTTACCAACCTTCATAGAATAAGTTTTACATATATATTCAGTAAGTTACAAAGGGGATAGGTGAATTTGAGTGATCTGATGTTTCCTCAAGGAAATAATACCTGAAAACACAGTGATATCTACAGTATTAAACAACAAAAGAATTATATGTCCATGCAATTAGGCCATTCAATAAAAAAGACATATCTTCTCAAGCATGCAAGAAGTTAAAAAAAAACTGTGTTAAAGAAAACTAATGAGTATTGACTCGTTAGACTTTCCTGGGCACACTCTAAAATTCTTTAATGAAATCGTTTCATTTAAGAGAGAAATCAAAATAAAAGCTCAGGGTGGGAGATGCTACGAGTACTACTGATAAGTATAACTCTAGATAAAAAAATAAGCTCTAACAAGTATTGAAATTATGATTGTAGGATGGAATGTGAATATTAGAAACCTTGCCATTATAAAAAAAAAAAACTGTCTTGAAAAAACAAAATTGGGAGGTGGAAGTGTGAGGCAGTGCAATGATATTTACTTCCCCATCCTTCATTTGACAGATAGCAGATGTCTGAACTTGAAACACACCCATCCCAGGATGTCATTACATTTTATAAGACTTTTAAAAGCTAATCTCTCTTCCTGTAAAAATTTTAAAAAAAAATGCTTCAGTTTCAGCAATATCTTCCTTCAATTTCACTTAAATTTCTTTGTTTTGAATCAATTCTGAATAATTCTGAATTCAGAAAAATTAACTTAATATCTTTCATTTTAAAATGTTTTACATATAGCATGATTCCACTTCAGTAAAACTGTCTCATCCTGTCCCATACATCCATACACCCATCTTCCTATCTATAGCTGCCTCTACATCTGTATATAAGACGTCTGAAGTTATCATTATTAACATAACATACAACATATTATATGTTATTTCTGAGTGGTTGAGTGAGTTTCCTTATTCATATTTCCTTATTTGTATTTTTTTAACTTTTTTATGTTTTATTTTTTACATTTGAGAGAGAGAGACAGAGAGCGAGTAGGGGAGGGGCAGAGAGACAGAGACAGACAGAATCTGAAGCAGGCGCCAGGCTCCAAGGTGTCAGCACAGAGCCCGACACGGGGCTCAAACTGACGAAGAACCGTGAGATCATGACCTGAGCCGAAGTGGGATGCTTAACCAACTGAGCCACCCAGGCGCCCCGCTTATCTGTATTGCTGTATCTTAAATGGACATATGTAATTTGTACAAAAAACAATACAGCTATCTTCTAAAAACATTTTTATTAAAAAATCATCATTTCATAAAGTAACAGATTAGAAGTAAACTCCAGTATGGTAGACAAAAGCATTTTAAGGTAATGCTTCTCAAATTTTAGAGCAAATACCAATCAGCTAGGAATCTTCTAAAATGCAGTTTCTTCCTCTGTAGGTCTGGTATAGGTCTGGAGTCGGTCCAGGGCCTGCAATTCTAATAAGTGCCCAGGGCCACACATTGAGTAATAGGTTTTAAGGAATTTCACGGAGCTGTTCTTTAAAAAAGCAGAACATTGGGGCGCCTGGGTGGCGCAGTCGGTTAAGCGTCCGACTTCAGCCAGGTCACGATCTCGCGGTCCGTGAGTTCGAGCCCCGCGTCAGGCTCTGGGCTGATGGCTCAGAGCCTGGAGCCTGTTTCCGATTCTGTGTCTCCCTCTCTCTCTGCCCCTCCCCCGTTCATGCTCTGTCTCTCTCTGTCCCAAAAATAAATAAAAACGTTGAAAAAAAAATTTTTAAAAAGCAGAACACTTATAAGCCATGAAAATGAGGATATAAGGGGAATTAGAGAAAACAATAGAAATGAATAAATAAAAATAATTAAAATCTATACTTTGCCAGGCACTTCTACCCTGAGTCACCTAGGGAAGATCTGTTTCTACAGTTTGAGGAAACATTCTTTTAGATTTTATGTTTTGATAAAGTAAAATTTATGTATTTAGTTATTCAATGAAATTTTGGAAGTTCCTTTCTTCCATTTTTGTCTACTGTGACTCCATTTTTTTTATACATGAACTTTAAGTACTGCAAAGTGAACCACTTTATGGGAAAATATCATAGGAGAAAAGCAGCAGAATCATATGGAAGGTAATAGGCCCCCGCACTAGATAGAGCAATTTAAGGAATAAAACCCATAAAAGTTCTGTAAATGCTATTTCGTGATGCGAAGTATGAAATCACAAACCCCAAATATTCCTTCTCTAGTCACTAACACTTGAATTCAATCCTAAATCACTGGTAATATGTAAAAATTTTAGAGCAATGTTTCTTAACTAACATCAGAATCTGTTGGGGAGTTTGTTAAAAATGGGCATGAAAGAGTTCTGAGGGCCAGGTTCCAAATGTGGATTTTCAACAAGTAACATATTAAAGTTTGAAAACCTTGTAAATCTGTTATTTAGATACATTCAAGTACTTACTTTTTTGAAGTTTTTATTTAAATTCCTTTTAGTTAACATGAAGTGTAATATTAGTTTCAGGTGTACAATATAATGATTCAACAATTTCATACAATACTCAGTGATCATAATGACAAGTACACTTCTTAATCCCTGTCACCTATTTCACCCATCCCCCCACCCATCTCCCCTCTGGTAACCCTCAGTTTGTTCTTCACTTAAGAGTCTGTTTCTTGGTTCGCCTCCTCCTCTTTTTTTTCCCCTGTGTTCATTTATTTTGTTTCTTAAATTTGACATATGAGTGAAATCATATGGTATTTGTCTTTCTCTGACTTGTTTCACTTAGCATAATACTCTCTAGCTCCATTCACATCGTTGCAAATGGCAAGATTTCATTCCTTTTTATGGCTGTAATGTGTGTGTGTGTGTGTGTATATATATATATATATATATATATATATGATACGTATATATGTATGTGTGATACATATACATATGTGTATACATACGTGTATGTGTATACATATATATGTATCTTACATCTTCTTTACATATACATATGTGTATACATATGTACATGTGTATACATACATATATATGTATCTTACATCTTCTTTATCCATGCATCAGTTGATGCACATTTGGGCTACTTCCATAATTTGGCTATTGGAGATAATGCTGCTATAAACATCAGGGTGCATGTATCCCTTTGAGTTAGTATTTGCATTCTTTGGGGAAATACTTAGTAGTGCAATTGCTGGATAGGAGACTTGAAACCATAAAAATCCTATAGGAGAACACATGCAGTAACCTCTTTGACATCAGGCAAACTTCTTTCATAGCAACTTCTTTCTCGATATGTCTCCTGAGGCAAAGGAAAACAAAAGCAAAAAGCTATTGCGACTTCATGAAAACAAAAAGCTTCTGGACAGTGAAGGAAACATTCAAAAAAACTAAAAGGCAACCTATGAAATAAAAGAAGATATTTGCAAATGACATATCTGATAAAAGGTTAGTATCCAAAATATATAAAAAACTTATAAAACTCGACACCCAAAAAATGAATAATCCAATTAAAAAATGGGCAGAAGACATGATAGACATTTTTCCAAAGAAGATATCCAGATGGCCAACAGACACATGAAAAGATGATCAACATCACTGATCGTCAGGGAAATGCAAAACAATACTACCATGAGATATCACCTCACACCTGTGAGAATGGCTAAAATCAACAACACAAGAAACAAGAGGTGTTGGTGAGGATGCGGAAAAAGGAGAACCCTCTCACACTGTGTGTGGGAATGCAAACTGGCACAGCCACTCTGGAAAACAGTATGGAGGTTCCTCAAAAAGTCAAGTATTTATTTTTTATTGCTAGCTGAAAGCAGAATTTAACTAAATAGGACCTGGGTATTTTAATAGAGGTTAAGCTAAACAGCAAGTTATAAAAGACCCAATAAATCTTGGTAAGAAGGACAGAGTTTGGTAGGAAATCTCATGGGTCTTGGGGGCTGAATGTCTTAAGCAGTAAGGGGGCAAGAAGAGATTTGGGCACAGTGCCGACAAAACAAAGGTGAGAAGACCCCAAAACCAGACCTCATGTGTTTACAAATGTTCTAAAACACCCATTCCTTTCTCTGTTCAGACAAACTAAAGGTAGAATGGCCTTGGGTTCAGCTTTGTGGGTTTACAAAGAGAATGAGAAGGAGCAAAGGTAAATAAATGGCTGTAGGTATGCAGGGTCATAAGGATGTAAATGAAATCCAGGTCTCACAGTTCTTTTACATGCATCACTTGATTTCTCAGTAAGCCTGCTTTCTCAATACATAAAAGCAGAAACTGTATAAGTAAATCATTTAATATCTCTAATGTATGTTCTCTGTATGTTCAAATCTTGCTTCGGGGTTAAGGAGAATATTCATCTAGATATATAAAACAATATATATGTTACTCCTAATGCTATGGTTCTAAAAATAGCAAACCAGAAGATAACAAAAGTATGGGGACATGATAGGTATTATAATAATATTCTTGCTGCTGTTGTGTGAATATCTGTATCCCTATCTGTTTCTTAATTCTCTTCCTTGAAAACTGTAACTTTATAACTTTAAGGACTAGGCAAAATAATCACAACTCCAATTATGAAATGCATCACAAGCATACTTTCCTCCTTAGAAGACCCACATCAGGATGATTTTTACATTAATTTGTTGAATTTCTTTTTTTATGTTTACTTATTTTTGAGAGAAAGAGAGCACAAGCATGAGAGGGGCAGAGAGAGAGGGAGACAGAGAATCTGAAGTGGGCTCTGGGCTGACAACAGACAGCCCAATGTGGGGCTCCAACTCACAAACCATTGAGATCATGACCTGAGTCGGATGCTTACGGACTGAGCCACCCAGGTGCCCCTATTTACTGAATTTCTAATACATGTTTAGGCCATAACTAGATAGTTAGTTTAAAAAAAATTTTTGAGACCTTACATCAAAAGGGTGTTCAATAGGAATCAACAGCTTGTCTCAAATTCAATCCCACTCCCATATGCTTATTATCAGCTTAAAGGGAAAAAAGCATTGCTCAAATAGACTAAATTTCAAAATGTATGCACTTTCTCAGCAGGAGTGAGAGAAAAAAATTTAAGCTCAAAGATCCTGGCAAAATCATTTAGAAAATCAAACATTTGGATCGTCTAGATTCCACTTAAGTGTTTTACTTCAAGTACCATGTGTAAGAAAAAACACAGAATGAAGATTGGTTATTTTAAATGTGGCACATTCTGTGATCACTGTCAGAAAAAAGATGGATTTTTATACTGCATATAAATAATTTCTGTTAGATATACTATTTTAATAAACAATTATCAAAATCAAGAAAAAGCTTCAGCCTTGCAGTATTTCTCCATTGAGTTATGCTTTGTGTTAATATGTACAAAACCATTTAAGATTTTAAACGTGCTAAAACTAATATAATGCTATGGGTTAACGTCACTGGAATGAAGATTAAAAACTTACTTAAAAAATACTTTAAATGTAGACTACACTTTCATTTTATCCATGTACACAGGCTTAAAAATAGGCACAAGGTCATCCGCACAGGTTCTAAAATAAGTCAGCCAGCAAACACATAAAACTGAACATGCTCTGTTTCTCACTTCTATTCCCGTTTGCTTAGTTATCATGGGAATCTCTGTTTCCTTTAGGTAGATGCTTGCATTCTACAAACCAAAGGGTGTGGGTCAGTAAAAGGGAAAAAAAAAAAAAAAAGCCATGGTAGAAAGAATATTGCTGAAGCCAAATCAGCTAGACGCCATGGAAAATTTGAACACAACATGGAAAGATTATGTTCCTAATGATGTAATTTTTTTTTCAAAATACAAGAAACTGCTCACATTCATGTATTTATGATTCATGATTTCAGACAATTGAAGAAGTTGTGCCAGACCACGTTCTCTCTGTTCGCAGTGCATGTTTTTACAGCGCTGCCTCTAAGGGAGTCACTAAAGAAACTGAACAGGCACAGCGTGGCCTCCAGGAGGCAAGTAAAACTCAGCGGTTCCTTGTTTTTGCCTCTTCTATGCCTGACTACTTAGAGATTGATGAGGATTAACTCGTGCTGAAATACCCTCTGAGATCATTAAATCTATCTTAAGTCCATAACTTCTGTTAAATTATTTTCATCAGATTATAATGCAAAAGCACTGAGGAATAAGAGCTGTTTTTGTTTTGGTTTGAGGAACAAAACATCAATCTGATATGTAAAATTGTATAGAGTACATCTAAAGGCAACAGGAGAGCCAGTGTGTGGCAGGTAGATATGGGGATTTTCAGGGTGTTGAAGATGGAAGGACTGTTTTTTGTTTTGTTTTGTTTTGTTTTGTTTTGTTTTGTTTTTTAATTTTTTTTTCAACGTTTATTTATTTTTGGGACAGAGAGCATGAACAGGGGAGGGGCAGAGAGAGAGGGAGACACAGAATCGGAAACAGGCTCCAGGCTCTGAGCCATCAGCCCAGAGCCTGACGCGGGGCTCGAACTCACGGACCGCGAGATCGTGACCTGGCTGAAGTCGGACGCTTAACCGACTGCGCCACCCAGGCGCCCCAGGACTGTTTTTAAAAGGAGAGGGAGCCTTAAGTGGAAAGGTTTTATAAAAATAAACGTTGGGGCGTCTGGGTGGCTCAGTTGGTTAAGTGTCCAACTTCAGCTCAGGTCATGATCTGAGGGTTCACAGGTTCAAGCCTCACATCAGTCTCTGTGCCAACGGCTCAGAGCCTGGAGCCTGCTTCGTCTTCTCTATCCCCCTCTCCTTCTACCCCTCCCTCACTCGTTCTCTCTCTCTCTCTCTCTCTCTCAAAACTAAATAAACATTTTTAAAAAGTTAAAACATAAAATAACAAATGTTCACTACTTTTTATTTCATTTAGATGGTGGTGACAGCAGTTTTTGTGTGGAAGGATATATAAAGTAGGATCATATAAAATTAAAATGTGAATGTTCCTTAAAATCTACTTTCTTCTATTCCTTAGAGGGCACCTTCTAAATCATCTAGAAAAGATAAATGCCCAGCCCTTGCAGTCAGTGTTAATGATAGGGAACCCACTTCATTAGGATGAGGTAAGATCCTAACTCTGGGACAGTGTATGTATTTCCTGTAGCTTCTTGCTGTCTCTGAATCATGATAAAACAAGTTTCCTTTCCCAATTACGTTAATTTTTTTTAATGTTGATTTATTTATTTTGAGAGAGAGAGAGAGTGAGGAAGCAGAGGAGGAAGCAGAGAGAGAGTAAGAGAGAGAATCCCAGCACAGAACCCGATGTGGGGTTCAATCTCAGGAACCATGAAATCATGATCTGAGTGAAACTCAAGAGTCGGGCGCTCAACCAACTGAGCCACCCAGGGCCCCCCCAATTACATTTATTTATAAAACATCCACTGTGGGATACATTTAGTGCTAGGTAGAAAGGCTACCATATCAATTTCAGTAAGCAATGTGGTCACTTCCCCAAAGAGCTTGGATATCTCCAGGCATTTCAACAGATTTCTCTCATACTTTCCACCCTGACATTTTCCCTTCT
This sequence comes from Puma concolor, assembly GCF_028749965.1. NCBI lineage: Eukaryota > Metazoa > Chordata > Mammalia > Carnivora > Felidae > Puma > Puma concolor. Next base: position 24,743,087 of record NC_141683.1, read on the forward strand.
ACAATAAGGAGAACAATTCACACTTCTATCTTCCCTGGTTGGTGTCCTTTCTGAATAGTTGCACCTATAATGAACCACGACATGTGAAACATATTTTGAGAAGCTCATAATGTAATAAGAATCTAGGCATAATATCAAAAGTAATGGGATTTTGTTATATGTCAGAAGTATTTATAAACACAATGAACCTCAAACTCTTGACAATTCTGCCGCTCTGCCTATTCTTGTCTATCACGCCATCACAATAATTACCTTCCCAATCCCAATCCCTATCCTGGACCCAAATTAACTTAAAAAAAAAAAAAAAAAGGAAAAAAAAGGAGAGAAGAAATAGTTTTATGTCAACAGAAAACAGGAGACCATACCATAAAATGACACCCCCCAATTCTCAATAGCTGTGTTCATCTTTACATTGTATCTGTTTTTAAAAGGAATTACTGATTATTAAAATCATGAGATTTTCTTTTTCATTTTTCAGATGTCTCCATAGTAGTTCATTAAGAGCCAAACCATTCCTGTTTTAGAAAGACAACAATGGCATAAAATCTCTTCTTTTTCATAATTCCTATAGTATTTGCATGTATCATAATTTTGAGTAAGAATTAACCAAAAACATAGCAAATATAATCCTATCCCATTTCTGGAGGAATATAATGATGCCTACGAACAATCCCACTGAAGTGTATCACCTATAGTAAGCAGCTTGGTGTTAATTAAGGATCGAGATGGGCTTTTTCATGGCTCCTGTGGATATTCTCCTCTTACAAAGTTTATGACTTAACATGATCTCTGTGTAAAAAAAACCAAAAAACAAAGAAAAATGGCAGGCTGATAAGAAAAATGACCATCTGGTCCAGCATGCACAGAGAATTTATTAATTAGCAAAATAATTCAATTTTGCTTACCACAATTAGCCCCCTCTAACATCAAAATGATGAGAAGTATGCAAAAAGAAAAGAAAAAGGAAAGAAAACTATAAGATCACTAAAAAGGGGAGATAAAAAAAATACCTATTTCTGAAGCCTTATTTGTGAACAAGAACAGGTAATTTATTTGATGAAGTAGGTTAATAAATCAGTTTTCCAGCTATCTACATTCTTTTAAATGAAAACATATATTGACTATTTTAAGGAGCATCTTTTGTTCTCAAGGTAATCAAATTCTTTCTCAAAAAAATACCTCTTAGAATTATTCAAAAAAAGCAAGGTGATTTAATTACTGTTATGTGGTGAGATGTGAGAGGTTGCACATCCTGACAGGGAGGCTCTGTAATATTTTATCTCACTGTTGTCACCAAAATGTTACAAATCAGCATCCTGGCAAAGTGGATGATGTCTAATACTTTCCAAAAAGCATTCTTTCACTGCAAGCTGTTATTATAATACTGTGAATGATTGATTTTTCTTTCTAAATAGAAAATAACTATGAGATAATGAGACCAAAGTAAGTTCTTCAGTGGTCAGTCCCAATCCACTGCTGAAGAAATTATAAGTGCAATTCTCATACCATAAAAAGAAGTGGAAATCATATATGCCAAATCTATTAAAATCTACCTCAAGTTATCAGTTAACAAAGAAGACCATAAAGTAAGGATATTATATCTGATCTATAATTGTGTAATAATTTTTAAATTCGCCTTAACTTCTGTGGGTTTTTTTTTTCTTTTATTTTGTTTTGGCCTACAGCTTTTGCAGGAAAATGGGAGAAATAATATTTCCACAACCAGTGTAACAAGCCAAGTAATGTGTGTAACTTACCAGAATCTCTAATGTCTTTGGGGACTTGGTCAATGATTTGCCAGGAAAACAGAACCAAAAACAAATAAGCTGTGAACTAATGGTAAGAAGACAAAATGCTGAATTAAATGAGCTCACATTTCTTCTATATTTGCCTTTTTTTCCCAAATATTTTTCTGATGGTTTTCTATTTTCTATTTCTATCCTTTATTACATAGTATAAATGCATTTTCTTTCAGAGTTGAAACTTATTTTTAATTATCTTATGAAAATATAGTAAAATTGAAAAATATACTGAATCAGATGTGCCCGTGTTTTAATATTTTTAGTATGTAAAAAAAATTAGTTAGAAATCTCTAATTCCAACACAGGTTTATATACAGTTTCATGAAAAGGTGACAATACATTATGATTGATCATAAATCAAGCAATATCTTGAGAGGCACATTTATTTGAAGTACAAATGATTAAGTGCGGCTCCTGCGTGGCTCAGTCAGTTAAGCATCTAACTCTTGATTTCTGCTCAGGTCACAATCTCTCCTGGTTCATGAGTTTGATTCCCTCACTGGACTCTGTGCTGACAGTGCAGAACTTGCTTAGGATTCTCTCTCTCCCTCTCTCTGTCCCTCCTCCGCTTGTGCATTCTCTCTCTCTCTCTCTCAAAATAAATAAATAAACTCTAAAAAAATAAACACTAAGTGGGCAAACAATAGTAGTTTTGCTTGGGGAAAAAAAGATTCACTGAATACTCTCCTTAAATTGATCACACCTAAATAAGAGCTTTTTAAAGATCACCTGAAGGTAAAGTGTCTTCTCACAATTCTTTTATGTATAATCTACTTCTTCTAATATAGGTCATAGTAAATGAGTGAAATATTTTTGCTACTTAACATTACATATATGTATTACATATGCGTATTTATAGGTATTATATATATATATGTATATGTATCATACATGTGTATATGTTAAACCTGGCAATAATAAAAAAAAAGAATATATTTGCCATGCTTTTAAAAACTACCTGAAAAGATCGTATTTTGTTCCTACAGAGAAATTCATCCCATACATACATATATTCATAAATTAGTAAACCATTCCTCTGATTCTGAATATTTACATTGCCCTTAATATTACACTGTTAAAAAACAGTGAAGAGTAACTTATGTGCAAAACTCTTACTGCATGTCTGAGTAGATTCACGGAAGTGGATTTCCTGTTCAGAGTCCAGACACTTCGAGAATTTTGGTAAATACTGCCAAATCATTTTGCAAAGTGTTCTACAAATCTACATTCCCAGTCACGATGTAAGAAAGTTCCTATTGTACTATATCCCTTCCGGATTCAGAAGTGCAATTGTAAAAAGCACTGCTAAATGTGGCATCTCATTTTAATGTGCATTTCTCAGTTATTGGCAATGTATTTTTTCTACGGTTAGCATTTATTTGGATTTCATCTTTTCTGGATTTTTTACTTAATTCCTCACAAAATATCCTCTGAAAAAATTAGAATACAGCAGTTAATCCATTGCTGTATTCTTCCAATGTGTCATCTGCCTTCTGACTTGAGAGCAAGTGTGTGTGTGTGTGTGTGTGTGTGTGTGTGTGTGTACAGATGGAAAACTTTAAAGCAAATTTATCATTCCTTTTCTTAAACTTAAACTGGTTTTACAGTGTTTTTTTTTCAATCTTAGGAAGATTTCTTCCATTTATATATTTGATAAATATTCAGTTACATTCTATTTTACATTTTTACCGGTTTACTTTTTCATGTTATTCTTTTTCATTCATTCCTCTAAAAGTATTAGCAAAGTGCTTACCATACGTCAAGAAAACATACTTCAAACTTGGCATAAAGCAATAGTGAACAAGACCTGATCCAGCCCCTGTGCTCGTGTGGCTTAAAATCTATTGCAAGAGACAGCCATTAGGGGGCCTGTGTGACTCATTCTAATGGTCCAACTCTTGATTTCAGGCCATGTCGTGATCTCACTTCCTGAGATCGAGCCCTGCATGGGCTCTGCTCTGTGCTGACTGCACAGAGCCTGCTTCAGATTCTCTCTCTTCCCTCTCTCTTTGCTCCTCCCTCACCTCAAAGATAAATAAACATTAAGGAGAGAGAGATAGCCATTACCTAAAGGAATGCTTAAACTGAGTTGTAGAAGATCTGACCAAGTATGTCTAAAAGGGTAAAGCAGGAGATTAAGCAGGAAAATAATCTTGTGCTAAAACAGTGTGCTGTGCATTCTGATACAGTAAAGTCAGAACAATGGAGCTGAAAGTGAGTGAGAGCAGAGCATGGAAAGATAAAGCTGGAGAGACAGGTAGGGGGACCAGGCAGCTCTATAAGCCTCTTAAGAGTTCTGGTCTTTATCCTAAGAAGAATGGAAAGCATTAAAAGGTTTTTGGTGTTGTCAAGACAAATACAAATTAAAAATAAGAGGCTTAATTCTCCCAGTTGAAAATAAGCAAAGGGATTTCTCCATCCTCCCTTTTCTTTGAATATTTACTTTAGAAAATTTGTGTTTGTAAGTACTTTCCTCCTTTGAAATGATATAAATCCTTCTGAGAACTAGGTAAGCCTCTTGTGAGCTTTACAGATCCCAGTACTGTCTTTCTCAACCTGAGAGTCCTCTCCTTGAAATGTAAACACCAAGGGAGGTAGCGCCCTATCTCAGTTTCTGTAGTAGGACAGCAGCCTAACTTCAGTAGTTTTGCAATTAATTCCCGTAATAAAGACCTGAAAAGTTTGTTTCTCCTCTGGACAAAGCTAGTTAGTTAATACAGATGGTCACCCCAACTACCAAGTAAAGTTAGAATAAACTGTGTGTGACAAATGGCACTGTCAAGTTCTCTTCCTTGGGGACCAGTTACTATCTTGACAACACACACGTTAACGGGTTGTATCTACTTGGCTAGATTAAAGGTCGATATTTCTATTTTTGCAATCTCTTAGTGCACTGTGATGTGCATCACATTCTGGGTTTAATGCTTATTCAATGACAAAAGTTTTTGAAAGAGCGGACCTACGCCAGCCGACTCCATCTTGTTCTGTGTCCTCCACCTTGAGCGACTATGTCCCCAACATGCCCCCTTTCCGGGGCGGGGGGGGGGGGGGGGGGGGGAATCGCAGAAACCTCAGACCACGCCTCCTCCCCTTGAGTAACCTCCCGCTCACCCATTCAAACTTGCAGATCAAAACACGCCCGGCGACCTGCCTAACAGGACTCCGACCCTTCCCCAGCCAATTGGCTGAGGCCACAGCCATTACCTCATCAACTGCCCCTAGACCCCTATAAAACCTTTGTGGTTTTGAAACTCGCTCTCTCCCCGGTATCTCACCGCTTCGTCGGTGCAGGTAGGGGAATGAGCTCGAGCTAGCTCGAATAAAGGCTCTTTTGCTTTTGCATCAGACTCGGCTCCCTGGTGGTCTTTGGGGATCACGAATTCTGGGCATAAGAGTTTTATCTTTTTCTCCTACCTTTGTGGAGAGAATTTCTGGACTGGGAGAAGATTTGGTGGGGGTGGGGGGAGGTTTGTGGTTATTGCTGTTGCTATTTTTTTTTTTTACTCAAGTGTAATTAACATACATTGTATGAAAAATTTTTTTAGTTATTTTCCCTCAGAAATGTGAAGGAAGGTAAAGTGTGTTTAGTTTTATATTTCAAAATGATCTCTGGCTATAAAGGAGAAAATGGATTAGAGGGGTGGAATAGTTTCATCCAACTACTCCAGGGTCCAGGTTGAGAAAGGGAGGAGCTTGGAACAAAATGGGAGTGATAAGGGAAGCAGATATTTCATGTATAAGACAAATAGGACCTGGCGATGAATAGGATATCATGGTAAATTGGGTAACGATAACTCATAAAGTATTTTATAACAAGAAGCATGATAATCCAAGAAATATGAACACAGAATGGGGAGTAAGACTGCTTTACTGGGAAATACTGAATTTGAGGTGACTAAAAAGAATCAAATGATAATAACAAGTTGGCCGCTGGATCATTTGTTTTTGAATTTTATTTTGGTGAGCCTGAAGTAAGGTTCTAATTTCTTGTTTGTTTTGTCTTCTTTCTTTCTTCTTTTTTTTTTTTTTTTTTCTGAATAGCTAATTGACTCCAGGGCAAATTCTATTTTAGCTTGGTGGCTTTACCAGAGTCCTCTCTTGCCAAATGCAAACAAATTAAACACAACCAGAAAAACTGACTGCCAAATAAAAATACTCTTCTCCTTCACACTAGATATTTTTCTTTTTAACTAGATTGCAACATCTAAATCTAATGCAGAATCTTTGCTTCGAACTCATTCGTGCTCTGCACCTACCTTCTGTAGAGAGGATTAATATAAAGGAGTCGGGATTTGATTCTTTAGAGACTGTCCCATTATTTGAGCTTTCCTACATCTAGGACCTGGGCATCAAATTATGATTATTCTGTGCCTTCAGCTTTGGGTTTTTCTCAACAGTTGCCAAGAATCTAAGGACCTTAACCTAGATCTTAGTCCTTAGCCCTCCCAATTGCCCAGGAAAGTCAAGCAACATTAGGAATATGAGGAAAAGAGAAAGCATTTTTTTTATTGTTGTTATTCTCCCTGAGAAGGAACAATTTTCCTTCCAATGCCTTCCACCCGGCCACCACCATTCCTTTTCCAAACACAGGCAATGAAGAATTTTGATGATTGGCTTAATATAATTGTTCCTAGATGTTGAAGAGTTCTGCGTTACTGAAATCATCTGGTGTGGATTGCTACCCAGAATGCAATCACTTCAAGGCAATGGACCTTGTTATCGTTTTATGCCAAAAACCTAAAAAATGTTCTCCCCTCCCCGTTAAGACCTTAGTGAATACTTAGTGACCTAAATAAAACAGAAATAAGCAGGCAGTGATAGAAAAGATAATTTGGGTCACAAAAAATGTTAGATCACTTAACATCCTTTATTGACAAGAGAAGTGGAACCATTATCTCTAGGTCAAATTCTATTAGGTTAAAACAATGAAAAAAAATGAACTTCCAGAAAGGGAAATATGATAAAGTAACAAAGGACAGTTTCTGAATAGAACAGCTTGAGTAATTTCACAGGTAATGTGGTATCAAAATTGGTGGTCTTTCAATGTTAAGTTGCCGAGTTTCAATTGTGTCCTTTAGGCCACCGAGAGGACAGGGAGATGCACAATAAAGGATATTTCAGTGAGAAATAATGTGACCAAAGCAACTTTTTCTGAATAAGAGTTTGGCAACTATATGCAAGATTAATCAAATGAGATGGGACAAAAAAACCCAAGTCTTGAGAGGCTATTTCAAGGCCAGTTGTGAAGTGATCAAAAGATAGATTAAAGCAGTGAGAGTGAGAATGGAAAATAAGACAACTTTATGAAATCTAAATGGAAACTTACCTATAGTTTGACAATGAATAAACCATTTTTATAGTTTCATCATGCTGGGGCCAACGGACAAATAGCTATCTAAAGGACACCTCCTTGGAGATAAGAAGGAAATTGTACACCATTACCATAGCTAAATGTGATAGATGAATGGTTCATACAGATGTCAACATAATATGGGTACCTGCTATGAGAAAAGTATAGGATGTACATAAATAGATTATGAGAGGTAGCACTTTGTTCTATTACAAGGTATTTTTAAAAGTGAGATAAAAATATTGCTAGGTTTTGAGCATGTAATTGAAATTTGAGACAGTATTTTCCAAAAATCAATGCATAAACACACATAAGGTCCATAAGCAAAACTATGTATGAAAACTCCATAAACATATAAATACATAAAAAACAAGGCTCATGTGACATCTAATTGAGATTGTTATTATATAGCCCTTAATCAAAACCTTTACTAGTTGAATATTAATTACAAAATTAAATATGAATTCCTCCATTTAAAATAGATCCATCAGGGGCGCCTGGGTGGCGCAGTCGGTTAAGCGTCCGACTTCAGCCAGGTCACGATCTCGCGGTCCGTGAGTTCGAGCCCCGCGTCAGGCTCTGGGCTGATGGCTTGGAGCCTGGAGCCTGTTTCCGATTCTGTGTCTCCCTCTCTCTCTGCCCCTCCCCCGTTCATGCTCTGTCTCTCTCTGTCCCAAAAATAAATAAACGTTGAAAAAAAAAATTTTTTTTTAAAAATAAAAAAAAATAAAAATAAATAAAATAGATCCATCATAAAACATTTCAGTCTCTCCAGTCATATCACTCAATCTTCTACTTGAATATCAAAAAATGCTTTAACTACACCACGAGACTAATGACCACTCCTTGAACAGAACTCACTTTTGCATGCCCTCTTCCATCTACCTAGAATGCCTTCATGACAGCACAGCCTCTTGATAATCTCCTTATCTGTCAAGAGCAAAACTCACATGTCCCCTCTCCCCCTGAAGTCTAATCTTGTGACAACATTGCTTCTAAGTCTCTGCATGATAACACTGAATCTCAAATACTGCTGACATAAATCTAGGACTTTCTAATGTTTTCCTACAATTTTTGCCAATAGGATTGATAACTGATGCTTGACATTCATCAGGAAGTGAGAGAAAACAGGGTCCAGAAGTAGATCGCTCACTCCCTGGAAAGATGCTTCTTCTTTGTGTCATGAGCAGTTAGTGCAGGAGTGTGCTCATTTAGGTACAGTTACAAGAACTTGAGAAAACTCTCCTGTGTGATGGCTTCATTCTTATTCCTGTAGTGCACAGTGAGGTGTTCTCTCAAGAAACAGATGAAGGCAGTGAAGAAGGACTATTGAGGACAGTGGACAGCCTTTCAAAGAGCCTATGTGAGAAACGGGATGATACAGAATAGCAGGAGAACTGCCTGACAGCACCGCCACCGTTAACCCTCCCTGCATATTCAAGCCTCCCTTCATCCAGGACTTTGATTTCATTTACTGTAACTCTGCCTGTAGCCTTGGGTTCCAATTTATGTGGTTCACAATTCTCAGCATCTCTAATATTCATGCACAGAAGGAATCCCCTCTCAAAACACACACACACACACACACACACACACACACACACACACACACACACACACAAAATACAAAAGCCTGAAACTTGCTCCCCTCTTAGATTAAGAACTACCTCTTCTCTGTTTTTTTTTTAATGTTTATTTTATTATTTTTGAGAGAGAGAGAGAGAGAGAGAGGGAGAGATAAACAGAGCTTGAGCAAGGGAGGGGCAGAGAGTGAGAGGAAGACACAGAATCTGAAACAGGCTCCAGGCTCTGAGTTTGTCAGCACAGAGCCTGACACAGGGCTTGAACGGGGGAACATCAAGATCATGAACTGAGCCAAAGTCAGACACTTAACTGACTGAGCCACCCAGGAGCCCCTGTTCCATCTTAATACCCAATACTAAACTACATCTGCATTCACCACAAATTAAAAAGGTTTCATTATGTTATATAATGGGACTTTTTCCTCTCCAGAGTCTGACACAATTGGAGCAAATAGTAAATTTTGGTTGAACGCATAGTAGAAAGACACTATGCTGGGAATATGGAGATAAGACATAACTCTGAGCTCAAACAACTCTCAGTCAGTATAGTCCAACCAACTGATGTGCTCCCTTGTGATAATTTTCTATCCTTTTAAAGAAATGATAATCCAGGACACGGAATGTGGCAAGAATCATTGAGGTAGTGGCTCACTCTATTACAATTTTATTCCTTTCCAATTTTTTTAAGTTTATGTATTTATTTTGAGAGACAGAGAGAGCATGAGTGGAGAAGGGGCAGAGAGACCGAGAAAGAGAGAGAATCCCAAGTAGGCTCTGCACTGTCAGCAGAGAGCTTGACGTGGGCCTTGAACCCATGAACCATGAGATCATGACCTGAGCTGAAATCCAGAGTCAGACACTTAACCTACTGAGTTACCCAGGTGCCCCTACAATTTTATTCCTAGTAAGTTTCCATCCTTTCACTGATACCCTAAAATTACTATCTCCTCCCTCCTAATTTTTTAGGGTTTTGTTTTCTGTTTAGCTTCCTAATCTGTTGAAATATTTATATGTTAACTGATTTGATTTTTATAGTCAGTTGTATTTCTAAATTTGTTTATTTAAAAGGCGACTGATTACTTCTAATAACATTAAATTCTTGTATTAGTTTCCATAATTTCAGGACAATCTATACCATTTCATCCATCTCTACAACTATTTTGGGATTATTTTGGGGGGTGGGTTTTGAGAGAGCGAGGGGGTGCAAATGAACGAGGGGCAAAGAGAGGGAGAGAGAATCCCACAAGGGGCAGAGAGGGAGAGAGAGGCGGAGAGAGAACAAAAGAAGTGGGGCTCACCAGATACAGGGCTCGAGCTCACCCAAAGCAGGGGTCGAACTCATGAACCCTGAGATCATGATCTGAGCCGAAGTCGATGCTTAACTGACTGAGCCAACCAGGCACCCCTACAACAATTTTGAATAAAAATTTTTAAAGAATGTTCTGTCCTTTTAAGATATACTTTAATATTTGGTATTGTCTGTCTCTATTTTTCAAAATGACCTCTTTAATTCTCAACATTTATTCTTCAAATTTACTTAATAGTGATGTGATTTTTCAACAAAAGATATATTTAAACTTTAACTGGAACTTAATAAAGCTATGAATTTATATGATATTTGGGGACTTCATGAGGGTAAAGCTATACTTCTGCCTTTGTTGAAGCCTCTATTTTACATATCGCAATTCAATTCTATAGATTTCTTTAGGGTCATTTGGAATAATTTACTGCTATAGCTATTTATGGCAAAACATTACTGAAGGAGTTGAGGCTTCTAGAGAGACCCAAAGAGCCCCTGAATTCTTAATGAAGTTAATTCAAAAGAATAACAACAGGGAAGTAATATTGACCACCCATAGGGAAGGAAGAGAATAGCAGACCTGGGGCTGCAGATCCCTATTCAAATTTAAGCAACTGGAGTTCATGTTCACCCAAATTGGCCAGACTGGAGAGAAAATTAAAAGACTGCTATTTCCCACACTGCTAGAAACTTCTATTAAAAATAAAGTCAAGCTTTTGTCTTGATTACAGGGGGGATGGGACAATTTTGGGGGTTGGGAAGAAGGGTGGAGACTGACGGAAAGCTACAATCAAGTTAATCACCTCCAGAGTCTCTCAAGGACTACAAGGGTCTTCTGCTTATGTAGAGAAGTTCTGACCAACAATAAGGGACTCCTGAGATAGAACAGAAAAAGTCCTTTGAGTAAAAGGGTTTCATGTAACAGGGGGCTGAGAAATGCAAAACAACACTGCTTTCCGCTAAAAACAATAAAAAGAAACCAAAAATTTTCCAAATATCAAGGATAATCTGTTCTTAGGATAAAATGCAGTAACTGTGGAGAAAAAAAGGGTCTCATTTTGAGAAATTGTTGGAATTTGGTCATTCTTATTGCTAAAAGCCTGTTAAATATTGCTGTTGGCAGATTTTTACAATGTGTTTTTATTACATCATTTTGACTGAGCCTGAATAAATGACTATAGGGCAGTCAAATAAACTTTTTCATAATATAATGAAAGGAATCTGCAGATTTCCTAAATTGGACCTATTTGTGGGACCCTCATTCCAACACTTTTCTATCATATAATGGTGTTACACTCTGACTCAGTACCAAGTAGACTAAAAAGTGTTGAGCTGTGAGTACAGAATAATACATTGAGTAGTATTCTCAAAGCAAGAAAATACTTTACACATCTTATAAGCTGGCAGATGTAATGGTACATAAGTTGTCTGTGGCAGATTAGGGTGCTACTCTAGACTGTGACAAGCTCTCATAAGGAAGGACAAAACAAGGATGCCTAGGATTCTGAAGCAAGAATAAGTCCCCGTTGGGTGAGTAACAATCATTCTCTTCAGAAACAGCAAGATTGTGGCTTTCTACTGGATGTTGGTAAAAACTAAATGTCAAACTACTGAAAATCAGAGGGCTCATCTTGAAGGTGCCCCATAAATAACTGATTACATATGATTCATGCAGCCATAAAATCAAGCATTCATCATTTCCTGTAAAGGAAGTTCTCAGAAGGCAAAAGTAAGTTACTTGAGCACACAGCTCATTCTCGCAGCCTACTCTTGCCACACAGCTCTGATGTGTCCTATATGACAAGTTACCTATATTAACTTGTTTTTACCACCCCTTCCCCTGCCCCATGAGGGCACAAATGTTTGCCAATTTTATTCATTTGTACAACTTCAACACTTTGCATAGGACCTGATACATAGGAGATGCTCAACACATATTTGTTCAAATAAGAAATGCTTTGAAGTTAGATATTTTTTGCAAAGAAATAGGATGTTGCTATTAAACAGAAAGGGGAGAAATAAACTCAGTTGTAGAAAATGCTTATGGATCCATTTACAGTATCTGTTGGAAGAACTTGACCAGCATGGGAAAAGATCTGAAGAATTCCTCAGACTCATCCTGCTCAGGATATTAATTTTGGAGGTGATATGGCTATCCTTGAGAAACATCCCAGAATATGGTAGCATTGGGCTGCAGTTTGGACCAAGCTGAAAGAAATGTAAAAATAAATAAGCCCCATGATGTAAAATTTTTGGTACTTGAGACTGAAGTTAAGATAGTTTTTCAACACAAGTCAAAAATGTCCTCTAAACAGATCTGTGTTCTTGGTTATTAACCATGTGGATTCATCTTCTTCCATTACAGACTCATTATCTATGAACAAGATAGTTGTGATCAATAGGTCAATCAGGCCCTAATGCCTAGCAAAGTAGAGTTCCCATAGTGCAAATCCAGGAGAAGTGCAGAGACCCACATTTCCAGAGATCCAGTAAACTGTGTTACTGCCCAAGGTTCCCTTTCCATAGAAAGGGTCCAAATCAGCTTGGAAAGACGGGTGCTTATGAGGGGTAATGGGTGTTATTGGAATTTCACAAAGCAGAAATGTCAATTCCTTTGTTTTAGTAATGGAAACAGCGCGTATCTTTGGTAATGTATACCCACATGAAAAATCTGCCCCTGATGCCTAACAGAAAAATCTGCCCCAGATGTTAAAACTTGCCTAAAGGAGATTTTTTTTAAATGAGGAGCAGGGCCTGAGAGGTAATGTAACTATTAATGAAATGGTCCAAATGACACCACTGTCCTTTTGCCTTACATAATGCTCAGATCCTGCCAACAGGCTAATGGGCTTAAAAGGCACTCACCTTTTAATCTCTTTCTCTAGTGGACTAGAAAACCACAACAAATCGTGACTGTAAAAGAAGAGAATATGGTAGTGACATATTTTGAGTTTCCTTACCCTGCAAGTTCAAGCTTTGTATCTGATATAAAGACCCACTAGGGACCTGGGATATCTCTCAATGCAGGAAACACTGCCTAACACAGGATCCTCCAGAACCAGTCGCCTAAACTTGGGTAGTAAAAGTCAGAGCGATAACCCAGTGACTAATACAAGTTAATGAGAATCTCTCCCAACATCTAGGAACCAGCATCTAGGAAAGAAGGCAAAACTAGATAACAGCACACAAAATGGACCCTGGGTTTCTTAATCTTGGCTTTCTCAGAGGTACAAAGGAGTGAGAGAGTACCATGAAGTGAATCAGAGAAATCTGAAGAAGAAGCATCCGCGTAAGAAAAATAAATAGGTTTTGCCACCTTGTCAGCAAATCTCAGTCACCATCACCACTTTTGGTGGGATAATTTGTAAGGCGTCATTGTTGTGGAATGCAAATGATTTCTGGTAAGGGTGGATATTATTAATAAAAAGCTATTTTATTTTATTAATGCATTTGGATAGGCAAATGTAGGCTTTCAAGGAAGGCTGATGAAAAAGGAAAAGAGAATTTACTAAAATGATGGAAGGCCAGGCACTCTGTAGATCCAGTAACATGGGAACCACCGACATAAGAGTTGCTGCAGAGACTTTAAAAACAAGAATGTCTAATGCATGCTTTTCAATTATTTCTTGATGCATGATGATTCCTGTTTCTTAGAAAACTTTAAGCATAATTTCTGCTCCATATAAATGGGGATATAAATGGTAAGGGGCTCTAGTGTCCCAGGTTTAGATGGATGCTGCGACAAAAGAGAGGAATACATGTAAATGAGAAGAAAAGAATCTCCAGGAACTGTATATCTGAGCTTGTGTTAACCACTGCAGGCCTTGTCTTTTCAGAATTTTGAAAACTTTGAGTGTTGGTTTTCAATTTCCCACAAGGCACACATTGGGTACTTGACCAAATCCTACCAAATGTGAGGGGCAGGAAATAACTGCGGATCCTTTACAGAGATTTGGACCATTGCATTCAACTTCAAAGAATGACCTTTCACAGTCTTCATAGAAAAATGTGACAGTTATAACTAATTTTTAAGTTTTAAGAATAAAATAAAGACATACCAAAAAGAGAGAAAGGATCTTGAGAGATACATTTAAATTCTATGAATTTAATTCTATGAATGTATGCAATATTATTCCTCAACATGTGTGTGCATGTGTGTGTGTATGTGTGTGTTCATTGCATGGCTTACTTAGATCTAAAATCAACTGCACTTTCCTTGTTGGGAATTAGCAGAAACAGTGCTTTTGATCTGGTTATACACCCAGCACCACATCTAATTGCTTAATTATCTTTTTAAAAAATCACTGAGGCTTGATTTCTAACCAGAACAGGTGAAAATGATCTTAACAACTTAAATTGATGAATCACTCTGTAGAACTCAAAGTTAAATTGAAGATTTGACACGATATTCATATTTTATTCTAGCTATTTATCCTGCATCATTCTAAGTGTTCTGAACACTAAATAATTGATGAGTTAAAGAAGAAAAGAAGAGAGGGAGAGAAGGAAGGAGGAGCATCTGAATGGACTACCTCACAGAAAACTGGCTGAAATATTCATAAGACTCAGTAATTTTATTTCTAACAATTTGCAGTGCTTAATGGAGATGTGAAAATGTATCCCCCAGGAGGCATTTATTTTATTCATGTTTATAGCTTGCTTTTTTTTTAATCTTTTATTTTGAGATGATTATAAATTCACAGGAAGGCCAAAGAAATGTTCAGGGTGTTCTGTGTACCCTTCACCCAGCCTCCCCCAAAGTTAACATCTGACATAACTATAGTACAATACTGAAACCAGGAAAATTGAAATTGATACAATCCAAAGAGTTCATTCTGATTTCACTAGTTATAAATGCACTCATTGGCATGTGTGTGTGTATGCTAAATGTATAAAGCCCTATGCAACTTTATCACACGTGTAGCTTCATGTAACTACCACCACAGTCAAGATGCTTACCGGTACCATCACAAGGTTCCAAAGAGGTATCTGCTTATAGCCATACCCACCACCCCATCCCTAATACTTCCCAACCACTAATCTGTTCTCCATTCCGATAATCATGCTATTTCGGTAACACTAAATAAATGTAATCATGAAGTATATAGTCTTTTGAGATCTTCTGTTTTCCTCCCAGCCTAATTTCCTTGAAGTTCATCTAAGTTGTTGAGTGTACAAATAGATTTTCCTTTTTATTGCTTACTAGTATTCCCTAGTATAGATCTGCCACAGTTTATTTAACCAAAGGTTGGCTGCTATGAACATCTGTACACAAGTTTCTATGTGAAAATCAGCTTTCATTCCCCTGGGATATATGCCTAAGTGTGGAATTTCTGGGTCATACAGTAAATCTATTTTCAGTTTTAAAAGAAACTGCCAAACAATTTTCCAAAGTAGCTATTCTATTTTACATTCACACCAGCAATGTATGAGTGACCCAATGTCTCCACATTCCTGCCAACATTTGAAGGTATCGCTATTTCATTTTATTTTTACTTTATTTTTTAACTTTTAGCCATTCCGTTAAAAGGGTAGCAATTATCCTCTTGTGCTCTTAATATGCATTTGTCTCATGGCTCATGACACTGAACACCTTTTTATTTGCTTGTTTGACATCTATATATCCTCTTTGGTGAAATGTCTGTGAATATCTTTTGCTCATTTCTAACTGGGTTGTTTTGTCTCTTTTTAAAATTTTTTAATGTTTATTTATTTTTGAGAGAGACAGAGCACAAGCCAGGGAGGATCAAAGAGAGAGGGAGACACAGAATCTGAAGCAGGTTTCAGGCTCCAAGCTGTCAGCACAGAGCCCCAACACAGGGCTCGAACTCAAGAACTGTGAGATCATGACCTGAGCCGAAGTCACACACTTAGCAAATTGAGTCACCCAGGTGACTCTGTATCTTTTTAAATGTTGAGTTTCAGTAGTTCTTTATATGGCCTATATACAAGCCCATTACTGAAATGCAGTTTGCAAATATTTTGTTTGTAGTTTGTCTTTTCATCCTCTTTACAGGTGGCAGCAAAAGCAGTGAGTTTAATGAGTGCATTTTTTTCCTTTTAGGAATTGTGCTTCGGTGTCAAGTCTGAGTACTCTGTCTATTCTAAGTCTTGAAGATTCTTCTTCCATGTTTTTTTCCTAGGGTTTTATTGTCTTGTGTTTTATATTTAGCTCTATGATCCTTTTTGAGTTGTTCTGTCTAAAGTGTGAGACTTAGGTCAAAGTTCATTTTTTAAGCTATGGATGCCCAATTGCTCTAGCTGCATTTATCGAAAAGGTTATTCCTCCTCCACTGGACTGCTTTTGCTCTTTTGTTAAAAATTAATTAAACATGCTTGTCTAGATGTAGTTCTAGAATCTTTTATTCAGTTCCATTGAACTATGTGTTTATCCCTCCTCCAGGATCACACTGTCTTGAATACTACAGCTAGATAGTAAGCCTTAACATTAAGAACATTGATTCCTCCCACAAAATTGTTTCAGCTATTCTGGAGACTTTTCCTTTCCAAATAAATTTTGGAGTAAATCTGTCTATGCCAAAAAACAAAAACAAAAACAAAAACAAAAAAACAAAACAAAAAACACCTTGCTGAAATAATGATAGGAACTATTAACCCAATAAATCAATTTTTGAGAATTGTTATCTTTACTATGTTGAGTCTTCTGATCGATGACTGTGAAAACTGTTTCTAGAACCATCCTGTTTCCAAATTCACTTTTTCACAGAACATTGACACCTTTATGAGACACTAAGGAGAAAGTGTCATGTTTGAGTATTACAGATTTAAGGTCAAGAATGGACCTTTGGTGATTTCTAGTATTTACTCCAAGTCAATATTTTGACAAGCTTCTTCTGATCTGGGTAACTTCTTTTATGTGCAAATTTTATTGCAACATTTATTATAACACATTATAGTTGCTGAAATACATATCTGTCCCACTTGAGAGGGTGAGGGACTTTATCTTTCATCACTGTATCCAAAGTCCTTACTTGAGTGCATTCCACACAGTGAAAATTCAATAAATGTTCATCGAATAAGTGAAATCATTCTTTAATCCATGGAGGATTAAGACAATTATTAACAACATTCTTAAATTCCCCTCTTTTATTTCATATTATTTCTTTTCTTTTTTTTTTTTTTTTTAAGTAGGGAGCATGGAGCTTGAACTTATGACCCTGTGGGGCTTGAACTCATGACCCTGAGATCAAGACCTGAGCTGAGATCAAGAAGTGGATGCTTAACTGACTGAGCCATCCAGGCACCCCTTCAAATCCCCCCTTTTAATCCAGAATTCTTAGAACTAGCATGATTCAAGTGGGTAATTTTCTGTTTCACCAATGGTATCTACATCGTCTTTTTTTTCCTTTAACTCAACATCTCTCTTTTGAGATGATGCACATAATAATACACTACAGTTTTACGGTGAATGAGTCATAAGTAAAATGTCCACAAGTCCCTTGACTATAGCAGAGCTGTGAGTGCCCTAACCTCTAACCAAGAAATATTTTACAACCATTATTCAGATTATGAAAGGTCTGTCAATTAAGCTGACTTTAATTTGGACATTTATGGCACAAACCCTCAGACAACTTGTTTATAAGCTTACAGCCCAGAGCCTATATAACAACCACAGATATAATATTACTATTTAATGTGCGTACTGTTTTTAATATTTCCCAGATATGTTTATATTTATAATGTAAGATGCATTTTCTCAACTACCTTGTTAACTTATGTTGGGGCAGGTATGGTAACCAACATTTGGTGAATATTTGTGAAGTGCCAACCAGTGTTTTATGTTCTTTATATACATGTTTTCAAAGAATCCTGATATCAATAATGCAAAATGGATATGGTTACACTCATTTTACAATGGAAGTAATTGAATTGAACCTCCCAAGATTAATTAATTCAAGGCTAGCAGATACAAAAAGCAGTATAAATACAGATATAGCAGATTTAAAAGCTACTGTTCTTGGCTCTACTATCATTTTATAAAGAGAAAACTGAGATTCGGAGAATTAAACCAATTATCTAAGGAGACACGCACAAATAGTGATATCACAGGAATTTGAGTGGTTTTTCTATTTCAATCTACTGTCTCCTAAAGGACCTATACTATTTAGAAAAACATTCCAAGCAAAACTCATTAGGAGCACCAGCTAGTAGCATACTTCAGAGTAAAGCAGATATTGTCATACACATGATTATGTGAGAAGTTTACACATAATTCCTATCGTATGACTCTGAAAACATCTGTAAGGTCTCATAGGCAAAGTATGAATAAACATGTATATTTGAAAATTAGAAAGTAAATGGGAAATACTGTTAATATGCTCTTCAACATCTTGTGGTACTTTTTTTGTATCTATAAAGACTTGCCATTTTAAATAAAAGGCTACATACACCTAAATATACATGTTTATATTATGCAGTTAATTAAAGCTTTTTAAGTCACTAGACATTGTTGGCTAAAAAGTTCATTTTGAGACTGCTAAGTGTGAATTCATAGAGCAACCAATCTAATCAGTGATAGTTCCCCTTCCTTCCTTGCCTATATTTTCTTAAGTGACAAAGTCAATGAAGTTAATTAAACTCATCTTTCCCATCGAAGCATTTTCTTGGAAAAGTGATCAACTTTTTTCCTTTGCACAATTTCTAAGTGGATATCTATGTAAGGACTTCTGGTGACATACTGAATAGGGGGGGAAAAAAAAAACCTCTTAGAGTAATTTTGATATTTTTTATTCAATTATACCAAAAGATTACCTTTTTTTAAGTTTATTTACTTTGAGGGGAGAGAAAAAGAGCAAGCAAGCGGAGGAGGGGCAGAGAGAGGGAAAGAGAATCCCAAGCAGGCTCTGCATGGCCAGCACAAAGTCCAATGCGGGACTTGAACCCACAAACCTTGAGATCATGACCTGAGCTGTAATCAACAGTCAGACACTTAACCAACTGAGCCACCCAGTCACCCCCCGCAAGAGATTAATCTTTAGCATACCAACTGCTTGAAAAAATATGGACTTTTTATAAGCATGTACAATAAGAATCAGTAAAAAATCAACATCTACTCTGTCCCTTCCACTTCTGGCCAAGACAGAGTAACAGGCACCAAATTTACCCTCCTCCCTAAAACAGCCAAAAAACTGACAATATCTACACACACAAAATTTCAAGGCAACAAAGGACCATACTCCCTGAAAGGTAAGAAACCAATGAGGTGAACCCACAGTTGCCTCGGTGTACTCTGCTTTAAGAAAGTTTCCCACAGGGAGGGACAAATCCAAATAGAGCCCAGCAGACTCTAAATTGAGTAGACAGTGCCCAGAGTATGGAAAAACCAAGGCAGGTAGAAATCACAGGACAGAGGACCAGAGAAGTGAGAAGTGCACATAGAAAAAACTCCAGAGATCAACAGACAATCCCCCTCAGTCCTCAGCTGACTACTGATTAACACACATGCATATTAGGAACAGAGTCTAAGGGAGAAGCCTGTGGTCATAGCGCCAGGCACTAACACAGGGCCAGGGATTCTGCCTGTTAACACATCAACTAGCTTGGAAAACTTCAGGATTCTCAGGGCTGGAGTTCTCAGAAAGGTCTTGCCTCAGCAGTGGGGAATAACAAACCCTAACCTGAGCAGTGCTCTTCTGCAGCTGCCTGACAGATCTCAAAAGCGAGACCCAAAAAGGTCAAACACTTTCCAAACGGTATCATTTCAAAATGCATTCAGAATATTTGTAGAAATACAAGATATCTGCCCCCAAAAGGTAGAATTCAAAATGTCTGGAATCCAATAAAAATCACTAGGAATACAAAATGCCAAAAAATATATATAATCCATTGAGGCTATAAGTTCCTTATATCCTTCTCAAGTATGTTATTTTAAAATCTGTGGATACTTTCCTCATTAGAAAAGAAAAAAAAAACGGGCATGAGAAATGTAAACTGCACTGTTTTGGGCACGTTGTGGGGTTTTACTTAATGCTTATTTACTTGTCCACTGTCATAGGTCACTGATACAATACAGTGCTCAAAACACAGCAACTGATATTAGAAAAACTTTTCATTTGTAATCAAAATTTAGAACAAATAGTCATTACATATACCATAGTTAGGAGAAAAAACAGTCCATTGAAACTGATCTGGAATTGCTACAGATGTTATATAACAAAGGACAACAAGAAGCCCCTGAAAAGACAGTAGGGAAGCCAGGAACCTTGGGAGTAGAGAAAAGGCCAGTGAGAAAACAGAATAGATACAAGATCTGTTAGTACCATATCCCCTTTTCTACCACCCACAATTGGGCAAATATCACTCCCTGACTCCCAGAGCATGGGAGGATGAGTCAGAGTAGCTGCAGACCAGGGTGGACCAAGAAGAAAAGGAAGTGGGAAGGGAAGTGGCATTATCCAAAAACAGAGACTGAAGTCGAAACATTGCAGATTAACGTATAAAGGACTCCTTTTTCACTAAGCTTCTGGAAAACTCAAATCTGGGGAAATTGACCCAAGAGACAAGAACTACAAACACTGGCATCTGGGATAGCGGGAGGGGGAACAGAAATGACAAAGAAACGATCTGCCCCTCTCCATACCAACCACAGTAAAGTCCACAGGCAGCAAATCCCATTGATTCATAGAGCCTCCAGATACTCCTTGTAATTCACTACTAAATTAATGAGGGGAAAAAAGACCTCCATCAGAGTACATCATCATGAAATATCAGAAGAGTGACGATAAAAGTTCATTAACTAGGAGCAAGTCTCATTGAAATGGTCATAACACAGGAAGATAGCAGCCAATGAAGCAATTCCTTCCAAATTCTGAGAGGAAATAATTTTCCCAATAAAATTTTATTTTATTACTAAGCTTGAAAAATATTTAAATAGTCATAGAACATACATACTTGGTATTCCCTAGCAAAAGTCAGGAGTATATATGATGGACGAGGAATGGAAGTTGTGTTGTGGTGCTGTGTTTAGACTGTAATTCCTCATCTAGCATAGAAGGAAGTCAATGGATATTGCCTAAAATTGAAAAACTAAGAAACACTCTATATAGACAGTTAAGAATTGAAAAAACCTGGGGCGCCTGAGTGACTCAGTGGGTTAAGTGTCCAACTTCAGCTCAGGTCATGATCTTACAGTTTGTGAGTTCAAACCCCTTCGCAGGGCTCTGTGCTGACAGCTCAGAACCTGGAGCCTGCTTCAGATTCTGTGTCTCCTCCTGTCTCTGCCCCTCCCCCGCTCATGCTCTGTCTCTCTCTGTCTCTCAATAATAAATAAATGTTAAAAAAATTTTTTTTAATAAAAAAAATTGGAAAAACCAGTTAAAAGACTTAAAAGCACTTCTATCTGAAAGGCAGATCATGAGAAGATGGAGGCAGGGGCCAGATGCTTTTGTTTTTCTTGCTTTCCTACTGTAAGTTTTCTGACTTCTTGAACTATGTACATGTATTATTCTGATAGAAACACTGTTTCTTTTCAAATCGGGTCATTTATTCTCAAGGAATTACAGCTACTACAGCTATTTACAAAACATACAAATGTTTAAAACACATTAAACATGTAAACATCAGTATATACGCAATTAGTCATAATTTTAACATTTTTAGCTTT
This sequence comes from Puma concolor, assembly GCF_028749965.1. Classification (NCBI taxonomy): domain Eukaryota; kingdom Metazoa; phylum Chordata; class Mammalia; order Carnivora; family Felidae; genus Puma; species Puma concolor. Next base: position 24,764,745 of record NC_141683.1, read on the forward strand.
TTACATCACATAGGCTTAAAATAAGATCATGTAAATGCTAATCTGTGCCAAGGAAATACTGATTTAGGCTGCAATGCTCCCCTTTTTTTATTTATAATAGAAATATTGTTTTTACATGATATTTAGGGAATGGAAAGCTGAAAATATTTCTCCTAAGAATTTCATTTTTTGTAACTTCCCAAATCCATATGCTTACAAACATCTAGATTCGGACCAGTTTAGTAAAAGCAGTTTTATTTTTATCTATATGTTAAATAGATAATTATGTTTTTTAAAAACATTAAATTTAATAATATAGAGGTTTTTGAGTTTTCATTGCTCCTCCCTGAAAATGAATGCCACCAGATGAATACGGACTCATTTTTTTCCAATCCCTTTCTGCCTGAGGCTACTCCAGAATTTGAGTCTAATGAAGTTAATGTAATCCAACATTTCTTGGCAGCCTGATTCATTCTACAGGCACTCGGTAAGTATCCTAAGAAGAAGAACTCTGCGGGTGCACAGGGAAGAGTATTATTGAAGAAGAGATTTGCTTTCATTCATTTATAACAATTTTCTGAGTAGGGAAAGAAGTCCTACTCAAATACAAATTATTTTCAACTAATCTTAAAAGTATTTGCTAAAGGTACTGTCTTATAAAAAAACACCCAATTTATCTTTCTTCCATTATATCTCATTTTGTTTTGGAAAAAAAATGTCTTCCATTTTGTTGGTCTCTTATTTAAATTATACTAAATATGTACATGAATAGACATATGATAGTTGAATAATGGACATTAGGAATATCTAAATTTTCACACTTTAGAAAATTAAATCTCTCTTGTAAGAAAATTCTGTGGCAGAATATTGCCAGTCCTCAGGAAAGTTTCCCTTAAAAAAAGATGTATATTTCAAAATCAACTTGTATTTTATTAATATCTATTATCTATTCCTATTTACTGACACTGGATATAAAAAAAAATTGGTAATGTTTATTTATTTTTGAGAGAGACAGACAGAGTGCAAGCTGGGGAGGGACAGAGAGAGAAGGAGACACAGAATCCGAAGCAGGCTCCAGGCTCCAAGCAGTCAGCACAGAGCCCGACGCGGGGCTCGAACCCACACATGGCTCGAACCCACGTACCATGAGATCATGACCTGAGCCGAAGTCGACTGAGCCACCCAGGCGCCCCTACTGACATTAGATTTTAGAGAAATAAGCCAAAGACCTCCTCCCCCAATCCCCACGTCTCCTTCCTACACCTTCCTATCTTCTTTGGGCACAACCTAATGGTAAAGAAGAACAGGGTTTGAGTTTCTGGCTCTGCCAATTTCTAGCTTTGTAACTATCACTCGGTCACTTAATCTCTCTCTGTCTCAGTTTCTTCATCTATAAAATGGAAATAATATTATACTTTCTCATGGGACATGTAAAAGACTTAGAGAAGAATGCCTGGTAAACAGTATTGTTACATAAATGGTCTAATAAGGAGCTAAAGTCCATGAATAGATTTAATCCCATATTACTTAGGCCAGGAGGAAATATCCTAGAGCTATACAGATCTAAAATAGTCCAGCTTCCTTGATTCTAGGCCCTGCATCCTTTTATCTATTTATTATGTTAAATTGCTATGTTATCTTAAACTTAAAAAAAAAAAGTAGGGGGAAGAAAATCTGGTGGAAAAAAAAAAGGCACATCACTCGATTTGACATGTTGTGTTCTATTTAGATTCTGTCTGACAAATAAATTGTAACCTCTGGTAATGTATAAATAATGACATGGGTCAAAAATGCAATGTCTAACATGGGGACCTTTGGTATTAAACAAAAAGAGTTGCGTTTTTTCTTATGGAAACAGGAAATGAATTTGCGAAGCAAAGCTAAGGTTTTGAGAGGCTTGCAGGTTAGGTAGAATGACAGAGGGCAAGTTGTGCAAGCTCCCTTACCAAGGAAGGTCAGGTTGTCATTTCTTCAGTCCTGGCCACTACCTTAGTGCCTCTAGCAAACACTCAAGACAGGGCAGCTTGGACTGGGCTTGATTCAAAAACTTAGCACCTTGAACTGTTTTCTTACCACCACACCATTTACAGCAACGATGCTTCAGGCCAGGGTACAGATGAACCATGTCAGCTGCTTCAGCTTATCCAAACTAGATAAAGTAGAATAAACAAAGTATGATGGTTTGGAAAGAGCAAAATACAGAAGATTATGAGAAGAGAGATCTACAGAAAATAAAGTCTTCCTAAAAATGCTGAGACAAAAAATAAGTGATAGTGATCAAAAATATGGGTGACTATGGGATGGCAGGATGAGGGTGAAGTGGATTCCTCTTAGGGTGGTTATTCATTCCAAATGAAGGCGTTCTCAGCCAGCAGTCTGAGATGGAAAGCCTGAGGCAGGCAGAAAAATTAGTAAGACACTTCTCAATGGTCCAGATGAGAATAACAATCACATCAATCATAAGAGTAAGAACTAAAATAAAAACATAAAGACATTCATATGAGCCATCTATGAGTTGAATCAATGAAACTTGTAGTAAACTAAGCTTTAGGTAGAATTGAATGCTCCTGGCTTGGGTGGCTGGCTGTGTGTTGCTATCATTCCCAAAAACAGAAAATACAGGAGAACAAGTAGTTTTAAGATGATAAAATTGATTTTGACATTCTGAATTGAAGAATCTGCTGGACAACTATGCAAAGACATTCAGTGGGGAAAAGGTACATATAATTTTAGAGCTCTGGATAGAATAGTAAGACAAATATAAAGGTCTGGAAATCATCAATACATCATTAAAGTTATTGAAGTTTGAATGAAGTGAACTAGAAAATGATAAGAACTGAAAACAACAAAACACCAAGGAATAATTCCTAGTAAAACCCAATTTTAAGAATAATTAAAGAAGGGAAACCTATAAATGAAAACTAAGAAAGAATGGGCAGAACATAAACTGAAGGAGAAAGACATCATAAAAATCAAGAGAAGGAAGTTTCAAGAAAGAAGAAGAAATTGTTCACTGGACTTGGCATCAGAAACTGTAAGAGGAGTGTCAGGTGGGGCAGTTAGACAAAAGAAAGTGCAGAAGGTAGACAAGTAAATAAGAGGCAGAAAAGAAAAAGATGCTAAAAATGAATAGGAAAGAAGCATGGCAGTGGAATGCACAAGGGGCTGAAGGTGTTGATGAATGTAAAAATAAATCAGGTTAGTGTTATAGTGAGGAAGTGTGTGGGCCAGAAGGACAATCAGTTAGACAGTGGGATGTTGCAGTACAAATTACCAGAAGTAAAGCAATTCTGGTCATGCTAGGCTCCAGCCTTACAAGAGGGTGCTGAAGAAAACTAGATTTGAAAGTCATCAAACTAAAAAAAAAACTATAAAAAGAGGGTCTTGAACTGGTTGTTCACTAAGGTGAAGATCATACTAATACAGCAGAATCTGGAAGAAGAAGAGCAGACTCTGGGAAAAGAATGAAAATCTGCACCCATACCTTCTACGACTGCAGAGGAATCACCAAAAGGTTGACAGAACACAGCAACAAGGAAAAACAAACATCATGATAGAAACACATACATCTCAAAAATATGGAAACGCAATGGTCTATAATTTAGAAGAACAGGAACACAATCCCAGTCAGACACAGGGGAGCAGTCCAAAAATGAGCCACTTTCATGGAAAAGATTCCAATGTTAGAGCTTAGTTCCTATGAAAATGAACAGTAAGAGTGAACTCTCTTTAAAAAATACTCAGAGTGTAGGGGCGCTTGGGTGGCTCAGCCGGTTAAGCGTCCGACTTCGGCTCAGGTCATGAACTCATGGTTCATGAGTTCCAGCCCCGCATTGGGCTCTGTGCTGACAGCTCAGAGCCTGGAGCCTGCTTTGGATTCTGTGTCTCCCTCTCTCTCTGTTCCTCCCCCACTCGCACTCTGGCGCTCTCTCTTTCTCTCTCTCTCTCTCAAAAATAGAGTAAAAAAATTTTTCTTTAAATAAATAAAATAAAAGCAAACACCAATGACATTCTTTTTTTTTAATTCTAAGTAATAGAAGATTTTCTGCACTATTTCAAGTACATACATACATTTTCACATCTTTAGTATATTCAGAAAGGCAACATCTCATGGAAGATATTTAAATGCACACAAATCCAGAGACAAATATTTATTTTAAATGTATATACATCTCAACTCTATTAAATTCTTAATAATATAATGAGTGGATTAATCAGTCCCTTCACTTCTCTTCTTGCTAATAGGTTTCCAATTTTGTAGGTTTGTTCAAAATCTTAAGGGATTTTTAAACTGTTGATTTAAAGTTTTAAAACTAGTAGTAATATTAAGAATTTGATCATTTGGGGGGCTTAAATTGCTTTGATAATAGTTGATTAATAAGTTAGACCTTTCGTTGCTAGAAGAATAACATCTCTTATACTCATTAGTATTCTTTTCTGTTACCATTAATGATAGTAACTGATCTGATACTGAGTCACCTTCTTATCCTGCTATTGGGAGAACCTACAGTCAATCATCTTTCCTCTTATGAAACATGAGTTTTCAGGAAGACAAGTAGAAAGAAATATATAGCCAGGGAAAAAATAGTTTAGACAGCTACTAAAATTAAAATTGAGAAAATATTTTTTTTAATATTAAATGGTATAATTTACAATTTCTTCCACTATATCCTATCATTACAAACCATTTTTCAGGGCTTCTTCACTTGATCTTTTAACTGCAGTATTTAATAAGTGCTCACATGAGAACAAAAGTCTTGTTGTCTGTAAGTAATGAAAGAATTCTTTATCTTGGAGCTTGACTCCCCAAAGCGCAATTACCATAATACTGTTAAAACAAACTCAGAGTTTACAAAACATGAAATAGCAATAAACTTTTGCTATCAAGAATCAAGATTCTATTTTTCTCAAAGCTGTGTAATGAAATGTAGGAAATATTCCATATGCAGAAACATTCAAATAAAAATTTAACAGAGCTGACACTTCTTACATTTAAAAGATATATTTCTTAAAAATGTTTTCAAAAATAATTTTTCTAAGTCATAACAAAAAAATCAAGTAACAACATATTGATGACTTCTAAAGCCTGACTAGGTATTCTAAAATTTCAAAATATTGCTAATAAATTAACAACACAAACAACATTTATTTAGCAGTAATTATTACCTTGTACTACCCTAAGGGCTTTTCCTAGATTATCTCACTTCCCAAAGACAGTAAGATTATTATTCTCATTTTGCAGATGAAGACATTGATAACTACAGAGATTAAATAATGGCCCAAAGGTACACAGTCACTAAATGCTAGAAGACAGACCCAAACCCAGTGCAAAAATTGGTTAATATGTTATCAACAACCATACTACAATGACATTAAAAGTATATGACCGGGGCGCCTGGGTGGCTCAGTCGGTTAAGTGTCCAACTTAGCTCAGGTCATGATCTCACAGTCTGTGAGTTCGAACCCTGCGACGGGCTCTGTGCTGACAGCTCAGAGCCTCGAGCCTGCTTCGGATTCTGTGTCTCCCTCTCTCTCTGTCCCTCCCCTGCTCATGCTCTGTCTCTGTCTCAAAAATAAATAAAAACATTAAAAAATTTTTTTAAGTATATGACCTTTTCCCTTTTAATTATTTCATAGCATACTATAATTCACGAAGTTTTGTCATTTATTAACATTTTGTATCATTATTCAAATTGCTAAGTATCATGTTTTCATCTCAGAGTCCTAATTCAGGTGGATGCTTATAAGATTTATCTCTGTAGGCTTTAATTATAATAATTTATAGAGATGTTTACATAAATATTCAATACAGAAAATTTATTTTAATTTTCCATTTAAATTCTAATCTACCGTTTTAATGAAAAGAAGTGTCACAAATAACCCACAGAACATGTAATACCAGCTCCTTGATATTTGCTTTTAGAACTAAATGGACTATCCAGTGGCCTAGGTAAGTGTAACATAATAAAAAATAAAATAAAATAAAGGTCCACTACAAAGCTAAGACAGTTCAAATTACTCTGTTTTGACATATTGACATGCTCCACTGCTCCCAACTATTTAATTCATTCTAGAGAAAAATGAATACATCTCTTCAAAAGCAGTAAAGCTCTCTGGCTCAATGCCTGGCTGACTCTTGCCCTGATAAGATAGTGTGGAAAAATTACTATCATCATAATCATCATCATCATAATCAATACTTTAAACAACTTTTCCTGTCAGCTGAGTCAGGATAGGACAAATTCTCTTCTTATTATTAAACTAAACTGCCATTTCAAGAGAGAGTGGCTTTGAATATCAGCTTTTGCAGCTCAAATTCTGCAGGGGTAGTATTTGAACATGGGTTAAATAGACAGGAAAAAAACAGAAAACAAATATAACATTTAAACTAAAACCTACTGCCCTATTGTCTTGGGTACAGTATGCCAAAAATGTGATGATTTATTTGAAATAATAGAACCTGAATATTATTCATGTACATCATCAGCTTTTCCTAGAGGGTAAGGTATAGGTGTGATTTGTTCACCTTTTTCCTTGGTTTTTTTTTTCCTTAACAGCACACAGTAAAAATAGAGATTTTATCAGCAAACGAAAACATTCTTATTGTAAGCATTTTGACATTTTTAAAAAGCAGGTGCTTTTATTGCTGTTGCTAATACGTGTACTGATAGGTCAATTTCCTTGTTTTTTTTTCTTTTTTGCTTCTGTTTTGCCAATGATACAAATACATAATGAGACAAGGAAAATACACACAGAAAGTAAATACATGGTGAGACAGATGATTCACAAGGAAAGGTAAAAGGACTAATATAGAGCTCTCTAGTCTATCATGTTGTAAACTTGTATTTTAAAATGATCTAGAATCTGTATAGGTTTAGGCGCCACTGGGGAGCATGGGTGGCTCAGTTGTTAAGGGTCTAACTTAGGCTCAGATCATGATCTCACAGTTTGTGGGTTCAAGCCCTGCATCAGGCTCTGTGCTGACAGCGCAGAGCCTGGAGTCTGCTTCAGGATTCTGTATCTCCCTGTCTCTCTGTCCCTCCCCTGCTCACACTCTGTCTCTCTCGGTCTCTCAAAAATGAATAAACGTCAAAAAAAATTTAATAAATAAATAAATAATAATAATACATGGATTATTGAACATGGAAACTAAAATATATTTCTGCAGTGCAATATAGAAATATTCATTAAAAGCCATAAAATGGTCTTATTCATTGACAGAGTAATCCCATATTTAAGTTTTTATTTTAGGAAAATCATCAGCAGGGCCTTAGAGATGCCTATTAAGGATTTATTTAGTTATATATCTATTTATTTATTTGAGAGAGAGAGAGCACATGCATGTGAGTGGTGGAGAGGAGCAGAGGGAGAAAGAGAGAAAGAGAGAGAGAGAGAGAGAGAGAGAGAGAATCCCAAGTAGGCTCCATGCTCAGTGTGGAGCCCAACATGGGGGTCCATCCCAAGACCCTGGGATCATGACCTAAACAGAAGTCATGAATCAAACACTCAACTGACTAAGCCAGCCAGGCACCCCGCTATAAACATTTAGAGGAAAAAAGTATATCAGCATGAAAGCAATCTAAATGTCTAACAACAATAATACCTAAGTAAATAAATATAATACATTCATATTATGGCATACTATACAATCATAAGTAATCTTGTTTCAGAACCTACTTAAAGATACATTTCATGTAACAGATTTAAGTAGATGCACTTAACAATATGTTCCAGAAAACAACAGTTAACAAAACTGTATCTTCTCTGGTATAACCCCGTTCCTGTAAACATAACCCTGAAAGTCAACATGTACAAAATAAATGTGTATATATGTATAAGTAAACAGTCAAAGATTTTATGTGCTCATTAAAATGTCCTAACTGCATTAAAGTGTTCTCCAAAACAAAACTATTTAGCATAGTATTTGTACTCTAGAAGTATTAAAGACCAAAACTTGATTTTTAAAAGATAAAATTTGATAAATTTATTAGCAACTGAATTTTCAAATAAGCTTAAATATAACATCCTGCCTTGTTTTTGTTATAAAACTAGTTGTAAAACTAGTTATCTTTGGGTTGTCCATCCAAGCACACACCAACCCTTCTGAGACCACCCCATCGTGCTCAATCTTGAAGCTGCTCCTTCCTTATAAAATCATATATATTTGTGACACTTAGTATATTCATTAACACTTATTATATTTGGCTACTCATGCATATCTTTAATATTCTTGGATCTCTATAGATGTTCTGAATAGATCTAACAGTCTATTTCTTTCACTGTGTCAGCTATTGAATTTATAACCTACCATACTAATCCCATTTCATTAAAAGAGCTCTTTAGGCATATAAATATTTAAATCAATTTTTACTAAGCATTACCTAGGATGTGCTCCTATAAACCTTCTGAAAGCTATTTTTTTAATCCTCAAGTTAGCTAACATACAGTGTAGTCTTGGCTTCAGGAGTAGAATCCAGTGATTCATCACTTATATATAACACCCAGGGCTCATCCCAACAAGTGCCCTCCTTAATGCCCATCACCCACCCTCTGTCCATCCATACCCATCAATCCTCAGTTTGTTCTCTGTATTTGAGAGTCTCTTATGGTTTGCCTCCCTCTCTGTTTTAATCTTATTTTTCCTTCCCTTCCCCTATGATCATTTGTTAAGTTTCTCAAATTCCACTATGAGTGAAATCATATGATACCTGTCTTTCTCTGACTTCTTTCACTTAGCTTTATACCCTCCAGTTCTATCCATGTTGTTGCAAATGGTAAGATTTCATTCTTTTTCATCTCAGAGTAGTATTCCATTTTGTGTGTGTGTATATATCTATATATCTATATATCTATATCTATATATATCTATAGATATAGATATACATAAATATCTATATAAATATATATCTATAGATAGATATCTATATCTATAGATATAGATATATATAAATATCTATATAAATATATATCTATAGATAGATATCTATATCTATAGATATAGATATATATAAATATCTATATAAATATATATCTATAGATAGATATCTATATCTATATAGATATATATAAATATCTATATAAATATATATCTATAGATATAGATATCTATATATCTATATATCAATATCTATATATAGATATATATATATAGATATAGATATATAGATATCTATAGATATCTATATCTATAGATATCTATATAGATCTATATCTAGATATCTATATCTATATCTATAGATATCTAGATATAGATATATCTATAGATATATAGATATAGATAAATCTATAGATATAGATATCTAGATATAGATATAAACATAGATATAGATATATCTTAATCCATTCATCAGTTGATGGACATTTGGGCTCTTTCCATAGCTATTTTTTTTAATAAAATAACACTGACATTCCTCTTGCTTTCCTCATTCCAATATCAGAGAAAGCATTTTTGTAGCCATTGTTGTTTTAAAAACAGCATAGCCCTCTAGACGTGGGGAAATCACTAAAATGTTAAAATAGAAATTAAAAGGAATAAAACTAAGTATATAATACTAGTCCAGCTTTACCTCTCCCCACACTTGGTTATGACCTTTCACATAATCCATTTTAAATATGCCAAACCAGCAAAAAATATAAAAGGACAGCAGGGGAGAGGAAGAGGGAAGATTATATAAAATTCCCACAATCTGCTTTAACTAATCAACAGATACCTGTTACTGCCAGATAATATATTTATTAACGAGCAGGACAAATTACACTTGTCTGATTTAATGGCTGATTACAAGACAGAGATATAGTGCCATAGTCCCTGGGATACAGGCCAGGTTTTAGAAGATGGCCCTAGCCCCCCACCACCACCTCCTCCTCTGGAGCTTGGACCTCCTGCTACCCCCATAACCTGGCAGGACCTTCAGGGTTTTCTTCCATGATCTTCTAATAACGCGGGACATGCTCTCCCAGATAAAGAATGACTTTTCAGTTAGGAACCTGAATGTTCCATTACTCATAATCCTGATGGCTGATCTACTTTAAAATTTCTAGGTAAAACAAAGTTGCTGCTTCTAAGTCACTTGCCAGTAAGGAAGATTTCACCTCAGCTATAGCTTATACACATATTCCCTTCCTATCATCTACTACCCAGCACTGAAAATACCAAAACTTCCTTAACACATATACAATTAAATGCTGATTTTGTTAGAAGATTTGCATTCTCGAGATCCATTAATCAATGTCCCACAGAGGCAATTCAGAGTGACTTACCATTTTCCAAAGGACCCAGTTACAAGTTGAGGTAGTGTACATTACATTACAATTTCCTTAAGGGAATTTGAGAGCACTCACATGTTGAGCCATTCTGTTTATCAAGAGACTTAGAATACCAGGAGAAATTATAATTTCCTCTGAAAGCTGCTCAAAAGTGAAGGAAAACTATCACATGTTTTAAAAAGTATACTCTAAGTTAAAATTATACTTGAAATTACAACAATGGGTTCCCTACCTCATGATAGCCATCATCTCTTGCCCAACCTGCATCCCTCCTCACCTACCTAAACACACACACACACACACACACACACACACACACACACACATGCACACACATTTTTCTTCCATAAACAATTCTGATTTTGTTCATTTATCTAGAAGTGGCAGAGCTATTTCAAGGAGGCTGAGTTTACCTCCAGTCCCAGAGGTTGAATGAAACTGTTCTAAGCTATTCATACTGGTCTCATTACCCTCACCATGGTTTTATTTGGGCATGGGCATGACACAAAACCAATTCTATTCAATAGCACATGAGAGTAAATCTGTTGCAATGCTCTGGCACTGAATTTTCTCACTTTAAATAAGGGTATAAGACAAGGACAATTCTTTTGTCCACCTCTGGACTTTGTCACTGTATACCATACGTGGAACTAGAACAGCCCTTCCGGGACTAAGAGGGACCAGTGCCAAAGATAAGTAACATCTGTCAGGGGATGTCAAGGGTAAAATGGAAATATCCTGGGTTCTAAAGCCAACCCTGAAACTACTCTAGCCCCAGAATTGTTTTTAGTGTGTATTAATTATTAAGATTATCTTAGAGTGCTTTTCTATAATTTGCAACTACAAGAATCAGTAGAGAATTTCTGCTATTTGTGCTGGGTATTTAAGTTCTTTTTAGTTGAGTTTCTACCTATAAAATGCATGTGGGATTGCTTTACCTTTCTAGTCATGTTGTAAAGAATCCAAAAACAATAAATTTTAAAAGGTCAAAATACAATGTAGTAGCTTTTACGTGTACATATTATGCGTACAGAATACCATCACATAATCGTTCTTCTTCCGTGCTAACTTCATAATTTGTTCAAAACTTACATTATTCCTAATATAGTATGCTATACAATAATTATTTGTTATTTGTCCTTCTTCCCTTTCTGAGATAAGTGAAGGTTGGCAACATCTTATTCTTTGTTTTCAGAGATATTAGCACATACCACAACTCATGGTCAGGGCTTAACTATTGCTTATTGGATTGAATTACATTTGATCAATAACAAAAGTGTGTATACTAAATCGCACCTTTCTTGGATGCTTTGCAAGGCATAATTAGATACTACACACTAGAAATTTTGCCTCCTAGAATTTATAATCCAATATGTAATATCAAACTGTATTGAATGAACATGACACTTTTTTGTATTTCTTCTCATTTCAAAACATTGATATTCTTCGCCCTAACTCATTCTCAAATTTGTTAATGAGGGGCGCCTGGGTGGCGCAGTCGGTTAAGCGTCCGACTTCAGCCAGGTCACGATCTCGCGGTCCGTGAGTTCGAGCCCCGCGTCGGGCTCTGGGCTGATGGCTCGGAGCCTGGAGCCTGTTTCCAATTCTGTGTCTCCCTCTCTCTCTGCCCCTCCCCCGTTCATGCTCTGTCTCTCTCTGTCCCAAAAATAAATAAACATTGAAAAAAAAAATTAAAAAAAAAAAAATTTGTTAATGATACTTCCAAAGTTTTCTATTGGATATTTTTTATCAATTTTCATTATCTCTGTTCTCTTTTAGCCCATTAACCAGTTTAATCTCCCCACTTTTTTTTCTTCTGAACCCTTACACATAGTTCCAAAGTAATAATTCCACTGAAGCTACAATTTTTATACCACTTATTTAAAACTGTTCAACAATTCTCCAAAGTCTACAAAAAAACAAACAAACTCTTTCACTTGGCAATACAAGTCTCCTACAATCTTTCCCCCAAAACTATTAATATCCATTACTGATCCTCATGTGTCCGATAGTTTCCAAATTAGTCTCATAACTGCATGTTTTCCTAGAATATGCCCTGTAGAAGACCCACTGAACCTTTGTGCTAGCCATTACTACTTTATTTCTAATAAATGAATCCTAATATATAAAATTTACTTTCTCTCTAGAACTCTCCAAGAAGCTTTTCCAAAACTCCCATAATACTGATGTACCATGTTCTAATTTATATAGTAGTTACTTTGTAAGTCTTATCCCTCCAACACAATACCAGCTCAAGGATAGTGTGAGCATGGGATCACATCATTCAAATATTTCTCATACATCATCACGCCTCACTGTTAGCAGAAGTAAGTTCAATTGAACATAATTTGGGAGGCACAAAGGGAGCTTCCCCTCACTTCACTATGTGAATTTACTAAAAGGAGACATTACTTGGAATACGTTGCAGAAGGAATAGAATCAGCAAGTCAGAACAACTTTATAATGAATGTTTTAATTAGTCTTTTTTAAGCATACTTTTAATTATATAATTCTGTAAGTGATTAGAATTTGTCTCTCTCCTACCTTCCATGTGGCAGTAAAGCTGCAAGTGTAAAGAGATGTCTGACAAGCTTCTTTCTAGCACTGAAAAGGAGGAGTGAAGTTAAATCAAAAGTGGTCATTCCATGTGACAAAAACAAATAGGTAAGGATCTGACTTAGGAAAGAGAGTAATAACAGGCATATACATGTTTTAGAATAATGTGCCTTCTATTGAAGGACTCAGAACATGCTTAGATAACTGTCACTGATACATCTCACATGTTTTTATTCCTCCAGAAAATCATCCTATTCATGTTAACACTGCAAAATTAAATACACTGTAAACTAGTGTAAGCACTGTTCCTCAATAAGAAAAAAATTTTTGTAAGATTTAAGACCAAAAAAAAAAAGCCCCCCTTCTGTTCATCCCAATTATATAAGTATTATTACCACTACCTAAGTGAGCAGGAGATGAGATGATCTTTCACACCTCCACAAGTCCCTTGGACGATGGCACTGCTGGCTGTCATGCAGATTGATGGCTTTCACAGAGCTGTTCCCCATGCAAATTTCAGAATTCACTTTAACAGTCATTTGAACTGTCACAGTATGAATTATGGACTGAAGCACATTCTGCTTTGCCATTTCCAAAGGAAAGCTCCTTGTGAATATCAAACTAGATGTAGAAAAGGCATTTTCAAGTCAAACTACCAGACCTGGTTTTAGAATAAGCTTTAAAAAACTACTTTTTTTTCCATGAAGGAAAAAAAGTCTCAAATTTAAGTGACCTCTATTTTTACTATAATAATGTATATATGTATATAAGTGGTACACTTATATATTCAGAACTGTGACTTTCTTTCCTTTTAAAAGTACTTTACAGAATTGATATTTTGGAAGTCTTTGTGTAAACCACTTGTGTTACTATATAAGAGGATCCAAAATGAACTGAAGACACAGCTCTTTCCCTAGAAAGATATATGTTAAACCTGAAATGACATGAGTAATTGCAAAACAACAGAAAAATATGCAGACTTTTAAAAAAAATAAGCAAAATATACTGAAAAGCCTGATTTGGAAAATGTTTTTAGTAACTCTGGCTTTGTGTCTAATTCAGGGTACAGTCATGAAAAAGGGGATGACGTGAACAGGAAGAGATTGAGTACAGCGTCAGGTCATAGTATGATACAAGCATGTCAGCAGCCATTAGCATGTGAGGCAAGGGGTGATTTCTGTGAATAATGACACTGATTAAATTCTAAAAGGCAGTTTAGGAAAAAATAATGAAGGAATCAATTAATGAAGATCACTGAGTACTGAACTCGGTGGCTTAAATTTCATAGGATAAGCATTAGTGACATAGCATAGGTTTTAAAACACGGCTATATGTTAAAACCACATTCAAGAAGACTATGATAAAGATACGAGGGTTAAGTGGGGATTGAACTGGCGATGGAACATTGTTGGAAGTGGGTGCATAGAACAGACTCCAAACAATGAAGCATGCTGGCAAGTGTTCTGTTCACTTAAATATAAAAAGGAGTGAAATCCTATCAAAAAAGAACAAATGGAGATCAAGCATTTAGGAAAAGTGAGCTCAAAAAGAAAAATACAAAACCACTGCCAAGTTGTGAAATGGAGAACTCAGGGAGATTATAGTGAGATTGGTGGTGATGGGTAAATTGAAAAAATATGTAGTTTGGGGTTACATTTTATCAATTACTTAGCAACCAGAAGTCTGCTTTATAATTATGCACTTTATATATATACATATATATATGTATATGTATGTATATATATATATACATATATATGTATATGTATGTATACATATATATATATACATACATATACATATATATATAAGTATATATATATATAAGTATATATATATATACATACATATACATATATATATAAGTAAATCCATAAGTAAATTCAGGATACTTACAAAGTCTTAACGGAATGTTAAATAGTATGGTATTTACCATAGGCATTTGTGTGAAAAGAAACAATCCAATGTCTGTTAGGAGGTGAGAGTGACCACAATTCAGTCTTATGCTTTGGTTAGAATCTTTGCAGACTCTCCATAAAGCTATGTCCATCCTAGCCTCTACTGACAATGCTTACACTCAGGTGCACAACAAGGAACATCAACTCTAAACTCCCTGCATTCTTATTTATTAATCAAAGTCATTTATATTTTTTAAAGTTTTGGGGTTTTTTTTTTAGTTAACTAAATTTAGTTTAGTGAATGCATTTATGTTTTTAAAACTATCATGAAATTGGGGCGCCTGGGTGGCGCAGTCGGTTAAGCGTCCGACTTCAGCCAGGTCACGATCTCACGGTCCGTGAGTTCGAGCCCCGCGACGGGCTCTGGGCTGATGGCTCAGAGCCTGGAGCCTGTTTCCGATTCTGTGTCTCCCTCTCTCTCTGCCCCTCCCCCGTTCATGCTCTGTCTCTCTCTGTCCCAAAAATAAATAAAAACGTTGAAAAAAAAATTAAAAAAAAAAAAAAACTATCATGAAATAGACCAAGTTTGGTTTTGATGCCCTCCCCATTTTGTTAATGTGAATCTTTTTTTTTAATTGAAATTTAATTGACATACAATGTCATATTAATTTCAGGTGTACAACATAGTGATTCATCAATTTCATACATTATTCAATGCTCATCGTGATAAGTGTAGTTACCATCTATCACCATACATTAGAGTATTATTGATGATACTCCCTATGCTGTACTTTTCATCCCTATGATTTATTTTATAACTGGAAATTTGTACCTCTTAATCCCCTTCACCTATTCCACTTGCCCTCCCATTCCCCTACAGCAACCACCAGGATGCTCCCTGTATTTATGAGTCTGTTTCTTTTTTTGTTTATTTGGTTTTTTAGATTCCACATATAAGTGAAATCGTATGATATTTGTCTTTCTCTGACTTATTTCACTTAGCTTAATACCCTCTAGGTCTATCCATGTTGTCACAAATGACAAGATTTCATTCTTTTATATGGTTAATATTATAGTGTGTGTGTGTGTGTGTGTGTGTGTGTGTGTTTAACTTTATCCATTTACCTAGTGATAGGCACTTAGCTTGCTTCCATATCTGCCATAAACATAGGGGTGCATTAGTGTTTTCATTTTATTTGGGTAAATACCCAGTAGTGGAATTACTGGATCATATGGTATTTCTATTTTCAATTTTTCCACAGTGGCTGCACCAACTTCCATTCGACAAACAGTGCATGAGGTTCCTCCTTCTCCACATCCTCACCAGCATTTGTAATTTCTTGTCATTTTGATACTGTATATCTGACTGGTGTGAGGTGGTATCTCGTTTCATTTGCATTTCCCTGACAATTGGTGATGTTGAGCATCTTTTTCTGCGTCTGTGTTGGCCAACTGTATGTCTTCTTTGGGAAAATGTCTGTTCAGGCCCTCTGCCCATTTTTTAATTGGATTATCTGGGTTTCCTTGGTATTGACTTGTATGAGTTCTTTATATGTTTTGAATAGCAACCCCTTATTGGATATACAGTCTACAAATATATTCTCCCATTCAGTAGGCTTCCTTTTCATTCTGTTGATGGGTTTCCTTCACTGTGCAAAAGATTTTCAGTTTAATGTAGACTGTTTTTGCTTTTTTTTTTTTCCTTTGCCTTAGGAGACTTATTCAGAAAAATGTTGCTAAGAGCAAAGTCCAAGTGATTGCTGCTTATATTTTCTTTTAGGAGTTTTATGGTTTCAGGTCCTACATTTAGGTCTTTGATCCATTTTGAGTTTATTGTTGTGTATTGTATAAGAGAGTGGCCAAGTTTCATTCTTTTGCATGTAGCTGTCCAGTTTTCCCAACATTAATTGAAGAGACTATCTTTTCCTTATTTGGTATCTTTACCTCTTTTGCAGTTGATTAACTGACCACATATGTGCTGGTTTATTTCCAGACCTTCTATCCTGTTCCATGGATCTATGTGTCTATTTTTGTGCCTGTACCATATTGTTTTGATTACTATAGCTCTGTAGCATATCTTGAATTCTGGAATTGTGATACCTCCGGCTTTGTTATTCTTTCTCAAAGTTGCTTTGGTTACACAAGGTCTTTCACATACATTTTAGGATTCTTGGTTCTAGTTCTGTGAAAAACACTATTGGTGTATTGAAAAGGAATGCACTGAACCTATAGATCACTTTGAGTAGTATGAGACTATTTAAAAAAATTTTAAAGATACATGAAAGGCTCATAATCCATCAGTAATCTCAAGTGTTCCCTTTATTGTCCTACAAGACATAACTGAAATACATTTATGAGTGTCCTGAAAATCTACTTCAAGTGAGTAATTCTTTCTAATTATATCAGGACCTGGCAATAAAGACATTACAAAAGTCTTATGAAACTGGCTATTTTATGATAGGAGAGAGAATGAGGATAGTGCACACTAACTGAAGATCCATGGGAGCAATGTCTTTTCAGCCTGCACACCAAGTAAAGCTGTATTTCTCTTGAACTACTAGTTTATTTCTCATCTTAGGCAACTGATCATGTCTTCTTTGCTCTGGCTAATTTTGAGGTCCATCTCCAGTAACAATATAGGAACTCATAGAATTCACATTGTGTATCAACTCTACACCTGATTTGGTTTTTTCCCCCTTATTATCTTTTCTCTCTGCTGTATTTTCAATTTATTTTATCCTATTGCATGTATTTATATGAACCACTGCAAATTTTCTTTGGAATAGATGAAACTAATAGGTAGGGTTACGTGTTAAACTCACATTCAGTAATTTCACATTACCCCCATTTAAACCATAGCAAGAGGGTTTTTTTTAATTTTTTAAGCTTATTTATTTTGAGAGAGAGAGAGACAGAGAGACAGAGAGCCCAAGTGGGGGAGGGGCAGAGAGACAGAGGGAGACAGAGAATCCCAACAAGGCTTTGAACTACCAGCACAGAGCCCGATGTGGGGCTTGAACCCACAAAACTGTGAGATCATGACCTGAGCTGAAACCAAGAGTCAGACGCTCAACTGACTGAGTCACCCAAGTGCCCCCATAGGGACAGTTTTCATTATCACCAGAAGAGTGGCTGAGAAAAATGAATTTCATCCATGTACAAATACTTTAAACAGTAGAAGTGTAAGTAAGAAACTCCAATGTTCTACTAAGGAACATACAAAAAACAAACAAAACATCCACCCAAATCTAAAGAAAGACAATTGTAGATTAACTAAACTAACAAAGAGCTATGGGAAATGGATGACCTTGACCAAAGCTTCTAAAGTGAACAGTTTAAGAATATTAGTAAGTTAATTATATGACCTTATATGATGCCTTTTTGATTCATCTATACTTTGTTTAAACAAATAAAATCTGTTTTAGTTGTTTTACTAATTTCTTATTTTAATCCACTCTCTCCAGACTATCAAAAGAACAATGTTTTCCATTTAAAGAAAAGAACTTATTTTCTCCCAGAAAATATTACCAACTTTGAAAATTCCATAGCTTTTCTTTTGAGTTAATCATTGTAATATGGGGCCCAGAAGGATCGAGATGCTATATGACTTTTTTCTACCTTTAAAAGCATTTACATTTGTTTGTATTTTGTCCTGTTATTTAATAGCATTAAATCACATCTGTTTACATTCTAAACATAGTTGACAGGAATAATAATTAGATTCTGATTCTACCTTTTGTGATTATGTAACTTAGAACAAGCTATACATTTCTGTGCCTCAGATAATTCATCCATAAAAAGGGGCAAATAACAGAATTCCTCAGAGCTGGTGTGAAGATTAAATGAAATAATACATGTAACATGCTTAGAACAGTGTGTGGCATACATTAAGCTCTTGATAAATGTTCCCTGCCTATATAACTACTAATTCAGTACCACTGGTTTTCACCTGATCTTCTGCATTTTCAGCAGAAATAGGTGAAATGGCACATGAACCCCTGTGGAGAGATAGGCAAGAAATAGAAAGAATATATATACTGAAAGCTCCCCTTTATAATTTGCCAATGTAATCATCACACGTTACAGCAGTGACTAAAGTCGTTGCCATCACTCTTCACTGGTACTTGTGCAGCTTACTGATCACCTTATGTGACTCCTAGGGAATCGAGTGGTATTTCAGTTTTTGGCAGGCCCGAGACAGCAGGTTGTCCATTATTAAACCACACATCTGGTCCCCGTTGTTAATAACTGGTTGTCTGCAATATGTGGACAATCTACAAGTTTTCCCACAGGGAGTCAAATGAGGTTGAAATGTGTTAATCCTCTCTTATCCCTATTCACACAGTGATTTACAAGATGGGCTAAGTGTGCCCCTGTAATAACAATTCATCTTTATGATTCTGTGCAAAGTCCAGTACAAGAAAGCCCAGAACAAGCAGTCCCTTATTTCTTAGATGCACTGCTTTTTGGTTTGTATGCAAAATCCATTTCTTATACACATTTACATACTGTGAAAATTGGAAGTAATACAACTCTGAGTTTAAGGAATGCATACACAGAGGGCACGATTCTCACTCTTTAAAGCCATGTCATAACTGCAATGGTGCAGAGCACTAAAGCACAGTCCCAAAGAGAAGCCCAGTGAAGACTCTAAACAAGAAAAGGTCAAAGAATGGGGGACTTGCTGCCAGCCACAGTCCCCTACAGACAAGCTGAGCTTGACAGTCTGGGTTTGTTTCTGTTTACCTTCACTGCTTCTATTTGCCACAAATAGGTAAAGATAAATGTGATCGATCCAAGACAAAACTGTGGAAAGAAATCTCCCTGTCCTCTTTCCCCCCTATACTCAGGAGCATTTTCCCCCTACTCCTTTCAGGCAACTAGGGCTTTCCAGCCTCTAACTGACTCACTTCCCAACTCCAAACCCATCTGTATTTCTAAGCCAAAGGAAACAAATAAATCTAATACCACTGGTGCACTGAATTTGTTTACATGAATGATTTATTTTTCCAAGTATGTGCAGTGGTTCCTCCTTCCCTTGAAATTATACTACATCTTAGATTCTCTTTACAAGTCGGCTTGTTATAGTTCTATCTAGTTACTGAGGAATCAAGGTCAGAAATTTCGAATCCACTCTTATGCTTCTAGATGATCAGATGCAAAGGATCTGATGCCATTTTCAGTGCTTTCTTTGCCTTCATGGAGCCTGGGTTTTTATTTATCTGCTGTAAGCAAGCACATGGTCACTCTGCCACATGAGATATATGCAAATTAGACATTTCCAGCCCTGCTTATCCATATCTACCCTACTGAAACAGTACATTCAGTATGTGAAAGGACTCCACATCCCCTACCTTCACTTACATCTCACTTTCTACAGTTCCACACAACCAATCCTGAATTGGTACTGAGGATGAGATGTGATCAGTGCTCTAGATGCACCTTTGCTTTTTCACTCTGTCCTCCAAGTGATTTTCTCTTCCGTTGCAACTTTATTGCTATCTGATGATTAAGATCCTTGTGAAAAGAATTGTTGTTTTCATGATCCATTAAAAAAAAATAAAAATAACCCATATCAAGTCAAGGCTTGTCAAAAAGTAAAAGTAATTGTCTTTCTGGATCATCATCTATCATTTTGATTATTTTTAATTAGCAACTTAAAACTCAGTAAAAGCATTAGCTTACAAACATCTTTTAAAATTTATTTTTGTTAATTTCTTTAAGTTTATTTATTTATTCTGAAAGAGAGAGAGAGAGAGAGAGAGAGGGAGAAAATGAACGGAGTAGGGACAGAGAGAGAAGGAAAGAGAATTCCAAGCAGGCTCTATGCTGACACAGTGCAGAGCCCAACACAGGACGCGAACTCACCCACCACCCACCATGAGATCATGACCTGAGCCAAAATCAAGAGTCTGATGTTTAAGCAACTGAGCACCCAGGCATCTCTAAAAAACATCTTGATTAAAGTATTAAGTATTGCTCATGTAGAGCACCTGGCTGGCTCAATGGGAAAAGCATGTGACTCTTGGTCTGAGTCATGAGTTGGAGCTCCATGTTGGATGTAGAGATTACTTACTAAATAAATAAACAAACAAACTTAAAAATAAATAAATAAATATGCTCAGAAGAGGCCAAGCTAATTTAATTTCAAACTATAAATACATAAAGCAACTGGTTAGATTTCATTTTCTAAAAGTAACTTAGAGAAGGATGGTGCATAATTAAGACAATGTTGGGAATACATAAATACACTAATAAAAACAATTAACCACCAATGACAAAGTGATTTATGAACATGTAAAACATTTTAATAGACAAGAACATGATTTGGAAAAGTCAATAAAACTATCACATTCACTATTAAAAGCAAGAGAATAAAAGCATGGCCTAAGCTACAGTCACACCTTATGACTAAATACATTGTTAGTTAATTTTTATTTTGTACTAATAATGAAGACGAAAGCTGTAAGTGTTCAGCCTTCATCTGCACTATTTTCCAACTATCCTTCAAACGTACTTTTGCAGAAGCTGAATGACATTACTAACAAAAAAGAGGGAAAGTGTGTTAATAATTTTGATAAGACAAGTTAGCTGAAGTCATTTTGCTGGTCATCCATAAAGAATTATGTTTTTGCATCTATCCTCAAGACTAATTTGAAGCTATAGAGAAATTATTTAGTAGAAAGTTTAATCTCCTTAAAATGTCAAATAACTTATGTAGAAAATGAAATTACTACCTCCCAACCTCCCTTATTCAAGACTTATTATATGTAGAAGTACTCTGAAAAGTTATAAGTATAATACAGAACAGGTGTTATTAACACATAAGCATATACAGAAAGTGGATATATATATGAGAGTGGGTAAATGGATCACACTTTAAAAGTAAATTTTATGTAAAAAAAAATAAAAATAAAAATAAAAAGTAAATTCTATGTAATATGAAAAGCCACATTTCAGTTCATAAGATCAGGTCAAAAGGAAGAAATCATATACTTTTTTATATTAAAAAAAATTCCTGGTAAATATTGATAAACAAAAATTACTAAAAATGCATATTTCTCTGCATTGTATATATTATACTATATAAATATATATATATATATATATATATATATATATATATATATATATAATCTAAAGTCTTTTTCACCACTACCTACTTCAGTAGTAGGTAATTTTTTATTGCCTTATTCATGGAGATTTCCCTTAATATAATAGTGCTAAGAAATACAACATTATCTAGATTCTCTTAATAATACTTAAACCATTTTTATAGATACCGCATATGAAAAGTTGACTCCACTATATAAATAGTAAAAATAACATTTCATTCCCTTTTACTAACACAAAATATTTTAAAAGTGTATTTAATGGCCTGAACTTACAAGTTTAGAATAAGTACTTTATATCAAACGACTACTTTTCAAAATAATATATAATTTTGTTATGAGAAATAAAATTGGTAGGTTATATAAATGTGCCATTCCAAATCCATTGTTCCAATTTTATTATATAAAGTAATATACTTGCACTGTATGATATTTAAAATTACACATACTCCAAAAGCTATCCAAACATTTTCACCATTTTATAAATACTTCTTAAACTATTAATTGACTGGATTGCACTCTTTGTCAAATCCTTTTATATTTTCAATTATTACTACAATACATTAGGTGACTTGCTTACATCACTTTTAACTGCCACCTATAAAATATGAAAGTTACACTTAAAATGACTGGAGTTGAAACAACCGACCAGATATTTGAAAACTGAATGGTGTTAATTAAATAAAAGCCCTACTCCTGTATGACTGCAACAAGAATTGTCCATTAACAGTAATTTATCAACAGTGATGACAATTTATCCACATCAAGTGCATTGTGTTCCAAATTTTAACATTAAGTCACGATGAAGACTTGTTCTGTCTTAAAGCATTTAAAACTTGAAATTTACCAATTCTTAACTGCAAGAGAACATTCTAAATCTTTATTGTTTTGTGAATCATAGAAACATTAATACAGAAAACAATAGATTATAACACTACTACAATTCTACATATTACAGGATGGCTTCCATATAAAACCAGATAAATTCTGTCTCTAGTCATATTTTAATCACAGAGTAACTTTAAAGATACTAAGTATCCTAAGTACCAGATTCGAATGATATTGAACACTTTGAGCCATCCCTAATACAGGGACTTTATTTCCAACCAACACTGACTATTCTTATACAAAGGGTACATGATCTTCTTGACAGTCTTAAAATTGAAATTCTGCAAAAACAGTATAACATAAACAATACTGTCAATATTTGGGTGAGGGGAGCTTATCTCTATATCTGTGAACACCTGACAAAGCACTGTTCCATATTCCTCCTTATATTCTTCCTAAAACCTAACTTGATAAGGCCCTGAGATGCAGCATGTAGTCAAATTTAGCTGAATGGATAAATGATCATTAAAGAAATATCACACGGACCACCTGATTTAGACTTTTTTATTTTACTCAGGATGCCAAAGAAATAAATGTGAGGCATACCTGCAACAGATTATCTCTAGGCTTTAGCAGTGTTCATATTTAGCAACTCTCAAACTTATTTCATGGCCTCAGAGTCTTACGTTATTCATGTGCTAAATGTGCAGTTATCTACAATGCTATGTCTAACTCGGTTCTTTTATGTCCTACTCAGAAAAGGTTACCAGAATGCAATTCAGGGAGACATAATTATATAAAAATGGCATTGATACACACACACAAAGTCTATACATGTTTCACATATATATATGTATATATATATATATAAACACACACACACATATACATGTCACATGTACATTACATATGCACTTAAGCATGTGTGTTTTTCCCTACCAAAAGATGGTAGAGTTAAATTTAAGTGAAGTATCCAAGGTTAGTTTACAGAAAATCTGTGGGGTAAAGTAGTATGCTTTACTCATTTTCACATTCCAATCAATCATGCCCTACTAAGATTTAATTTAAAATTCTTAACAAGAAGAGCAAGGTAGAAAGTGTCTACTTTCCCATCAGCTAATTCCTCCACCATTTCTAGGATGTTACTCTAGATGGAAAAGATACCCACCTTGGTTCAGATTCCCCCAGCGCATACCTTGAGCTAAGGATTGGAGCATAAGTAGTTTATGTGGGAACAGATCCCAGAATTGATCTCCCCAGTAGGGGAGAGGGGGAAGAAAGCCAATAAAGCTTGTAATATCAAACCAATTACCACTGTGGGCAACTAGAGCTCAGTCCCATTGGACACAATGTAGAATATGCTTTAGAATTATCCAACCAAGAAGTTAGAAAGCTAAGGTAATTATCTAACAATTCCTTATTTACTCA
The DNA here is from genome assembly GCF_028749965.1 of Puma concolor. NCBI lineage: Eukaryota > Metazoa > Chordata > Mammalia > Carnivora > Felidae > Puma > Puma concolor. The sequence continues at coordinate 24,788,812 of NC_141683.1, forward strand.
ATGGCACTTCTGGCTTGTTCTCCAAGACCTGGGGAATTTCTGAGACCAGGGGGAAAAAGCAAACAAAAAACCTCAGGCAGAGACTATTCATAGAAAATAGCCTAGAGAATATGGACAAAACACTAAATGTATCCATTGGTATAAATCATCCACCTATTCTTACATGAAAGAGTGCTTTCTCCTCAGCTCCATAGGAATTGAGCACATGATAACAGAGTCAAACAAGAAGGCTACTCAGATTCAGTTGCAAAGAGAAATTTATGAGCATATGAAAGACAAAAAAAGATGACCTTACTTACTGCATATTAATTAATGATTCTGAAGAAAAATTTAAAAAATAATTGAATACTGCAAATAGGAAGTGAAGAAGGGAACCAACATTTAATGAGCACCTAAACTGTGCTGGATGCTGTAAAATTATTCTTACAATTTCAGACAACTTAAATGGAAAGAATTGAGGACCTTCCTGAGGAATGTTGCAAAGAACAGAGCCCCGGTGTCATCTTTTCACTCATAAGATATATTACCAAGACAAGTATTTAATTGCCCATACACTTAGTTTCCTAGTCTCTAAAATACATACACACATACATACATATACCCTTACACACACACACACACACACACACACACACACACACACACACACACTATTAGCATAGTTAACATATAACACAAGCCAGTGCTTAGTGCTAAGTGTTAGTTCTGTACCTTACAGAAACTATTGAATCTCATAATGGCTGAATGACTCACCCAAGACAACTCAGCTAGTGAAGAAATGAGCAAAGGATTGAAAGCTGAGTCACTATTAATCCAAGGATCTCGTCTTCAAAGATGGACAACAAATGGAACCAAAACTATTAAGTTTTCATGAAGCCACAAAACTAGTCAAATGGATGAACAATTTTTTTAATGTTTAATACTTCATTTTAATAGTAAATACGGCCCAGATTGTAAGTTAAACTTAGCAGAAACTTTGATCATAACAGATATTTTAAATGTGTAAAACTTTTTTTAATAGCAGTGACTTACTTGGGTAGTATTCAACTAACCAAAATTATTAATTACTGAAATATATCTTCAGCATCCTTAGAAAAATGAGGGGAGCCACATGAACAATTCTACCTTGGATACAATATTAAGAAACAAACAACGCTCTCACCACCAAATCCAAAATATATTCTCTATGAAATTAAGTCCATCTCACGCTTTCCACCATGGGGATTTCTATTCTACATGATGATCCTAAGGTCCTCAAGTAACAAAACATAGAATCAATCACTATGAACACGATGGTGCATTTGATAAGCCATTTAAACTAGGCCAATACAGTTTATCTAAAAGTCAACTAACACTGCAATCTGTTTAATATTCATGTCCTTATCTTCAGTCAACCAGAACACCTTACTTTCCAAGCATACTGGTAAACTGGAATTTGTTCTTTTAATTTCTAACAAATATATATATGTGTTTTACCTTTAAGAGATTGCATTGAAATATTACCCTCTGAGAAACATTCATATCCCTTCAAATTACTAATACGAGACCAAAGAAGTCCAAAATTGATGCCTAATATAAAAGCCTCTGTGCATATGGTCAGAAGTTGGTATTGAAAGCTGAAACGGTGAGAAAAAAACCAGTGCTGAACGGGGAGATTTTGAACAGGACCAATAATGGATCTTTTATGTAATTAAAATAGAATATTAATACCAAACTTCAAGGAAATATTTCCATTGAGTTGAGAGAGACCAGTTAGTATACACAGATTATTTAAACACAAAAACATATGGCATGTGATACATGAAATGACTTCCAGAAAATACTAAATTCAATGAAACATAAAATGTGTCTTTCAAATAATGAATCAGATAGCCGGAGGAATTTCAGAAGTTTGACGAGGCAAAGCAGTGATGCTATAGATAGAACACAAGAGCAGTATTTTGCTGATAATGAATATTGTAGTTTTGAAACTTAAGTTTTAATCTTGTGACATATATACTAGTTAGGTTAAAAACACATTCATTATGAAAAGGTTGGATCATGTTATGCAAACACCATTATTAATCATAGTCACAGTTACCTGCTCAAAGTGAGTATTTTCAATTGAAAACGTCATTTTTCCTAACTACCTGTTACATATTTAAACCAACTGTCTACCTACAACTCCAGATGTTAAGAGTATAAAATTCCCAGCAGCAGGTGAACACCTTAACAAGACAACACTGACAAGGAGTTAGTAAACAGGTGCAAGAGATTTTAAGTTTCTCATGTGCTTTTTCAATTACCTTGAATACATTTTTGAATTTGAGGAACAACACCTAAAAGGAAAAAATGAAAATTATATGGCACTGATACTGCGTGCCATTTGGATGAATTGCACCTCTCGTAGCAGCCTTATACACACCCTAGGAAAGCACAGATAGACAAAAGAATAAGTACCAAATAAATGCAATAAATACATTGCAAGGATAAGAAAGTGAAAAGGCAAAGAGTCCCTTGTCTATAGCAACTGCTCAATACAGTCAAAATGGAGAGACATATCAAAGAGTCCCTTTCCCTCTCTCCTCCCGTCTGTGGCTCCCTTTTTCTTGTCTCCTCTTCCCTCTTCAGCCTCCCCATCTCTGTCCCTTTTTCAGCTGTACTGACAGAGCAAGACTGCACAGCACCACTTACCTGTCGTCGTTTTGCCATCCTTGGTCCCCTAGCAGCAAATCCCGAAACCTGTACCTGGGAGGCAGAGGAGGCACTTCGCTCTCCAAATCAACCATCCTTCCTCAAAGAGTGGGAAACAGAAAACGACGAACAGAGGAGTGGAGGGAGAGAAAAAGAAAATTCTGCGGAGTAGAGGGAGGGGACTAGCAAGATGCGTGGTCCGGAGAGGGACGGGGAAGGGGAAGGGGCCTGGGAGAGGGAGGGGTCCGCTCCGAGCCGGAAGCTGAGGCTGAAAGGGGGCTGGATCCTCTCTCCCGAGGGTGTGATGGGGATGATGCAAACCGAGCCCAGGAGCAAAAGTCTGGCTCTGACAAGAATCTACGCTGCCAAGGAACCGCCCCCAGGCTCGGCACCGCCTCTGGTCCCCAGGACTCGGGGGAGGCGGGAATGCAAAAGTTACTTCGCGGAAAAAAACAAAAAACAAAAACGAAAGCGCGCGGTGCCTAGAAAGAGGGGAGGGGGCGTGCGCGCTGCAGGCTGGGGAGGCACTTTCCTAAAAGGCGGGTCGAGGAGCCTCCTCCGAGGGCAATCCCGGCAGCGGGTCCCCGCGCGGGCGTGCACGCGGCACAGGCAGGAGCCGGCGAGAGAGGGACCGTGCGTTTGGTCCCAGCCGCGGCCAACCCGGCTCTCCCCGCCAGAGCCGTCGCAGCTGCCGCCGGGGGCCGAGCCAATGAGACTCCCCCTCATTAGCATAACACCGTGACGGCACGGAGGTGCCTTGGGGACAACCAATGGGGGCGAGCCTAATTAGAGGATTCCCGGGCTCGAGACCCTTCTCTGGGAGGCGGGGGCCGCCGGGTGTGGGGAGTGTTCCCAGCGGCCGCACGCGCTTTCGCGGGGCTCACCTTCAGCTCCGGTGAGCGTGGTGGAGAGTGCACGTTCGTGGAGAGGGAATCCCCGCTCTCAGTCCCAGGAAAGTCCTTTTTTTTTTTTTTTTTTTTCCCCCCCTCTCTTGGTCTGAAAGAAAGAAAGGTGTTTCCCGGATTCTGGAAAAGAATGTAGGGCCACTTTAGGCCGCTGAAGAGGAACATTCAGATGATGGCTGGGAAAGCACATGGAAACGCATGGAGGATTATGTTAGTAGCAGTGTCACTTACATTACTGTTGCTGCTGCTAGTATTGCTGTGGGCTTCCAGGTTGCGTGGCCTTGCCTTTGGAGTGCCCCTCGTAGTGACCCACCCAGTCAGAGGAAGAAGTGAACCCATGAGTCCAGAGTTGGTTTTTCAGTATCAGCTGCTGCTTATGAGAACCTTCCTGTACAAGCCCTAGGTCTGCATACAGTTCTTCCGCCTAGCACTGATTTCTTTAGGGTGCACACAGACGCTCAGTACCTAACCACCTGAGAGGCACTGGGCCTGAAGACACAGAAGACCACCCCCACGCCCCCACCCCGTGCCCTCAAGAATCTCATGCTTTGCTTGGAGGAGCAAGCTTATAGATGAAGTGATACAGTATGAGACACAGTAATCAAACAGCATATAACGAGATTTGGAAATCTCAGTGAGATAACATACTTATTCATGGAGGGGTCCAGGAAGACGTTGAAAGTGAAGCAAACCTTCTATACTCGTTTGCAACCTACTTAAGGTAAGGGAGGAAAGCAGTGAAGCGAGCTGGGAGAATGGGAAGAGGAAGGCAAAGTGATTTTAAAAACAACTGTTTGGTTTATTCAGGAGACAATCGTTAATTTGGTATGATTAATTCTCCACATAGTGGAGGGTTTAGACACAATGTTGGAAATGCAAGACGCAATCAGCAAAAAAGATAATATCACATAAAATAGGATGAGTACCTAAACCTGAGGAATCACGATGGAAATAAAGTGGTCATAGCCTGTGTATCAGTCTTCAAAATCCTGAACACTCTTGCAGACCCAGCTCAAATGACACATCCTCTATTAGATTTCCTGATTCTTCCAGCAAATCATGGTGCCTTCTTCCTCTGAAAACTTCATACCCCTTGTGAGTATTTTGCTTTTAGTACTTACTAGATTCTGGCCTGCTCCCCTGCCTCTGGCTTATCTTTCTAACACGTATTTTGAAAATAGCAAAATCACAGCAAATCTGTGTTGAGATGCATTAAAAGCTTTTAAGCCTAGAATATTAATATTTTTACACATTTGCTGTAGCCCCAGAATTATGCATTTGTTTATGCTTCTTTGGCATGAACTTTGGTAATCACTTTGCAGAATGGGAAAATTACATCACTACATTGTTAGTTTGTGGCAGGTGGGGAGGAGGGGAAACTAAATATCTGATTTATATTTGGGAACTTATCATCTTCCATTAAGATTACTCTATGAATTTTATTTTTTTAATATTCCACGTTAATATTTTTATTATAATAGTCTGCCTTTATATATTTGGCATAAGTCCAAAATATTTGATAGCAGTAACAGACTCAGAGGCACTAAAAAAGAAAAAATTAGCTATTGAGTATTAGACTCCTGAGAAACTGGAGGTTAGTGGGTAAAGCCACAACATTATACTTTTTGAAAAGCTGTGCACCCTTATTTTATTGTCACAGTCTTAATTATTTGGCTTCCAAGTGCCCAGATAACATTTTAGGAGGAAGCAAATGCACTATAAAGAGAAAAAAAGTAAATAAGTAAAAACCTGCTCAGCCAATACTGCCATAGCCCAGCTGTTCAGGATACAAATGGTACAGGGGACTCTGTACCGTTTGAAGCCAGATCAGTTGGAGACTGCTCCATTAATGATACACTGATGTTCTGTTTGCCTTCACGTTGTCAAAGTGAAGACTTACACTTCCAAATTTAGGAAAATTTTAAAAATAATGCAATATAAAAACCACTATCCTGACATTCTTACAATTAAGTAATATTTGGGCACTGAAACTTAAACTTGTAATTGAAAGATTCTTTTGCTCTTCTTTATATTTTCTTTTCATTTTCTTTAAGCAGACTTTTATTTTGTATCATTAATTTTGACTTTTAGTTCTCCCACCTGTCTTTCTACACTTCTATTCTCTTTTTTTTTTCATGTCATTTCCTGCTGTTAAAATATATTTTCCACTCTCACTGTTTTATCTTGGTTTCTTTTTTCACTGTGCTCTCTTAATATCCCATTTCATAAACTCTTTTTCTCTGTGTGTGTATGAAAGCTTTCATTCTACCATAACATGACATTTGATTTTTAGAAACAATTTTAAATGTGGTTCTGTACATTACACTTTTGCACCATACTCACTGGTGTTCTTAAGCCCCCTAATCAACATCTAGTGTAGATCAGAGCAATAGACTAGTTTGGTCCACACTAACAAAAGAGTACTCACCAAAAATCTTCTGGTCTATTATTGCTGATGGACTAGAAAGTATCAAGAATGAGGATTAAGAAGAAGTCTGATTCTCTAGATTAAACTTTTTTTCTAAAAAATACATTTGAGAATATCTTCTAGTTTCTTCCCTTTTTTAATAGGAAAAAATTCTTAAATCTCTGATTTCTAGTACATTGATTAATTATGCTAACATTTAACTATTAAAAGAAAAGATTCATTCCCATGAGTGAAGACTAATTCTATTAACAAAAAGGAATTTACTGATAATTTTCTTGTGAATAATGAACATAGTTGGAATTATAGAATATGAGGGGGGGTTGTCTAAAACTGAAAAGCATGTGCATATTACATATATCATTTTTATGACAAAATTCTCAAAACTGTCAATGATTATATCTACTTACCTTGTAAAAGCTATTTGAAAGTGAATTTTGGGGCGCCTGGGTGGCTCAGTCGGTTGAGCGTCTGACTTCAGCTCAAGTCATGATCTCACACTCCATGAGTTCGAGCCCCACGTCAGGCTCTGTGCTGACAGCTCAGAGCCTGGAGCCCACTTCAGATTCTGTGTCTCCCCCTCTGTCTGCCCCTCCCCTGCTCATACTCTGTCTCTCTCTGTCTCAAAAATAAATAAAAACATTAAAAAAAATGAATTTAAAAAAAAAAAAGCAACTTTATATATGTTAAACTACCCACTTCATAGATGCTTCGAGGCACCTATCTATGGAGGCAGAAAAAGATAGCATATTCCACATCTATTCTGATAGCATCATTTAGCTATAAAACAATATCTCAGTGTAAAGAACACATTCAATTCTTTTTTAACAAATATTTATTTAGTAGTTACTATGATTTGAACTTCTCATGGTCTAATTGGTGAGAGGAGGGAGAGTACATGGGGGAGAACAGACTATCCAGTAGCCACACAGGAATGTGATAGGTCACATTAGTAATTAGTGCTGGCTGCTCTGTTGCTATGGAGCACATAGAGACATCTAATTCTGGGTTGGGGAAATCAGTGAAGGCTCTCTGGAGGAGCTGACCTCTAACTAAGGATGAAAAAAATGAGTGAATGAGTAAGGTGGAGGCCAAAGCAGCAGCAATAAACAGGTACAAATAATTAATATAAGAAAGCAAGGTCAGGGGCACCTAGCTGGCTCAGTTGGAAGAGCATGTGACTCCTGATCTCTGGGGTCATGAGTTTGAGCCCCACCCAAACTTGAGTTTGGGTGTAGAGATTACTTAAAAATAAAAGGATACACTTTAACAAAAAAAGAAAGCAATGGCAGATTCTAGCAAATGCAAAAGTATCATGTAGTTGGAGCTCAGTGGGGATGCCTCCATGGGGAGGGAGCAGAAATGGAGGGAGAGAACTCATCAAGAAGCTTAGCAACGATTTACTAAGAACCACATCTGGAGAGGCTTTCCAGACCATGCCAACAAGTTTTGGTTTTAATTTGAAGACAGTGACGAATATTTTGAGGACTTTAGGTAAGTGACAAAGATCACCATGGTAGCTGTGTATATAATTGATTGGTGAGGAGGACAAGACTGGAAGAATGGAGACCATTTATGAGCTATTCAGTATTTCAGGTGAGCTTTGCCAGTAGTCTGAAGGGAGGCAGTGGTTACAATGCAGATGGAAAGTAGAGGACAGATCTATAGGAAATTAAGAAGACAGTATTGACAGGACTTGATAATTGAGAGACTGTGAAAGTTAGTGGAGAGTGAAGAATCAATGATACTTTCTAGGCTCCTAGGATGAGTAAATAGGTGACAAGTAATACTGTCAGGCAAGATGGGAATACAGAAATAGGTTTGAGAGAGAAAATGATTACACTTTGAGCCATCAGCAAAAGGTCACATGGGGAAGTAAAGAGAGTTTGAATATACGGGTCTTAATAACAGGAGCAAATTTTTGTCCAGAGATACCAAATTAGGAAGCATCCATATAAATGTGGCTGTTGCAACAGAGAAAGGATAAATACACCTGGCCCTTCGTACTGTGAGAAGAGTCAGGCAGAGACTGAGCCCCAGAAAGGTGCCTGGGGAGAAGTGATGGATTAGGCACACAGCCAGAGGGAATACAGGTTCTACCACCAGAGTAAAGAGACATGTGTTTCTCTATTTTCTTGATTAGTTTTATTCTGTGACCCTTGATTCAAGCTCAAATAGATTCTATCTACAGGAAGAAAAATGTAACAAAGCCTGTCCTATATTCTAAGCATGTCCAGCTACATGAGCAGAATCATTTTTATTTCAGTAACATTGAAAAGAAGCAGTAAAAAGAAAATGAAAAGGCAGAATACCATACTCAATTCACAAATTCCACCTGAAAAAAGCACAGGTAAGTTGTATAAGGGAAGGCCATTTGGAGGTTTATGAAGATACGCCAACATGTAACATGATCCACCCAATACTTCTAGTGTTTTTTTGTCATTCTAAAAATAAAACTTGTCTGAAAGGTAAAATTTGAATGCAAACCTTACAATGGAAAGCTGTCAGGAGACAGTTGACATTTTATTAATAGGAATGTCCTTTGTGATCTTCCTCCTTGCTTCCTTTCCATTTCTCATAGCTCCCTCTAAATGCACATCTTATTCAGCATCATTCTTAACAGTAACACATACCTCCATTTATCTGTGTCTAAACCCTCTTCACTGGACTGAAGTTTTGGAGGGAAAATACAGAGCCAGAGGGAGAATTACTTAGCGCCAAATGTACTTCAATAATGTTGAAGCATGTTCTTGCACAGTAATCCAGGAATAACACCCACATCATTCTTCTACATACTATATATGTAAATATATATTTGGTGAGGAAAAAATCTCCAGCAGTGTTTGGAAAACTCCAGTTTTTATCTTGGATCCTTATGTTGCTAGGGTCCCAAATCCTGCTTATTGATAGATTAAAGGAGGCACCCTGTTCATGAATCCCTCTACCCTGACCTTTGTCATCTCCTAGCCTGCTAAAGCAAGGAATGACAACTACCACTTTGCCTTTTTCACAGTAATTGTCAATTAGTTGATGACTGTCTAGTGAGTGAATGAGAAGCTTCACATATGAATGGATTAGGTCATATCTTGGTCAAGCATCAGAACTTGAAATATTACAAAATTAATAGCTACAGTGTGAGTAACTACTATGTGCCCTATATTATGTCAGGACCTTTACAACAGTTCCAAAACTAAGTAACATTGTCCATATTTAAAAGATGGGATGAGATGCTATCATCCAGCTACAAGGTGCCAAGACTCAAAACCTTGACTTTGTGACTTCCAAGTGCATACACTTCCCAGTATAACTGAGAGGGAAGGTTTATAGTCAATACTAGTAAGTATGTTTACCAATTAGTAACCTAAATTACAAAATAGAATTATAAGATTGCCCTATTAATACCCTAATCCACTTTACTTCTTTTCCATCTGGGGCCTTCCCAGCACTCATATTTCCTGATCTTCCTCCCTTCTTCCCAGGACTGCCTCGTAACTTCTTTGTCACTTCACCAGAGAAGATTTCCCTAATCACCCAACACAAAGATGACACCTAGGCACTCTCTGTTATATCAAACTATTATATCACCAATTTCAATGATCTCTTAAAAAGATTATCTAATTTTGTGTTTATTTCTTTGCTTTCTTTTTTCCTTGTTCCTCTACTCTCAGCACTATGCAAACTCCATAAGGGCAAAGACCTTGTTGACTCTTGTCAGCACAATGAATAGTGCCTAGTGTAATAGTATGGACTTGACAACAAAGTTTTCTGAGTGATACAAAATAAGAAAGGAAAGTAAGGAGAGGTTAAAAAAAAAGGAAAAAAGACTTGTTCAAGTAATCACCTAGATTTTTCCATTCCAATCTAGGAAAATTGCATTGCACTTTTAGACATTAGTTTTAAAAGATTGTATATGTATCCGTGTGCATGTGTCATACTAAACTAAGTAAGGCATGCAAAGTTAAAAAGCATTTGTCAGAGCCTTATAGATAGGTATAGTAGGCTCTTTCTCATGCAAGGTTTGATTTGAGAGATAGGAATGTTTTCATGAAGGAAAAAAGCATTTAGGGTATGGTCATAATAATTGAAATGGTTTTACTTGCATTGAGGTATTGTCATTACTCTTTACTGATCCTTCTTATTTAGAAATTTAATTTGTAAGGAGGAAAACTTGAGATTATTTCTGTAGTATTTCTATAATAGGTCAACAACTTATACAATCACTGTCTGTTTGTTCCAGTATTTAAAATGACCCCAGACTCTTTAGTTTAAAATGTATAGTAATTAGACAGTATTTTATATTAATGGAATAGATATTCTTCTCATTTCGAAGATGGTTAAACAGAGGCAAAAGAAAGCTAGAATAAGTCACTCAGTAGCCATTTCAGTATACATGATATGGAAGTCCAGTTTTTCTGATTATTATGCAGTATCCCTGGGCCACAAGCTAACAATAGTTTTCATTGCAAATAACATGATGGTGGAATCACAGTGCATAATCACAAGTCAAAAAAACTAGAAAACTCTCACAGTTTTCTTACAACAACATTAGATATATTGAGGTTACTGGCATATATTAATACATAAGATCCTTCACATTCATGTATTTTATTTATCTATATATGTTGTAAATATTAATTATATTACTTTTACATGCCAAATTTGTATTTTTCTTTATTTTCATATAGCTCACTACTTCAAGATATTAAATGGAGGCTCTGTGTTCATTACCATCTTGATTTGTACAGTTTGAGTGTACAAATTATGAAAAATGTGAGCATTTACTATATATTTTTTCTATTATACAAAAATAGAATGAAATTAAAAAGTACAAATACTGATACCAATGAAAAGATGTTAGGTATTCATACTTAAGAATCAAGAAAAGAGAGGAAATTGAGAGGCATGGCTGTAACCCGCAGCTGTTTAGCTCACTTGAACTTTCTGTTTTCAGTCTTCAGAAAAATACAAAATTATAGAATATGAGATATATCATTGAAGCTGATTGAATAGGTTGATATGTAAAAGTGATATAGTATTAGTGATTTCACTTTTTCAAGCTTTTGTGATTGGACTACTTCATTTGACATGTTGCATGTATTATTGAAAAGTAGTTGGGGTACCTGGCTGGCTCATTCGGTAGAGCATGCAACTCTTGATCTCAGGGTTGTGAGTTCGAGCCCCACATTGGGTATAGAAATTACTTAAATCTTTTTTTTTTTTTTTAAATAAAGCAGTAAATTAGCATGTATCTCATGTTCCATGAAAATGCTACGTTTTTGCCCTTAGATCACTTCAGTCTGAGGGGTACAAAAGCTGTACCCTACTTTTTACATACATACACACACAAATAAAATCTTAGTAAATCCTTTGCTGCAATTCCATTATTTAGGCTCTGAACTCCAGAAGTGAGTAGAGCTTGACCTAAAACCTACGCTTACTCTTTTGCCTTCCCTCACACCTGATCCCATTGCTTCCCAATCCACCCATCCACCTACCTAAAAAGCAGTATTCTTTGTGATCGGATATACATGTTCTAAATCTAGACTGCTTGGATTTAGATCCTGACACTGGCATTTATTAGCTGCTTGACCTTGAGCAGTTTATTCACTGTGCTTCAGTTTCCCTTCTGCAGAGTGGAATAATTAGGGTGCTTATTTTTGGAGGATAAAATCCATTAATACGTCTGAATATTTTAGAATGGTGTTCACCACATAGTTTGTCATTTTTATTACATGTGTTTTTCAAAATGTAGGCATCCACACATTTAGAAGTCTTTTTCTTAATATAAACTCATCCTTGGTGTTTAGCAACTAATGAATTTAATTATGCTTTTCAAATTTCACACAACTGGTTGAACAGCTCTGATTACCTTTTATGAGATAAACTAAAGTATGTATCCTCAGAGCAATTGAAACACCATAAATGTACCAATGTTACAAAGAAAAAAAAATTTGGCTGTTCAGTGATTCTTCTGAACTCGCATGGAAATAATAAAGATGGATAATCAGAAAAGTACCTTAAATATTCTCTAGTTAGAAGCCATGGCATGTAGGCATTTAAAATTAAAACAAGCATCTTGAATTATATTCACATGCAAAGCAGAAAAAAATATTCACCATATTGAGTTCAGATGCAACAAGCTGAACATGTGCCACAGAGCTAAATGAGTAATGCAATTTTTACACTGGGTCCACGCAAACTTTACAGTTGCAGAAAATACGGATATGGCAAAAAGCAATCTGGAAATGTCAGAGCCAAATCAATAATTAAGAGGAAAGTTCATCACCTCCTACTCAAATATCAATACAAACTATATTGAAATACTAATTAGTATGCAGAAATGCAATAATGATATTTAAGAACATTGGGATTAACATTTTTAACAAGGCATTCACTCAGATTAGGAAACACAAATAAGAAACAACTCTAATTTCTCCTTTGCACTTCTGTTTCCTTTCTTTTTGCCTTCAGGCCTATGAGCTTCACTTGGGCGTAAGCTCTGGGAAAATCACCAAGTCGCACACTGTGATGCAGAAAAGCTGCATGCCATTAGATGTTAATGACCAGACAGCCAAAAGTGAGTTTTTCAACTAATTTCCTCATAACAGATTATTTTCCTAAGAGTTAACTTTGTATAAGTTTTCTTAGGAGTTATAAATTGTATAAGGCCATGATTTCTCTATGACTTATCTGTTTTACCCAAGCAACACTTCAAAACTAATTTATCCATTGTTTAATATACTGGAACATGGGTCAAATGGGATCAAGACTGTTAAAATGATAAGTCAAAAGACTTTGTTTCTTGAGGCATGTGGGTGGCTCAGCTGATTGAACATCCAACTTTTGATTTTGGCTCAGGTCAGGATCCCATGGTCATGGGATCAAGTCCTGCATCAGGACTTGAGCGTAAAGCCTGCTCAAGATACTCACTCCCTCTCCCCCACTTCCTCTCTCTCTGGCTCGTGTGCTCTCACTCCCTCTATTTCTATAAATAATAAATAAATAAATAAATAATCTCTTTTTTTCACAAAAGGTTTGGTTTTTTAATTTCCCACCAATTGTCCTTCTTTCTCATTTTTCTTCAATGTTTAAAATCTCTTTTTGAGGATCATCTCCCTGGTAAATCCAATCACAGATGAAGGACTAGTGCCAAGTTCCTAGATGCAGCTCAGTCACTTAGAAAGAGCAAACTAGAAGGTAGGTCGTTTATTTATGCTGGAGTCATATGAGAGTTAATAAGTAGGAATGAATCAAATAGGAGAGAAAACACAAATTCCCGAGTCATCACTAAATAGCAATAATGATATCCATGTTAGATATATTGCAGAACCAGTTAGATAGAGTAATAGGAGTTACAGGAAGAACATTAAGGTCAATATGACATAATCCATATTAGTAGATTTTTAATTCTCAGAAAAGGAGATTTTGACACTATTAGTGAAGGCTATGGACAAAAATGTCCTGGTGTATTCCTTCCCATGTTCTTGATTATTAGTAGCAGAATACGTGATCTACAATGCCTTTTAAAATTAAAAAAAAAAACTATTATCGCACATATGGAGAAATTCAGAGATAGACCAGTTTTAGCCAAGACGATATAATGAACTAATGATGCCACAAAAGACTTAGTTCCTCTACATTTAATTGCCTGGCCTTCCATGTCTCTCCCTGTGATTTATGATAATTGCAGAAGCTCTGAGGACTAGTTCATTCACTTCCAACAGAAATGAGAGCATCTTTAAACCTAAGATTCCCTGAAAAACTTGAAGCTACCAGAGTAAATACCATGAGCCATTGGTTTTTCAATCTGCAACTAAAGAATAAAGATCACTGAAACAAACCAGTCTTATGGTTTGTTCTTTCCCCTAATCCCTTTCAAAACAACACAGAACAGACTTCAGTGACTCTGCAACATGCTTAAAGTAGAAGTGTAAAATCTTTTTTGAGATCATGTTGCAATCAGGATATTGAGATAGTACATCCCAATCAGTTAATCATTGGACTTAACGTTTGGTCTACCAACATCCTGTTCTTGTATATAAAAGTCCTACTTTTTCTCATTTGATCGTGGTGTGATTCTACTACCCATTCTTACAAACTTGCATGGGCATATGATCCAAATTTGGCTCAAGCAGTATGGACAATGGGAAAAAGGAATCTTTCACGTAGGATATCAGGAGCAAGAAATTCTCTTTCTGGTGGGGTTTCTAACTGGGAGCTCTATGTGTTCTTCACACAAACCATTTGAAAATAACCAGAACTTTGCAGCAACACAAGATAAAATAAGTGCCACTCCTAGAATAGCCAGTCAAAGATATCAATAAGTTCTCTTTTTACTTGAGATGTTTTGAACTGAATTTCTATCACTTGTACCTGAAAAAACCCTAACCAATAAATATATGTATATCACATATGGCAATCTCCTCAATGGTGCTATGGATAATTACTTGTTTTTGGCCCAATATGAGAATAATTTCCTAATAAAACTAAGTGATATAATAACTTTCCATTTTATTTTTCATCAAATTCCACTGTGGTTTGGATGCTAATTTTCAAATTACTGGCATGCACAAATATTCCATGTTCAGGTCCCCAATTTTACATTATACAGTAATTACACACCCACCACAAAGCACTTGATCCCTTAGAAAAATGTAAAGCATTTTAAAATAATGACAAGCTTTAAAAGATAAGTGATTAAAAATATTTTTACTGACCAGTTTTATACTTCAGTAAACTAAGCATTCTCCCCTTCTGTAATTTTATCCACTTTCTTATGAATGCCAGCTGAAACAACAATCTAATATTTAAAAAGTGAAGTCTGCTATATATATCTTCAGTGGGACTAGGAGATAGTCACAGCCCAAATTACAAACTCCAAATAGAAATTAAAAAAAAATTATTAGGGCCAAAATGACAGAAGTGTCAACAGTAAGTACAAACTTCTAGAGATTCTTTAAATAGTGCCTCTGTCCCTCAGAGTAGATGGCACAACTCTGAAAGGATCAAAGAAAATTTACATGGGAGGTATGAGTGGAATATAGGTGCTTTAAAGCAAAGCTGATGAATGAGGGAAGGCTGAATAAGAAGCTACATAGATAAGTCATCTTTTCAGAAAGAGGACAAGAAGAGGGTCATCTTGGTGATAGCTAATCAAAGCCATACAAAAATAAATAACTACTAAATACATCATAGACACCTGGAGCTTAAGGCTTTCCTGTGAAAATTCCAAAGACTTTCTGCTCAACAGACATGAGAAAGATAAATGATGAGCAGAGCCTTTCCCTCATGAGATAACAAAACAGAGGTGGTGAAGGTTATGTCGTAAACTTCCAGCACTTCAGCTTTCATCCTTCACCCTTAATTAATTTCACAAATATCTGAACCAGACATACATGCCCTATTCAAAATTATTAAAAATCAGAAAGAAGTGACATACACATAGATTAAAAAATCAAACGAGTAGGAAAAGAGCAATGTAAGAAGAAAAAGGCATATAAAGAAAATACCACTAGAAGAAAGATACCATGAGTCAAAAGATAGTTTCTACTTAACCAAGTCTTTTTGCATTCAAATGCATCAAATAAAACATGAAGACAAAACTTAGTAAGATTAGAAATACGAGATAAGATCATAGAGCTCAGAAAAATATGTGAGATAAAGCAATTCTAGAAGTCAAATCAGCATTAGAAGCAGTGTGTTCATAACATACACACATTTGTATTCTGTATTTTGGAGCATAACAATCTTGATAGAATCAAACAAAAGTTGAATTTAAAAACACTAAATGAAACAGATCTTACAAGGAGTCTGGGTATGATTTTGGATCCATCTTACTCTGGCATCTTTAGAGTATTCATGTGGACAGTTGAGCTCGTTAAAGACACCACTCCCTTCACTGTTCTCCCTGGAACAACAGAATAGATCCTGAGTCAAGGTCAGAAGGGGCAGGACAGTGTCAGGACTTGGGATTTCCATGCTATGTGACACGAGGACATAAGTGACAATCTTCAAGTCCCAACCTCCACTATTGTAGAAAGTATAGTGGTGATTTGTGTGCAAAGGTTTAAAATCTTTAAAGTACCAAATTCCTGGAAGTTTTCTCAGTTTTCCTGCACTCTCATGTGGATATAGAAGATAAGAATGCAGCCAAGCTGAGATCTTGATTATAGCTGGTGAAACTAAAGCAGAGAACCTAACTTCACCATGTGAAGACTCCTGACAAACTCAAACTTTGAGCAGGAGGATCTGAAGTCAGCTGACTATACACAGGTTGGACCTCAGTGGCTAGCACATTCAAGTTTACTCTCAAAAATTAAGTGGAGACAACAAGAGAGGTTCAAGGTACTGGAGCAGCATGGAAGCTCTCAGCTTGTCTCATCCCAGAATTGCAGGTAGATCAGTACCAAACCATTTTGCAAACCTAGGAAATTGATCTGAGGATTCACACAACAATCTGCATAGCTTGAGCCACAGAACTCAGCGGAAAGAGAAAAATTTATTTTTTTCATTTTTTAAATTTATTTTAACTTTTGAATTACTATTTTACTATATATTTTTATTTTTTATAAATTTTTATTTTATTTCACTTTATTTCATTTTATTCTTTTTTTATTTATTTTTTTATTATTATTTTTTTTATTTATATATGAAATTTATTGTCAAATTGGTTTCCATACAACACCCAGTGTTCATCCCAAAAGGTGCCCTCCTCAATACCCATCACCCACCCTCTCCTCCCTCCCACCCCCCATCAACCCTTAGTTTGTTCTCAGTTCTCAACAGTCTCTTATGCTTTGGCTCTCTCCCACTCTAACCTCTTTTTTTTTTTTTTCCTTCCCCTCCCCCATGGGTTCCTGTTAAGTTTCTCAGGATCCACATAAGAGTGAAACCATATGGTATCTGTCTTTCTCTGTATGGCTTATTTCACTTAGCATCACACTCTCCAGTTCCATCCACGTTGCTACAAAAGGCCATATTTCATTTTTTCTCATTGCCACATAGTACTCCATTGTGTATATAAACCACAATTTCTTTATCCATTCATCAGTTGATGGACATTTAGGCTCTTTCCATAATTTGGCTATTGTTGAGAGTGCTGCTATGAACATTGGGGTACAAGTGCCCCTATGCATCAGTACTCCTGTGTCCCTTGGATAAATTCCTAGCAGTGCTATTGCTGGGTCATAGGGTAGGTCTATTTTTAATTTTCTGAGGAAACTCCACACTGCTTTCCAGAGCGGCTGCACCAATTTGCATTCCCACCAACAGTGCAAGAGGGTTCCCGTTTCTCCACATCCTCTCCAGCATCTATAGTCTCCTGATTTGTTCATTTTGGCCACTCTGACTGGCATGAGGTGATACCTGAGTGTGGTTTTGATTTGTATTTCCCTGATAAGGAGCGACGCTGAACATCTTTTCATGTGCCTGTTGGCCATCCGGATGTCTTCTTTAGAGAAGTGTCTATTCATGTTTTCTGCCCATTTCTTCACTGGGTTATTTGCTTTTCGGGTGTGGAGTTTGGTGAGCTCTTTATAGATTTTGGATACTAGCCCTTTGTCTGATATGTCATTTGCAAATATCTTTTCCCATTCCGTTGGTTGCCTTTTAGTTTTGTTGGTTGTTTCCTTTGCTGTGCAGAAGCTTTTGATCTTCGTAAGGTCCCAGTAATTCACTTTTGCTTTTAATTCCCTTGCCTTTGGGGATGTGTCGAGGAAGAGATTGCTACGGCTGAGGTCAGAGAGGTCTTTTCCTGCTTTCTCCTCTAAGGTTTTGATGGTTTCCTGTCTCACATTCAGGTCCTTTATCCATTTTGAGTTTATTTTTGTGAATGGTGTGAGAAAGTGGTCTAGTTTCAACCTTCTGCATGTTGCTGTCCAGTTCTCCCAGCACCATTTGTTAAAGAGACTGTCTTTTTTCCATTGGATGTTCTTTCCTGCTTTGTCAAAGATGAGTTGGCCATACGTTTGTGGGTCTAGTTCTGGGGTTTCTATTCTATTCCATTGGTCTATGTGTCTGTTTTTGTGCCATCATTTTATTCTTTATATACTTTTTTTTAATTTTTAAATTTTTTCTTACTTTTTTCTTTCTTTTCTTTCCCTTTTTTTCTCTTTTCTATCAAGTTTCTTTCAACAAGCAGGTCAAAACACACCTAGGATTTACCTCCCTTTATTTGATTTTTTTTAGCTTTTAAGTTTTATTTTTTATTTTATTAATTTTTTTTCTTCTGCTAAAATGACAAAATGAAGGGATTCACCCAAAAGAAAGAACAGGAAGAAATGACAGCCAGGAGCTTAATCAACACAGATATAAGCAAGATGTCTGAACTAGAATTTAAAACCATGATAATAAGAATACTGACTGGTGTTGAAAAAAAGCATAGAATCCCTTCCTGCAGAGATAAAAGAAGTAACTAGTCAGGACGAAATTAAAAGTGCTATAACAGAGATGCAATCTCCACAAGCTGCCACGGTGACAAGGATGGAGGAAGCAGAGCAGTGAATCAGCAAAATAGAAGACAAAATTATGGAGAATAATGAAGCAGAAAAAAAAAGAGAGAAAGGCAAAAGAGCACGATAAAAGACTTAGAGAACTCAGTGTCTTATTAAAAAGGAATAACATCTGAATCATAGGAGTCCCAGAAGATGAAGAGAGAGAAAGGGTTATGTGAGCAAATTTTAGCAGAAAACTTTCCTAATCTGGGGAAGGACACAGACATCAAAATCCAAGAAGCACAAAGAACTCCCATTAAATTCAACAAAAACCAACCATCACCAAGGCATATCATAGTCAAATTCACAAAATACACAGACAAAAAAGAATTGTGAAAGCAGCAAGGGAAAAAAAAAGTCCTTAACCTATAAAGGAAGACAACTCAGGTTTGCAGCAGACCTATGCACAGAAACGTGGCAGGCCATAGAGGAGTGGCAGGATAATGTGCTAAATCGGAAAAATTTTGCAACAAAGAATTCTTTATCCAGCAAGGCTGTCATTAAGAATAGAAAGAAAGATAAAGAGTTTCCCAGGCAAAGAAAAACTAAAGGAGTTCGTGACCGCTAAACTTCAGCTCTGCAAGAAATTTTAAGGGGACTCTTTAAGTAGAGAAAAGATGAAACAAAACAAAAAAGACAAAAAGCAACAAAGACTAGAAGGGCCAGAGAACATCAGCAGAAACTCCAACTCTATAGGCAACACAATGGCACTAAACTCATATTTTTCAGTATTCACTCTAAATGTCAATGGACTAAATGCTTCAATCAAAAGACATAGGGTATCAGAATGGATACAAAAACAAGACCCATCTATATATCACTTACTCATTTTAGACCAAAAGACACCTTCATATTGAAATTAAGGGGATGGAGAACCATCTACTATGCTAATGGTTGCCAAAAGAAAGCTAGAATAGCCATACTTATATCAGGCAAACTAGATTTTAAATAAAGACTATAGGGGCGCCTGGGTGGCGCAGTCGGTTAAGCGTCCGAATTCAGCCAGGTCACGATCTTGCGGTCTGTGAGTTCGAGCCCCGCGTCGGGCTCTGGGCTGATGGCTCGGAGCCTGTTTCCGATTCTGTGTCTCCCTCTCTCTCTGCCCCTCGCCCGTTCATGCTCTGTCTCTCTCTGTCCCAAAAATAAATGAAAAACGTGGAAAAAAAAATTAAAAAAAAAAAAAAAAAAGACTATAACAAAGATGAAGAAGGGCACTATATCATAATTAAGGGGTCTATCCACCAAGAAGATCTAACAATTTAAAAGTTTATGCCCCCAACATGATGGAACCCAAATATATACATCAATTAATCACAAACATAAAGAAATTCATTGATAATAATACCATAATAGTAGGGAACTTCAACACCCCACTTACAACAATTGACACATCATGTAAGCAGAAAACCAACAAGGAAACAATGGCTTTGAATGGCACACTGGACCAGATGGACTTAACATATATTCAGAACATTTTATCCTAAACCAGCAGAATACACATTGTCAAGTGCACATGTAACATTCTTAAGAATAGATCACATACTGTGACACAAATCATCCCTCAACAAGCACAAAAAGATGGAGATCATACCATGCATATTTTCAGACCACACTATGAATCTCGAAATAAACCACAAGAAAATATTTGGAAAGACCATGAATACTTGGAGATTAAAGAACATCCTACTAAAGAATGAATGAGTTAACCACGAAATTAAAGAGGAAATTAAAAAGTACATGGAAACCAATGACGATGAAAGCACAAGAGTCCAAAACCTGTAAGATACAGCAAAGACAGTCATAACAAAGAAGTATATGGCAATCCAGGCCTTCCTAAAGACAGAAGAAAGGTCTCAAATACACAACCTAACCTTACACCTAAAAAAGCTACAGCAAGGGGCGCCTGGGTGGCGCAGTCGGTTAAGCGTCCGACTTCAGCCAGGTCACGATCTCGCGGTCCGTGAGTTCGAGCCCCGCGTCAGGCTCTGGGCTGATGGCTTGGAGCCTGGAGCCTGTTTCCGATTCTGTGTCTCCCTCTCTCTCTGCCCCTCCCCCGTTCATGCTCTGTCTCTCTCTGTCGCAAAAATAAATAAACGTTGAAAAAAAAAAAAATTAAAAAAAAAAAAAAAAGCTACAGCAAATAAATCCCAAAACCAGAAGACAGGAAATAATAAAGATTAGAGAAAAATCAATAATATCAAAATAAAAAAAAACACAGTAGAACAATGAAACCAGGAACTGGTTCTTTGAAAGAATTAACAAAACTGATAACTGTCTAGCCAGACTGATCAAAAAGAAAAAGGAAAGGACCCAAATAAATAAAATCACAAATGAAAGACGATAGATCACAACCAACACCGCAGAAATACAAACAAAATTAAGAGAATATTGTCAACAATTATATGCCAACAAATTGGACAATCTGGAAGAAATGGAAAAATTCCTAGAAACATATAAACTACCAAACTGAAACAGGAGGAAGTGGAAAATTTGAACAGACTCATAACCAGTAAAGAAATTGAATCAGTAATCAAAAATCTCCCAACAAAAAGAGTCCAGGACCAGAGGGTTTTCCAGGGGAATTCTACCAAACATGTAAAGAAGAGTTAACACCTATTCTCTTGAAGCTGCTCCAAAAAATAGAAATGGAAGGAACTTACAAACTCATTATACAAGCCAGCATTACCTTGATTCCAAAACCAGACAAAGACCCCACTAAAAAGGAGAACTAGAGACCAATTTCTCTGATGAACATGGGTGCAAAAATTCTCAACAAAATACTAGCAAATCAGATCCAACAATACATTAAGAGAATTATTCACCACAATCAAGTGGTATTTATTCCTGGGATGCAGGGCTGGTTCAATATATGCAAATCAATCAATGTGATACATCACATTAATAAAAAGGATAAGAACCACATGATCCTCAACACACATAGTGTTGGAAGTCCTAGCCTCAGCAATCAGACAACACAAAGAAATAAAAGGCATCCAAATCAGCAAGGATGAAGTCAACCTTTCACTCTTTGCAGATGACATGATACTCTATGTGGAAAACCCAAAAGACTCCACCAAAAGCTGCTAGATTTCAGGAAAATCACAGGATATAAAATCAATGTACAGAAATCGGTTGCATTTCTGTACACCAATAAATGAAGCAGCAGAAAGAGAAATCAAGGAATCGATCCCATTTTTAATTGCACCAAAAACCATAAAATACATAGGAATAAATAAATCTATACACTGAAAACTATAGAAAGCTTAGGAAAGAAATTGAAGAAACCACAAAAAAATGGAAAAATGTTCCATGCTCATGGATTAGAAGAACAAATATTGTTAAAATGTTGATACTACCCAAAACAATCTCTATATTCAATGCAATCCCTATCAAAATAACACCAGCATTCTTCACAGAGCTAGAACAAATAATCCTAAAATTTGTATGGAACCAGAAAAGACCCCAAATAGCAAAGCAATCCTGAAAAAGAAAGCCAAAGCTGGAAGTATCACAATCCCAGATTTCAAGCTGCATTACAAAGCTGTAATTATCAAGACAGTGTGGTATTGGCACAAAAACAGACACATTGATCAATGGAACAGAATAGAGAACCCAGAAATGGACCCACAAGCATATGGCCAACAAAGCAAGAAAGAATATCCAATGGAAAAAAAGACAGTCTCTTCAACAAATGGTGTTGGGGAAGCTGAAGCGACATACAGAAGAATGAACCTGGACCACTTTCTTACACCATACACAAAAATAAACTCAAAATGTATGAAAAACCTAAATGTAAGACAGGAAGCCATCAAAATCTTAAAGGAGAAAGCAGGCAGTAACCTCTTTGACCTTGGCCGCGGCAACTTCTCCCTTGACATGTCTCCAGAGGCAAGGGAAACAAAAGCAAAAACGAACTTTTGAGACCTTATCAAGATAAAAAGCTTCTGAACAGTGAAGGAAAGAATCAGCAACACTAAAAGGCAACCGACAGAATGGAAGAAGATACTTGCAAATTACATATCAGATAAAGGGTTAGTATCCAAAATCTATAAAGAACTTATCAAACTCAACACCCCAAAAACAAATAATCCAGTGAAGAAATGGGCAAAATGCATGAATAGATACTTCTCCAAAGAAGACATCCAGATGGCTAACAGATATGAAAAATGCTCAACATCACTCATCATCAGGAAAATACAAATCAAAACCATAATGAGATACCACCTCACACCTGTCAGAATGCCTAAAATGAACAACTCAGGCAATGGCAGCTGTTGGTGAGGATGTGGAGAAAGAGGAACCCTTTTGCACTCCTGGTGGGAATGCAAACTGGTGCAGCCACTCTGGAAAACAGTATGGAGGTTCCTCAAAAAACTAAAAATAGAACTACCCTATGCCCCAGCAATTACACTACTAGGTACTTATCCAAAGGATACAGGTGTGCTGTTTCGAAGGGGCACATGCACCCCAATGTTTAAAGCAGTGCTATTGACAATAGCCAAAGTATGCAAAGAACCCAAATGTCCATTGAGTGATGAATGAATACAGAAGATGTGGTATATATGCACAATGATATATTAGTTGGCGATCAAAAAGAATGAAATCTTGCCATTTGCAACAACATGGATGGAACTAGAGTGTATTATGCTATGTGAAATAAGTCAGTCAGAGAAAGACAAATATATGACTTCACTCATGTGGAATTTAAGATACAAAACAGATGAACATAAGGGAAGGGAAGCAAAAATAATATAAATACAGAAAGGGAAACAAACCATAAAAGACTCTTAAATACAGAGAACAAACTGAGGGTTGCTGGAGGGGTGTCGCGTGGGAAGGATGGGCTAAACAGGCAGGGGGCATTAAGGAGGACACTTGGGATGAGCACTGGGTGTAATATGTAAGCGATGAACCACTAAATTCTATTCCTGAAATCGTTATTACACTATATTTTAACTAACTTGAATGTAATTTAAAAAGTAATAATAAATAATAATTTAAAAGAAATTACCAAGTTACTGAAATTCAATAAAATGTTCTTATTAATAAAAAAACAAAGATCAAATCATAGATATTGAAGATAAGGGAAATTCAATATATGCATAATTATTGTTACTGAATGTGAGAACAGAATATACATTCAACAATACCAATTATGAGAACAGAACACGGTAATACATGAACATAGAACACGTATTTTAAAATCCAAAGGTTTGCAGCCATACCACCCTGAAAATGCCCTATCTCGTCTAAAATCCAAAGGTTTGCTATAAGCATACTTTCCCGAAAAGAAAAAATGCCTTATTTATAGGTTAAAAGTGCATATTGATATTCTAGGAAAAGTTGATCAATAGCAATAAAACTAAGAAAAATACTAGGCTGAAAGAAGCTGAATCAATAGACAAGTTATGAGCATTGATAAAAAGTTCAAGATTGCCGTATGTAAGATAAACTTGCACAATCTTTTCTGAATAAAGGACACCTGGTTATGGGCCACCTGGGTGGCTCAGTCAGATAAGTGTCTGACTTCATCTCAGGCCAAGATCTCATGGCTTGTGAGTTCGAGCCCCATGTCAAGATCTATGCTGACAGCTCAGAGCCTGGAGCCCGCTTTGGATTCTGTGTCTCCCTCTCTCTTTCTCTGCCCCTCACCTGCTCATGCTCTGTCTCTCTCTCCTTCAAAATAAATAAACATTATTATTTTTTTTAAAAGGACACCAGTTAAAATTAATGGGCCAATCACATTGGGAAAAATCTGTCATTACAATATCTAAAACCAATGAGTGTTAATTTAGAATATGTAAATAATATATAAGAAATGTCTTCATATCAACAACAAAAGCTATGACTTCCCAAGAAAACAAAAAAGGTTGATAAGAGTATGAATATAGGAAGAAATGTTTACATATTATAACTAAAGAAATGTAAATTAAAACAATAGTGAGATAAAAGGATGTAGGAACCCTTATGTACTGTGTGGGAATGTAGACTGGTGTAGTCATTCTGGACAACATCTTTCAGTATGAAATTATATTTGGTATACATTAGATTTTAGGGCCAGCAATATAGCTCCAGAAGTTTTCATAATCATCCATAAGGAAATAGTATAAAGAGGGATGTTATGTCATATGATGGGGTAGCAAGAAGTTGGAGCAATGTAAGTGGTGACTGTCACTGAGGAAAGAACTTACCTGTGATAGGTACACGTTATGGAAAACTATGTGGCAATACATAGATAAACATAGACAGATCCTGCTATATAATGCTGAGTACAAAGAATTAAGAACTAATGTGAGATCTACAGGAGAAAAAATGTGTACAAAAATGTGAAATACACATTTATGTTTTAGAAGAGAATGTCCAAATAAATGTTTACCCATCAAACATTTTAACATGTTAGGCAATTGGGAGGAGGGAAAGAGAAACAGGAGGGGTAGTGGCAATAAGAGAGTAAGTAAAAACAAAATGAAAGGAGGAGGGGGACTTTGAGCTAGAGAGTAAGATTATCTCCACTGCTTCTGATGTTATATTACTACAAAATATATGTTAAAAATGATTAGTAAAAAAGATAAATGATATTGAAAATATTGAATTCCAAAGACAGATGAAGAATTCTACAAAGATAACATTCTATTTCTGAAGCAGGGATAATTTCATTCAGTACTAATTCTTCATATATGTTATAAATAATCATGTGTAGGTATTAAATGATGAATAAAAATGAGAGGAGGATGGAAAAAATCTATATATCTTTGTGTATGAGTCTAGAAAAAAAGCTGTTGAATAGTATAAAACTGTTAAATGGTTTATCTCAAACTACATTGCATTATCACTACAAACCCACTAGAAATTACTAAAATGAAAACATCAGATGACATTGAGTACTGAGAAGGATGTGGAGAAACCAGAACTCTCATTTATTGCTGATAGGAATGGACACTTCTTTAGGTAACTCTTCAGCAGAATCTACTAAATCTTAACATATGCATACCCTACAATTCAACAATTCCATTCCTAGGTATATACTTAAAATATTTATATACGTGTGTACCAGAAGACATATGATGTATAAAAATGCCCAGCAACACTATTTGTAATGGTAAAACAAAAAGCCCAAATACCTATTAACCATTGAATGGATAGATAAACTGTGGTTTAGTCACACACTAAAAGTACACAGGACAACACACATGTTTCACATACATTTCAGTAATCAAAAAGAACAAAGTACGACCACCCACAACAATGGGGATGAATCTCACAAATATAACGTTGAGTGAAAGAAGCCAGGAAAGAATAGTGTATGATACCATTTATATAGTATACAAAAATACCCTGACATTAGAAGTCAGGAGAGTGAAGAGGGATGTAAGGTATGCTAGTCATTGTTTGTTTAATAGTTTCATGGGTCCTGTGTGGTTATAATTAATGTTCATCTGTATATAGTACTTCAATTAAAAGTTTTTCCAAAAAGGCCTTGCTAAATAAGCTTACAATCAGTAACCTATGGTTAGAAAAACAAGTATTGTTAAAACAGCAATGAGTCAAAATGTAACCATTCTTTTCACAAAAGTACAATCATGTATGCCTTCAGGCATGGAAATAAAGTCTACTTTCAAATTGCTCACAAAACCTAATTCAAATGTGACTGTTGAAAATATACATGCCTCTTTTCACTTGATATTACATTATCTGTAAACAAATGCTTTTATTGATAAAAACTGTATAAACTTTGTTACCTTCCCTCTTTACTTGTGTCTATGTGAAATTTTATTTACCAAAGAACTTCTTTGTTTTCTTTTTTTTAAAAAAATAGGCAATACTTTTAGTTGTTAGAAGTCAGGAAAATGGTCACTCCTTGGGGAAGGAACAGCTGGCATGGATCGTGAGGAAACTTCCAGAATACTGGTATTCTATTTTTTATCCATATACTGTTTACATTGGTGAATCCACATTTATAAAATTAATTTGCTTTAGACATCATGATATGCGTATTTTCTGTATCTGTGATATAATTCAATTAATATTTAGATTTTTTTTAAGAATAGAAAAACAAACCCAGGGAGATGAGATTGGTGGAGGATGTAAGCTATATGACATATTAAAACAGCAGACTTTTTTCTAACTTGAAAAGGTAAATACAATTCAATTTACCTTGGTTTCAAAAAGGGAAAGCATCCTATGGGCATCCAGAGAAAAAAAGCCATGCAAAAAAGAAAAATATGAATGACATTTGCACATAATCCTACATTAAAAATGAGTGAAATATTTATGAAGTACGTATGAGAAAGAAGTGTGACTCAAGACTTTTTATATTCAGTTAAGTTGACATTTTAGTATAAAAGAAATAAATTCATGAATATGCAAGAAATCATGGAATAGAGTCCAAGAGCCTGTCTTAAAAATTATGAAATGCAAGGGGAAAAAAAAAGATGAATCAAAATTAAGATCTCAATAACTGAGAAGCCACAGTTGGAAAGCACTGGTGGTAAAAAAAGATATCCACTTAGATATAAAACTAAGATTTGAAGAAAATGGAAAAATTAGTTATGAAATTCAGTGTAAATGTTAGAACTGTAGAATAAATGTTAAACCTAACAAAATCAAGAGTAATGAAAGGAGGATGTTAGAAGCACATGGTAGGACCATACTTCGGTTTTTTATATTAAATACATACATGGAACCTGCTTTGGACAATGAAATAAGAGTTGAAGTGATTTGTGTGATCACTAGGCAGAAGCTTTCAGAAATCATACACAATTAGCCAGATAGTTTTCCCTCTGTCTTGGTGACTGGTGGCATTTCAGATGGGTTAGATCTTGAGGTAAGAACAAGATATAATGTCAGTCCATGGGTTGCCCATTAAAAACAAATAGTATGAGGGGTGCCTGGGTGGCTCAGTTGGTTGAGCATCCGACTTCGGCTCAGGTCATGATCTCGCGTTCTGTGAGTTCGAGCCCCAGGTCGGGCTTTGTGCTGACAGCTCAGAGCCTAGAGCCTGCTTCAGATTCTGTGTCTCCCTCTCTCTCTGCCCCTCCCCCATTTATGCTCTGTCTGTCAAAAATAAATAAACATTAAAAAAAAATAGTATGAGTGAGAAATAGTATAAACAAATATATTGTTATATAAACATACTCATTAAACATAAGTTTAAATTTTTCTGATTTTTGTACCCTGTGTATAAAAATATAATATTTTGTATGCATTTTGTATATCTATATTTTTATATATAAAAACAAATAGAAATATCATCATAAGGCATTAAATTCCAGGTTTATTTTTTACTGCCACTGTATCTAGCTACTGGGACACTTGGAACTATTCTAAAACTTTCTATGGCACCATACTGATTTCTGGAACTTGGCAGAATTAAATGAAAATGTTCTCTCTCTTACAAAAAACAAATAGACTGTCAGTATTCTCACATACCAAGAAAATATCAGTTGACAATCAAGGATCATCAAACACACACAGAATCTTTCTTGCCTTCAGAACTAAGAGTGAAAAAAACAAAAAACAAAAAATTGATAATTATATGGACTTTAGATACTGAAATTATCAGTCACATAATATGAAATAAATATGTAAATCTGAACAACCCAGAATGTAGTATGTATAAAAGAGCAATACAATAAGTATGGAGAAAGCATCATATATCTTTAACTGAGTTCTGGGAAGAGAATATATAAAAAGGAAAAGAACATTTGAAGAGATCAAGGCTGAGAATTTGTCAAAACAAATGAAAAGCAGGTAGGAAGCAAGGAATACAAAAGGGATGTAAATAAGTAAATAAAAACCCACACCTAAGAATATATTAATAAAGCATAAGAACACCAAAGACAAAAAGAAAATATTAAAACAGACAGAGAGAAAAGACAAATCACCAGTGAAACAAAGACTATTAGACTATAGGAAGCCTTTTAAACAAAGCTGGAAACTAAGATAAGGGAATACTCTCTTTACATTGCTAAGACAAAATAAAAGCCTCTAATTGAGTACTCAAGAATACTATCTTTGAAAAAAATTATGGGAAAAAAGTCTTTTTTAGATAAAAAGCTAAGAATTTACTAAAAATAGACCAAATAATCTCATCCAGAAACACCCTCACAAATATATTCAGAAATAATGTTTAACCAGTATGTAGGCATCTTGTAACCCGCTCAAGTTGACATATAAAATTAGCCATACAAGCCCTATAAAATAACAACAAAGGGATGGATTAAGGTGCAATTAAGTTGGCAAATCTATAGGTAAATTTAAATAAATGTTGTCTGTTTAAAAATTAATAATAATAGGGGGCGCCTGGGTGGCGCAGTCGGTTAAGCGTCCGACTTCAGCCAGGTCACGATCTCACGGTCCGTGGGTTCGAGCCCCGCGTCAGGCTCTGGGCTGATGGCTCAGAACCTGGAGCCTGTTTCTGATTCTGTGTCTCCCTCTCTCTCTGCCCCTCCCCCGTTCATGCTCTGTCTCTCTCTGTCCCAAAAATAAATAAACGTTCAAAAAAAAAAAAAAAGAAAATTTAAAAAAAAATTAATAATAATAATTTTTAATTAGTGGAATTTGTAAAAAAAAAAGGACAGAATGAAAATGTTGGTCAATAATAGCATGTAAATTGGGAAAGGCATAAACAGATTTATTAAGTACTAAAATGTTCTACTTTTTGAGAGGATGACTAAAATCTGGATTAACTTTACATTCATAAAATTAAATCTGATAAAATTTAAAGATAACTAAGGAATAAAAATAGAAGTAGAAAAATAAGAAAACAAAACAGAAGAAAAACAAACAAGTCAAGAAAGGAGAAATGAAGGGAGACAGAGAGTGAAGGAAAAGTGAAATAACAGATCCATAGGAGTGATAAGTGTATTGTTATTCTGTGTTATGTCATCATAGCCCTCTTAGTAGTTCATGAAATAAAACTATTTTAAAAATAGTAAACAATCTGAAGGGTTTGATCAATACCATTACCAAATTAGAACTATTAGAATACTATACCATAACAGTTGAAGAATACACATTTTTCATCCATATATGGAATATTTATGGAAAGTGATAATGTGCATGTCATAAATGTAGTTTTAAAAACTCACAAATAATTGCTATGGTAGAGACTTCAATGGCTGGTGCCAATGCCTTAAGGAAGATGACAGTAACCAAAACTGACTGGAATAAAACTACATTTGGAAATGCAAAAACAAACACATACAACTCATGGATCATAGAATAAATCACCACTGAAATTAGGCAACACATAGAAATATAAAATGATAAAAATACTACATATCATAACTCAAGAGTATTGGGTTGAAGCAAAAATAGAGGCAAATGAACAACAGTCTAAAATTTTTACATTAAAAAACAGATAGGGGTGACTGGGTGGCTTAGAGGGTTAAGCAACCAACTCTTGATTTCAGCTCAGGTCATGATCTCACAGTTTGTGAGGTCCAGCTCCGCATCAGGCTCTGCATTGACAGCGGGGAGCCTACTTGGGATTTTCTGTCTCCCTCTCTCTCTCTGCCCCTTTGCCACTTGCACTCATGCCTGCCACTCTATCTTTCTCTCAAAATAAATAAATATTTTTTAATGTAAAAGTTAATGAGCTAAAAATTTATTAAGTGCCTATCATATAGAATTAAAAGTAGAACAATAAATCCAACAAAAGTAGAAGGAAGAAATAATAAAGATAACAGAAGATAACGAAGTTGGAAAAACAAGGATGAATAAGAAGGTTAAAAATGAATTTTTTGAATGACTAATAAAATGAATAAACCTCTAAGAGTAATTAGAACTAAAAGAGAACAGCAGAATTAAACAGTATTAGGAATATTGTTTAGGAATTAGGAATATTGTAATAGCACCTAAATAATGCTATGACTTCTGAATTCAAAGGGGACACAATTTAGTCTATGACACCATTTCTTTGAATTATAGTCCAAATTGTTGCCAACATGGTAACTTGGGTGGTGCCTTGGACTTTGACTTCATTCAAGGTCAACCTGTGTTATTCAGTTGTGCTAGAATAGCTCATGATATGATTTAAACAGTTTTCTCAGAAGAGTCATCATTGTTACAGAATCTGAATATCCCCTGAGAGTTAACATTGTTCTAAGATTTGTCCAGCCCATTGAAGGTTTGTTATTAGCATGACTTGGCTTTCTCTTCAGAGTTACTCTTCTGTCAGCATAGGAACAATAATGGCCATTTTCTTATCTAGGCTTTTGTGGTCTGACGGGGCTTCCATTGTCTGGTCAGGGCTATTCTTCTGGCTTTTTAGAAGCCAAGGACAGGGGTCACCTATCATTACATCCAATCAAAATGCCCGTACATTTGAGGAGCTAAAACAATCATATCAATAGTATAGAGAGCTTTCAATTTCAATAAGTCATAACTTATACCCCTACAAGAAGAAAAAGTGGGACAAATTGAAAAATCAATGACTCCTTGAACTCAACAAAGAACTGGATTTGCAGGCAAACCGCCACCCTGACATCTGGAGAGAGGTAAATCCAGACAGCCACAGCCCAGATCTGCTTATCAAGACCAGAAGTCACTGGAGCCATAACTGGTTAGATTTCAATGATAATTTTGACAAGTGCTGGAGACTAAGTGTGGCCTAGTATGAGAAGGAGGAATTCCTGGGGCTGCAATCTTAGAGGGAATCCCTGCATTTTTGTGGGCTTTACTTTGAGGAATACCAGGTTCTCACAAAAAAGAGCCAAGAGAGATTTCCCTCCTGGATCTACAGAAGGAGAGGGAGAACAGTCCTTGTGAAGTGTGTCCAGAGGCTTTTCCATAACAAAGGCCCACTCTCCAGAGCAAAGAGTACCTGAGCCTTGTCCCAGAGTTTTGGGGGAAAAGATATTCCTCTCACTTCAGCCCCACCTGCCCTTCCTGCCTTCCTTGAGAGGGAAGATTTGAAAACCAGAAACAAACAAACAAACAAAAATCTAAAACAAAACAAACACCCCTCCTGTACAGGTCACAGGCCCAAGATTCTGGCCCACACTAAGAATGAAATTTAATTGGAAGACTATAGAATACCCCCTCCCTTCTCCATACCTCACCACCATACCAACAGGCCTCCAGCTGATTACAGATGAAAAAGCTGAGAGACACAGGCTTTTTCTGAAGAAGAGTATGTAGGAAAGCTCAAAATCCAGAAAGGAGACAAAAGTAAGGACACAAGAGAAATTTCACTTCTCTGGCACATATAGCTTCAACAAACACGAAATAAAACCCAGCTCGTAACCAGATCATATATCTTCCCAGTAGCCACCTATTTACCTTAGTAAATATTATCTGATAAGCATTATCAGATAATACGTTATCAGATAATATAATAAGTTATATAATATATAAGTTATATTATCAGATAACGTATTATCTGATATAACCTGAGTGGCATTCAACAAAAAATTACCAGATATATCAAAAGGCAACAAAAAACACAGTCTGAAGAGAAAAGAGCAAACACCACCTATGACACAGATGTTGGGATTATCAGACAGAATATCTAAAATAACTATGTTAAGGGTTTGTCATCTATACCTCAAAACATTTTTTAAATGTTAAGAGTTTCAATGGGAAACAATAGTCAACATGTAAACACAGCTGGGGCAAGGAGATAGAAGTTCTGAGAAAGAATCTAAAAGAAAGGTTAGAAATTAGAAACACTGTAACTGAAATGAAAAATACCTCAGTAGACCAAGTAGCCAAGTAAAGAACCAGTGACTAAGTAGTAAATAAGTCAATAGAAGCTTTCCAAACTAAAATTCAAAAAGAAAATAATAATAACAATAGAACAGAACCTCCAATAACTCTGGGACAATTTCAAAGGAATCAAATATGTATAATTAGAATATCAGAAGTTGAAACAGAAAAGAACAGAAGAAATACTTGAAATAATAATGGCCAAGAATTTTCAAAAATTAATGATAGACTCCAAACCACAGATCCAGGGAGCTTAGATAACACCAAGCAGAATAAATTCCAAAAAAGTACCCCTACACATGTCACATTCATGCTTCAGAAAACCAAAGACACACACAAAAAAACCAAAACTATTTCCAAGTTCCTGTTTTTCTTTTAAGTTTCCAATTCCATCTGCCTTATCTTTAATCTGAGCTAATGACCATGCTTCTCTTTCATTGAAAAAATTGAAGCAACAAACAAAAATGCCCACACTCCCACCATTACACTTAGCTTATCCAGCAATTAGCATCTTTAATTCCTGCTTTCTTCTTTCTCTCCTTTGACTGTAAACTGCCTCTGCTCCTACCTAGAGCCAGTCCTTCTAATTGTGGAATCAATTCCATCCAGGTTTTCCTTCAAGATCATCACTTTTATTCCACTATGTTCTACAATATACAAGGTCATCCCTACCAGCAAATATTTTATCTCCTCAATCTTACAAAAAACAAAAACAAAAACAAAATTTTAACCTCATGTCTCCCTCCCTCCAGTTTTACCGAGTTACTTATGTCCTATTTAAAGCAAAACTCACGGGCAATATTCAATGTTTTCACTTCAGTTTTTAACACCACTTCAGGAAGATTTTACTCTTTCCATACCACCAAAACTTGTTTTGGTGAAGGTCATCAGTGATTCTAATGTTGCTAAATCCAGTTGTTTTTCTGTTTCGTTGTGTCTTTGTTTTTTAAGGATAAATCCAACTTTTCAATTGCTAAGACCAAAAAACCCAGAGCATTTTTGAGGCCTACTTTCCAATTACCCACTGTATCTATTTTATCAGGAATTTGAGCTGTGCTTACCTTAAAATTGTGTCAAGAATCCTGCCACGTCGCATGACTTCCACTGCTAGCATTCTGGTTTGAGTCACCATTAGCTATGAGTTTAATGTTTTCTCTACTTCTTTTCTTGATCTGCCATAGTCTTTTCTCAACATAACAGCCAGAGAAATCCTTAAAGATATGAGTAAGATAATGCCATTATTTTCTGTTGCTTAAGATGCTACAATCAGTCCCCATTTATTCAGAGTAAAAGTCAATGTTATTATTAAGGTGTGTAAGGCCCCAGAGGATATTGTTCCCTCTCTGAATGTATGTCTTACTACTGTTTTCCTCCACATTCCTGCTTCAGGGCGCATCCTGTTTCTGCTGCCAAGACATAAACATGAATTTTTCTTCCTCATTCAAGCCTTGCTCAAGTGTTATTTTTTCAGTGAGGTTTACTCTGACAAACCTATTTAAAACCTCAACTTATACCCTGACTGATAATATCAAGAACTGGTGAGGAGGTAGAGGAACCAGTACTTTCGTAACTGTACAGCCATTTTAGAAAACAATTTGGCAGATTCTTATAAAGTTAAGCAAACACTTAGGATAGATAGGAACCAGCAATTCCACCCCTAGGTATTTACCAAATAAAAAGAAAACCTTATGTCCATACAAAGACCTGTACAAAAAATGATTAGAACAGCTTTATTAATAATCTCCAGAACAGGAAACACCCTAAATGTTTATCAACTGTGAAATGAAAAATACATTGTCATACATCCATACACCTGAATGCTACTCACCAATAAAAATGAATGAACAACTGGTCTATGCAACATTGTTGCTGAAACTCAAGTTCTGCTGCTCACTTCTCAGAGGTCAATACTCAAGAGACAAGTATAGGTGAAAAGGAAAGGTTGCTTTATTCAGGGGGCCAGCAACCTGGGGAGACAACTGACAGATGTCCAGAGACCATCTCTGAGGTTCCAGGGTAAGGAAGAGGATTTTTAAAGGGGAAATTCAGGGTAGGAGACTATGTACATACTGATGAAAAAGGCAGAGAAAATCATGACCATTCATGAGCAAAGATGTCACATGTGTAGGGAGTAAAACATAGATGTAACATGCGTCTCATGTTCACTTCAGGATGGAGACAACAGCAGAAGGAGGCAAAATTCAGCCCCTGACATCAGGAGGCTATCTTAGGACAAGGAGAAAGGGTGACAGGCATGTTCTGAGAGCTGGTGAACTGGATGGGGTCTTGGACTCATGATCTTGGATAAGGAATGTAGGACCTTGCTTGTTCATAGTCTGGAACCCTATCAGTTACCCTGAATCCAGGATTCTGCAGAAACAGCTAGTGGATTTGTAGTGGGCTCTGAAAAAAACAAACAAAACAAAAAAAAAAAAAAAACAAAAAAAACAAACAAACTACAATAGCTGATTAGGAGAAAATATTTGTCTGCAAACAAGCTTTCAACTTTCTGCTAATTTTAACCTCATTAATCCTATATGGCATGGTTTCAACACTATGGATGAATCACAAAATCATTTTCCTAAGTGGAAAAAATTTGAAACAAATGACTCCTTGTGTTATAATTCCATTTGTAGGAAATTTAGGCAAAGGGAAAACTACAAGGACAGTAATCAAATTAATATTTGAGAAGGAATGGAAATGAAAGGAATATTTGAGAAGGAATGAAAATGAATACAAAAGGACACCAAGGAACACTTTTGATAATGGAAATATTCTATTTTGATTCTAGAAGTAGTTATATGACAGCATTTCCCAAAATTCATTGAACTGTATACTAAAATAGCATGAGTTTTACTGCCTACAAATTATACTAAAATAAACATTTGTCTTAAAAGACAAAGTTGTTTTTTGGCAAAGATTAGTGTAATTAAACAACATTCTGACAATATTGATCAACACATATGCAATGTTGAGAATGAAAAAAAGAGACATAACTACAGTGACAGCTATAACTGATATGATGACAGTGCTAGATAAACATTTATGACAGAAAACTTACAAAACTAAACAAAATTGATAAAACTGGATCAAGAATCAAGAGGAAGCCACAATAGTCCGCTAACTATGAAGATACCTGAACCTGCAGTTAAAATTTAACCAATATAGAAAAATAAGGTCCAGGGTGTCTGGGTGGCTCAGTTTGTTCAGCTTCTGACTCTTGAGTTTGGCTCAGGTCATGATCTCACCAACCATGTGGCTCTGCAGTGACAGTGAGGAACCTTTATGGGATTCTCTCTCCCTCTCTCTCTGTCCTTACCTGTCCTTACCCAGTTCTCTCTCTCTCTCAAAATAAATTAATAAGTTAAATTATATCCCACTTTCAAGGAATAGATAATTCCAATTTTATACAAAGCTTCCCAAAGAATACAAAAAAATTGACATACCCAATATTCACTTTATTTTTGAGAGAGAGAGACAGTGAGAGAGAAAAACAGTAGAGGGGCAGGTTTGGGGGGAGAGAGAGGGAAAATCATAAGCAGGCTCCATACTGGGTGTGTGGATCTCATGATCAAGAGAGCCAAAATCAAGGGTCAGCCACCGCTTAGCCGACTGAGCCACCCAGATGTTCCTCCAAAATTCACTTTAAAAAGTCAGTATAACTTATTAACTAAATTAGGTTTGGGTATTATAAGAGATATTATAGCCTGATGTCAATTATGAAACAAATGCAAAAAAAAAAAAAAAAAGCAAATTAGCTCAACAATGTAAATAAAGGTTAACATAAGTACTTTGAATTTATTCCAGTATTGTAAGGTTGTGTTGACATTATAGAATTTTTAAAATGTATAAATATATACCAGAATAAAGGGAGGAAACTGTGTGACGAACTCAAGAATGAAGAAAAAAATAACATGTAACACCCATTAATGGTAGAGAAACTCATAAAAAAAATAAAAAAGAAAGAAATGAAAGCTTCCTCAACATAGGCGAATAACAAACATTCTTAGTGAAAACATGGTGATATCATTCTCTTTAATATCAGGAAAAAAAACGAAAGAGTATCTCTATTCAGCTATAATCAATGTTGACCTAAAAATCTGTTCCCGGGGCACCTGGGTGGCTCAGTCAGTTAAGCATCCAACTTCAGCTCAGGTCACGATCCCATGGTTTGTGAGTTCAGACCCCACATCAGGCTCTGTGCTGACAGCTCAGAGCCTGGAGACTGTTTTGGTTTCTGTGTCTCCCTCTCTCTCTTTTCCTCCCCTGCTTGCACTCTGTCTCTCTCTCAAAAATAAATGAAAGATTATAAAAAAAATTAAAAATCTGTGCCAATGCAGTAGACAGATTTAGAGAATGTAATTTTAAAATTTACATAAGTTAGCAATGCATGAATATAAGAAAAATGGCTGAAGACCTATATAGATAAAATGATTAAATTGTATTGGAATAATTTAAAGAAAACCAAAAGGGGTTATACCATGTCTGTGGAAATAGAAGAATACAAATTAATCTATATGTTAAGGGTAGTTTCAATAAATTTCCCAACAACTGACTGAAGCAGTTTCAAATTATTAGAAGAGCAAAGATTCTAGAATATTCTAGAATAAAGCAGGGAAATTGTTTTATCTAATATCAAGATCTGTCAGAAAGTTGTAATAACTAAATAAGTATGGGATTGCCAGTAAGAAGACAAAAATTGATCACTGAGCTAAAATTCAGAGTCCTACAAGTGACCATTTATGAATGCAAATAGATATACACTGAAAGTGACATTGCCCATCAATGTGAAAAGGACTGTCTTGTACATAGATGATACTAGGAAAATCCATTATCTATACTGGCAAAAATCATATTGGATTTTACTTCACACTATCTATAGAAACTCAGTTCTAGATAGATATAAATCTGAAAGGAATATTTTGAAACTTTTATAAGAAAATATATAATAAAATATGTGCCCTCAGTGGAAGGAATTTCTTGTACAAACAAGAGTCCTAATCTATAATTGTAGATAGTTTCAACTACTTTAAAATTAAAATTTGTATTGAGCAAAGGACTCCAAAAACATGAAATAGTAAAAAAACACAGGGGTACAAGAAATTAGTCATATGTTATCATCTTATAAAGAATTCCAACAAATAAATAATAGAATACACATACAATTTTTTAAAAATATCTACTTATTTTTGAGAGAGAGAGAAACAGAGCATGAGCAGGGAAGGGGCAGAGAGAGAGGAGACACAGAATCGGAAGTAGGCTCCAGACTCAGAGCTGTCAGCACAGAGCCTGATGTGGGGCTCAAACTCAGGATCATGACCTGAGCTGAAGATGCTTAACTGACTGAACCACATAGGTGCCCCTACACATAAATGTTTTTTTAATGATTTATTTATTTATTATTTTTACATTTTTTAAAATTTATTTTTGAGAGAGCACAAGTGAGGGAGGGGCAGAGAGAGAGTGAGACACAGAATCTGAAGCAGGCTCCAGGCTCTGAGCTGTCAGCACAGAGCCCTACACGGGGCTGAAATCACAAACCGGGAGATCACGACCTGAGCCTTCGTCGGTCGCTTAGCCGACTGAGCCACTCAGGTGCCCCAATGATTTATTTATTTTTAAGAGAGAGAGTGCAAGTGAGGTAAGGGCAGAGAGACGGGGTGGACAGAGGACATGAAGCAGGCTCTGTGCTGACAACAGCAAGCCCGATGTGGGGCTCAAACTCACAAACTGTGAGATCATGACCTGAGCTAAAGTTGGATGCTCAACTGACTGAGGCACCCAGGTGGCCCTATTTTTTTTAATGGACAAACTAATGAATAGGTATTACAGAGAAGAAGCACCAAAAATGGCTAATAAATATACCAATAAGTGTAGTGTAGATTTATGTATGTAACTATATATAAGCTATGGAGGAAACTAAAGCTGCATAAGGGGATAGGTGAAAGGGGGTGGATCTGGGATATATTGGGGGGATAAGGTAAACATGTCTTATGATGCATCAGCTGTGGTGTAAAAAAGAAAATGAAAAATTGAAGATGATCCCTTGCTTTGGGGCTTGAGCAACTGATTAACATTCATTAAGATGGGAAGACTAAGGATTTTGGGGGATGGAGTGATGAATTAAGAATTTTGTAGGGCACCTGGGTGACTCAGTCGTTTAAGTGTCTGACCTCAGCCTAGGTCATGATCTTGCAGTTTGGGCCTTCAAGCCCTGTATCGGGCTCTGTGCTGTCAGCTCAGAGCCTGGAGCTTGCTTCATATTCTGTCTCCCTCTCTCTCTGCCCCTACCCACCCCTCTCAAAAATAAATAAACATTAGGGGCGCCTGGGTGGCGCAGTCGGTTAAGCGTCCGACTTCAGCCAGGTCACGATCTCGCGGTCCGTGAGTTCGAGCCCCGCGTCGGGCTCTGGCCTGATGGCTCAGAGCCTGGAGCCTGTTTCCGATTCTGTGTCTCCCTCTCTCTCTGCCCCTCCCCCGTTCATGCTCTGTCTCTCTCTGTCCCAAAAATAAATAAACATTGAAAAAAAAAATTAAAAAAAAAAAAAATTTTGTTTCATTTGTTAGGTTTGAGATGCCTATTAGTTAACCAGTTATAGATGCCTCAATTTGGGGAGTCTCTTCACATAACCATAATATTAAACCAAAAAAAAAAAAGCCTACCTGATATTGCCATATATCATAAAAAGATATTTGGCAAAATTTTCAGTCATTTGTCTTTTTTAAGAAACTTAATTAAATAATAATAGATGTAAATTTGATATTTAATGATGAAACACTAAAAGAATTTCTATTAATGACAAGGTATGACACTTTAGCCACAATTATATTAATGTTGCGATAAAATTCTTTAAGATAAATAAATAATTTGTATAAAATGTGGATATGGTTGCAAGTCTATTATACATACATTAAGCTCCAGCCAGATTTGTTTCACTGAAAAAGCCCATTAAGGCATTAAGAAATAAAACTTGAGAAAAGTAATTTTACAGAGCTAGAATTCCTTATATGACAACAAAGTAAATGCATCCCTGTTATACTCCCCTCTTCTCTCAGCCTCCATTCTAACAATCCAGAAGAGAGGTAATTTAGGCCATTAGCCAAGATATGAAGAGATTTACTGGAGAAAAAGAGAGACAGGTAATAAAAATTAGTGAGTTACAAATTCACAATTTGATTAGGTGAAGCACAGAGGATTTTTTTCTAGGGCAGTAAAACTTTGTATGGTACTTCGAGTGGTGGATACATGACATTATGCATTTGTCAAAACTTATTAAACTTTACAGTACAAAAAGTAAAAATTAATCTGTTCAAAGTTTTAAAAATCAATTAGGAGTCTGAAGGATCTCAGGATGGAATGCAGAATGTAACAAAAGAATTAACTGTATTATAAATGTATGCTATAACATCACTAAGTAACTTTAAAAATTACTGGAACTGTAAGACTAAAGGCAAAGGAACTGTACGTACATAATACTGTAGCTGGTGAAGTTATTTCTCATATGGGTGTGGACTGATGAATCTGAAAATACTATCCATGTATACTGGAATTAAACAAAAGTAAATCAATGTCAGATGGTAGGAGCCAGGTTTCTTGGTGTTGCAAAGGAAGGCTACAGATAAGCAAGAAGGAAGACTAGAGTGAACTAGCTAGTATTGGGTTAAGTCAGAGTCACTGGTCTGAACATGTAGATATAAATAGATATGGAAATTATTATAGATGTGTGTAAATGCACAGACAGGTGTACATTCATGTAGTTTCTAGCTCTGCTGGCTGAGAGAGCCTAGAAGCAATAAACACAGTAACAACAAACACAGTCAGCACCTGGACCTTGGTTTCTAATACTGTCCTCTAACAAAAGGAACCAGGGCTCCTTGGAGAAATGACTGGTTCTAAGTCTGAAGCAAGAAATGTATAAGATGATCCTGAGTCATCTTGTAGGGTGAGAGAGGAAGGAAGTACTAAAAAAACAAAATTATAGGGACATGCCTAAAGTACACAGGAGTCAACCTTTCAAGGACCAGTTTCAGAAACAAAATAAATAATGTAGTATTCATGAACCCAAGACATATGTAGAGCCATTTTAAAATGGAGCCAGAGCAGCCATTTCAGCAGACGTGCCTTTGCATGTCCTA
This sequence comes from Puma concolor, assembly GCF_028749965.1. Taxonomy (NCBI): domain Eukaryota; kingdom Metazoa; phylum Chordata; class Mammalia; order Carnivora; family Felidae; genus Puma; species Puma concolor. Next base: position 24,829,152 of record NC_141683.1, read on the forward strand.
TTTTCTGAACCTTTGAATTGGGCTAAACTGCCAGCATTCCAAACAGTCGACTAGCAGGAAAGAGAATACCCTGTCAGAAAAGACTGATAAAAATGAACTTTTGTGTAGTGATCACTTTGAATGACCAATCAAGGAAATACAAATGTAGCTCTGCTTCTCAGCATCAAAGAACTCTTCTTAAAAACAATTTATTTAATCTTCTTTCTTCCCATAAAAATCCTGAATCTACTTCCTGTAATCAGGACACTACTTAGGCTTCTCCCTAAATCTGTGAACCCCAATTGCAATACTTTGATCCCAAATAAAAGCTTTGCTTCTTGAACTGGTTTCTCATTTTGAGGTTGGCATATTGGATTATCACCCGAAGTATAAACTAAAACATCCAGAAATCCATACTGATGATCATAAATGATTGAGCAAATAAATAAATAAATGGGAGTAAAGAAACATATTTCCATACTGAAGAATTCTAAATAATTTAAGTAAATATTCCCCATGAGGAGGTGAAACTTAATTCTTAACTCCTGACAAACACCACTTCAGCTAGATAATTCAGCTTAACATCCTCAGTGATACCATGTTGATAATGTGTAACTTTGATATGATGTAATGAGAATGACATTTCCTTTCTATGGTCTTCCTCCAAAAACGCATAATGAGGCATAATGACTAAATGTAATGTGATACTCTGGATGGGATTTTGGTAAAGAAAAGGGACACTAGATAAAAACTGAGGAAATCTGAGTAAAGCATGGAGTTTAGTTAATTACGATTTATCTGTATTGGTTTATTAGCTGTGACAAATGTACCAGAGTAATGTAAAATGTTAATCATAGAGGAAACTGAAAAGAAGTATCCAGGGATTCTATGTACTATCTTTGCAACATTTCTATAAATTGAAAACTATCCTTAAAAAAGCTTATTAAATGTTAGCACAAGGAGAAATAGTAATATGAATATTCTTATATCTATTTTTTAAATGTACTTCGTATTTAAAACCTTTCCATCAAGAAAAGTGTAATAGAAATTCATGGAAACTAGCCCGTTAACACTCATTTTTTTCAAAATTCAGTTAGAGTATCTTCTATATTTTGAAGTCTTTCTTAATGCATTGTTTATGTTCCTTTTCTACTCAGTTTTATACTTATCGGTAGTTTACCTGAGTCCCTCGGTTTACTACAAGTTCCCAAGGAACTATGATTGTTTTTATGTTCATAACCAACATCCAGAAAACATAAGTACCTGTAGTTACCAGTGTGTGCTTATTAAATGCATGGAGATCGAGAATATGGAAGAGAAAGAACTAAAGACAAAAGCATGGGAATTCCATATGAAAACAGCCGGAAAATGAAACAACCAAGAAAACATAATTAAACAAGTTTAGAGAAGATTAAGAAAAAGAAAATTCAGTATCATGGAAGACAAGAAGGCAAAGTTTCAAAGGAAAAAAAACGTAGTGTCAAATGCATCAAAGAGGGTATGGGGCATTTTTAATAAGATTGAGTACTGTTGGTTGAATTATGTCCCCCAAAATGAAGTATTCAAGTCCTAACATCCATTCCTGGTAATGTGACTTTATTTGGAAACAGGACCTTTACAGGTATAATCAAGGTAAGACTAGTTTACACTGGATTAGGATTTCTAATCTAGTGATTGGTGTTCTTATAAAAAAAGAAAGGGAGATTTAGACACAGAAACATGGAGACAGCACATGCGGAGGAAGGTCACATGTCAATGGCAGAAATTAAAATGATGCCACTACAAATCAAGTAACTACAAGGACGACAGCAACCACCAGGAGCTAGGAAGAGCACGGAAGGATACTCCTGAGGATCTCTGGAGATAGTGTGGGGCTGCCAACCCGTCCACTGCAGACCTCTGACCTCCAGAACTGTGGGGAAACAAACTTCTGTTGTAAACCACCCAGTTTGTAGTCATTTATAGCAGTATCCCTAGGAGACCAATACATTGAAAAGGACTAAATAAATGATTAGGAAGCTCACTAGGAGTGTTCTAAGATAACCGTTTTAGATAGAAAACATGAACCAAAATTACAAATAGCTGGGATGTGTGTGAGTGGTGAAGAAATTAATTTCATAATCAAACACCATCATTTCAAAATTTTTAAAAATTTAATCAAAATTTCAAAATTGTTAAAAGTCATCAAAACAGGGGTGCCTGGGTGGCTCAGTTGGTTAAGCATCTGACTTCGGCTCAGATCATGATTTCATGGTTCATGGGTTCCAGCCCCGAATCAGGCTTTGTGCTGACAGCTCAGAGCCTGGAGCCTTCTTGGGAGTCTGTGTCTCCCTCTCTCTCTGCCCCTCCCGCATTCATGCTCTGTCTCTCTGTCTCTCTTTCTCAAATATAAACAAACATTAAAAAAAATGTTTAAGTCATCAAAACAAAAATAAATTATGCTTTTTCACTCATTATAATTACCATTATTTAAAATTTTTATATTAAGCAATTTTTGCAAGGTTAGGCAAAACCCCTAACAGCATGTTTTTATGTGCTATGGCGGGTGGGGGGTGGGAATTAGGATGACATTATTGGACAACAATTTGAAATGGTTTGCAACATAAAAATTCATAGCATCTGTAACTTCACAAATTTAGTCTCATTTTAGAAATGTCCTGTAATTTATTTTAGCCATTACTACATAACTGATTTTCACAGTTACGTTCATACTGAAGTAAGAGATGTCTCTCTCTTTCTCTCTCTCTCTTTCTTTTTTTTCTTTCCCTGCTGTGTCATCTAATTCAGCTTTTCTTTGCAGCCAGCTCTCTGTGAAAGAATCAGGATACCATTTCATTTCATGTTACTAAGGTCAATGTGTAGTTCAATCTTAAAATAACATAAGGACTAGAAGAATACTGCTATTCAGCTCTTCTAGCCCTGAATCTTGTGCTGTGTTTGCCATCAGATAGGTACTGCTAGTGGAGAGATTTTATCAAAAACTAGCAGCAGCCATTTTTTTTTTCATTAAGAATAGAGTTCATAAGAAAAAAAACCAGATTTCCATTAAATCTGACCATTGTTTTTAGGAACAAAAGAAAGTTATTGGTTACTTAACCTTATCATAAAGCTGTCTTATATAGCCAATTACCCCCACTATTGATGCCTTTTTAAAATTAAATGCTGTAACTGTTTCAAGATATCAGTATCAGAATAGTCATTTTCCCCCTCCTGTACCACGAAACAGATCATTGCAGTAAGCCTGAGTTTGGGCCACTGCTGAGACAAGACGAAAGGTAACAAATGGGACAAGTACAGTTGACTGTTTTATTCAGCAGTTCAATTAGTTTTCATGTATAAGACCCCAGAGTTGCACCTGTCAGGAAATGACAACTTTCATCTGTGAACAATTAAAAAATAGATTTTTATAGGCAAGGATCTTCATAACCTGGGCATTGGAATGTATTTCTAATCATTTCTTCACAGAGCAAAATAAAAACTGGAATACCATTAAGCAGGATCCCAAGGAACTGCAAGTATGTTCCATCTTTTGGTTTATTGAATCTATGCTATTCATAGATTATGCTATTCATAATTCCAGGGAATTCTGGAATAATTGGGCTTCTCCAATTATTTCCAATGTAGGAAATAATTCTCCAATAATTCTCCAATTATTTCCAATGTAGGAAAGCATGTACCTCATTCTTCATGTCACCAATGAGGAAGGATAACAAGGGAATTTGTCAGAAGACAAAGGTGACCATTATACATCTGAGTCAGTAAGTGGAGGAAAGTTTAAGCTCAGCTCAGGAACAGTGACTGAAACGGGCAAACTGCTCCTGGTTTCAATTAACTAGAGAAACAGTAATGGACTCTCCACAAGTTTTCTCCTGTTCTTTGCAACTTAAATTTGTATTTTGTATGAGTAGTGGTGCTCTCCATCAAAGCAGTGGTGGTTTGGGGAGGTTACAGATAGAAGAGCCCCAACCTCTACAACTGCAAAATAAAAGTCCCACATAGAGTAAAAGATGACAGAATCTTCCTATGTAAATTCTGCTACTTAACATCTGTGATTATTAAAAATCAATTAGATTGGCTTACCTATCAAATGTTCCTAATCTTTATTACCTAATGTAGCTTCATATTTGCATTTAGTATCATTTTTCTTCTGCTTGAATTTTTCCTTCAACATTTCTTGCAGCATGAATCTGCTAGTGATGAATTCTTTCAGTTTTTGTGTATCTCAAAAGTCTTCCTCTCAGTTTCATTTTTATAGGGTTTTTTTGGTTGTTGTTTTTACTAAATATACCATTCTAGGTTGACTGTGTTTTCTTTTCATGCTGCTCCACTGTTTTCTCACTTGCATTATTTCCTAGGAACGATCTCTCTTTTTTTCCCATTATCCTCATCCTCTGCATGTAATGTAACGTTTTCTGTTCATCACTGATTTTGAGCCATTTGATTATGATTGCACATTGGTGTAGTTTCCTTCGGGTTACTTTTGCTTGGGGTTTATTGAGCTTGATGGAACTATGAGTTAATCAAGTTAGGAAAATTTTTAGCCATTATGCTTTTGAAAACTTTTTCTGTCCCTCCTCTTCAAGTTTGAACATGAGTTACATTTCACTGATGTTCTTCTGTTTCTTCTTCTTCTTTTTTTTAATTCTCTTTTATTTCTCTGTTTCCTTTTGGATAGTTTCTATTGCTACTTTCTTAAAGGCCACTAATATTATCTTCTGCAATGTCTAATCAGTCTTTAATCCCACCTAGTTTAATTTTCATTTGCTTATTAGCTTTTTAATATCTTCCATGTTTCCACTTAACTTTTTGAGCATATAGAATATAGTTACAATAATTGATATCATGCCCTGTCTTTTAATTCTAGTATTGATGTCTGTTCTGAGTCAGTTTCAATTAACTAATGTTTCTTTTTAATGTGAGTTATATATATCCTTGATATATTGAATGCCCAGTGATTTTTTCATCAGTTCTTGGGCATTTTGAATTTTACATTTTCGGTTTCTGGGTTTTAAAATTATCCTATCAATATTCTTGAGCTTTGTTCTGGGATGCAGTTAAGTAACTGGTAAGTAGTTTGATCCTTTGGTTTTGATTTTTTAATATTTACTGGGTAAGAGTGGAGCAGTGCTCAGCTTAGAGCTAACTACCTCCAGCTACTGAAATGAAACCCTTCAGTACCCTCTAACTGTTCAGTCTACTGGTGGTAACAAGGAACATACTCAGCCCTGTGTCAGAATCTGGGAGTATTACTCCTGGTTTTTCCAGGTGGAATTTTTTTGGGACAGGGAGTGCTTTAAATAGTTTTCTTACATTCAGGCAGTCATTAATCAGTTCTGGCTGAACATGAATACTTGAAGGAATAATATGAATGTCTCTGGATTTCTCTCTGTGTGCAGCTGCCTCTTCTCCAGTAGCTGTCCTGCGAAATTAGCCACCTTGCTATCTCCAGCTCCAGTCTATCTGGCTCGACATGAGTTCCTCAACACCAGATATTCTCTCAATGAAACAAACTGGAGCCTCACCTTATTATGGGGCTCACCTCTTTTGATTTCAACTCAGAGATCCCTGTTTTTTATGGCCTGATGTCCATTATCTTGAAAGCTATTTTTCACAGATTTTGTCCGTTTTTTGGTTGTGTTTGATTGTTCAGATGGTAGGCAAATCCAGTCCCTATGTTCTATCATGATCAGAGATGGAAATCAAGAACTAGATTTTGAATTCAATTAACTTAAATTTAAATTTAAATAGCAATAAGTTGTTCATAACTGCCATTATGGATGTTGGCTCAGAAGCCATAGCTACCAACTGCCCATCCAAATCCAATAACAAAACTGGTTACGTAGTAATTAGTTTCAGTAGACATCAAAAGTTCAAAGCATCATCCCTTTAAAATATGTCTTTAGGACTACATAAGGGGCCTTAAGATATTGTAGATTTCACAGTATAGACTGATCTTAGTTGGTATCTGTCACTTTTAATACTACAATGTAATCACGAAAGACCCAGGTTGTTTTTTTTTTAATATAATTTATTGTCAAGTTAGCTAACATACAGTGTATACAGTGTGCTCTGGCTTCAGGAGTAGATTCCCATGATTCATTGCTTACATACAACACCCAGTAGTCATCCCAACAAGTGCCCTCCTCAATGCCCATCACCCATTTTCCCCTCTCCCCTGCCCCCTCATCAACCCTGTTTGATCTCTCTATTTAAGAGTTTCTTATGATTTGCCTCCCTCTCTGTTTGAAACTCTTTTTTCCCTTTCCCTTCCCTCATGGTCTTCTGTTAAGTTTGTCAAGTTCCACATATGAGTGAAAACATTTGATATCTGTCTTTCTCTGATTTATTTCACTTAGCATAATATCCTCCAATTCCATCCACGTTGTTGCAAATGGCAGGATTTCATTCTTTTTCATTGCCAAGTAGTATTCCATTGTACATATAAACTACATCTTCTTTATCCATTCATCAGTTGATGGACATTTGGGTTCTTTTCATAATTTGGCTATTGTTAATAGTGCTGCTGTAAACATTGGGGAATGTGTGCTCCTATGAATCAGCACTCCTTTGATAAATTCCTAGTAGTACAATTTCTGGGCCATAGGGTAATTCTATTTTTAATTTTTTGAGGGACCTCCACACTATTTTCCAGAGGGGTTACACCAATTTGCATTCCCACCAACAGTGCAAGAGGGTTCCCGTTTCTCTACATCCTTCTTTGGAAAAGTGTCTGTTCATGTCGTATGCCCATTTCTTCACTGGATTATTTGTTTTTTGGTGTTGAGTTTGGTAAGTTCCAATATACCATTTTCAAATATCTTCTCCCATTCCATCGGTTGCCTTTTAGTTTTGTTGATTGTTTCCTTTGCAATGCAGAAGCTTTTTATCTTGATAAGGTCCCAATAATTCATTTTTGTTTTTGTTTCCCTTGCCTTTGGAGACATGTTGAGTAAGAAATTGCTGCAGCTGAGGTCATTGTTTTCTTCTCTAGGATTTTGGTGAGTTTATTTTTGTGTGTAGTGTAAGAGAGTGGTCCAGTTTCATTCTTCTGCATGTTGCTATCCAGTTCTCCCAGCATCATTTGCTGAAGAGATAGGCTTTTTTTCCATTGGATACTCTTTTCTGCTTTGTCAAAGATTAGTTGGCTATACATTTGTTGGCGCAATTCTGGGTTCCCTATTCTATTCCATTGGTCTGTGTGTCCATTTTTGTGCCAATACCATACTGTCTTGATGATTACAGCTTTATAGTAAAGGCTAAAGTCCAGGATTGTGATACCTCCAGCTCTGGTTTTCTTTTTCAAAATTACTTTGGTTATTCAAGGAAAGACCCAGTTTTTTTGCCTGTTTGTTTTCTGGTTTTTGTTTTATTTGAGAGAGAGAGAGAGAGAGAGAGAGAGCACGAGTGGAGGAGAGGGGCAGAAGGAGAGAGAGAGAATATTAAGATCTCTTAAGATTCCAAGAGAAAATCTCTGCTCACAGTATGGAGCCCAACACGGGACTCAAGCCCATGACCTGGGTATCATGACCTGAGCCAAAATCAAGAGTCAGGCGTTCAACCAACTGAGCCACCCAGGTGCCCCAGGAAAGACAGAGTTGTTTTTTTTTAATTTTTTAATGTTTACTTACTTTTGAGGGAGAGAGACACAGAGACAGAGACTGAGCAATAGCATGAGCAGGGGAAGGGCAGCGAGAGAGGGAGACACAGAATCCGAAGCAGGTTCCAAGCTCTGAGCTATCAGCACAGAGTCCAACACGGGGCTTGAACTCACAAACCATGAGTTCATGAACTGAGCCGAAGTCGGATGTTTAACCAACTGAGCCACCCAGGAGCCCCAAAGCCCCAGGGTTTTTTGTTTTTGTTTTTGTTTTTGTTTGTTTTTTTTAATTTATTTGAGTTTAGTTGACACACAGTGCTACATTAGTTTCAGGTATACAGCAGAGTGATTCAGCTTCTTTACATGTTATTCTGTGCTCACCCCAAGTGCAGCTACCATCTGTCACCACACAGTGCTATTCCAATATCATTAAGCATATCCCGTATGTTGGGACTTTGATTCACACAACTTATTCATTGCATAACTGGAAGCCTGTATCTGCCACTCCTCTTCACCGTTATGCTCATCTCTTCATTCCCCTGGCAACCATCAGTTTTTGTTCTCTGTTTTTTTTAGGTGGAAAGACACAGGTTTTTTATTACAACATACAATTTGGTTGGACCTCCCTAAGAAAAATTCCACAAACTGAGAACAAAAATTAGGTTTAAAAGAAAATATTTATTTAAAATTATAATTAAAAAAAGAAAATTAAAATTAGAAATGAAGTATTACAAGTTATAAAGTTTAATTGACAAAATACCACAGAAATCATAAAACCCAGAAAGTTAACATAGCATGTATATGAATTGTTTTATACAACCCTATGATACCTTTAATTCTTACATTTTTGACTGAATATTCTTTAGAGGTAATATCTCCACAAGACACAATTTTCTAATATTTTCAATATAAAGTAGACAATTCATTCTTTCCTTTAGCATGTTTGATTTAAATGTGTTACTTATTGTTAAAATATTAGCAAAGTTCTTTCAGGTTCACAACTCGTGATTTGTAATGTTCTATAATTTTTTAGGATTGTTGTCCAATTTTGGAAAACCTCTGTCAAGTTTCCTTAATATAATGAACAACAAGATTTCAGGGCATTAAAAGAGTTCTTGTGCTGTAATTAATATTAAATACTACTTGAATTGAGGTATTGTAAATTAGTTTGCTCTCAGTGTCCTCATTGTAAAGACATGAGTGTCATGGTATCTCTATTAATGTCAATATATCATGCGTGACAGAAGCAAACTTCCATTCTCATTAGGCGTCAGTGAGAATTGAATTATCTATTTAAAATTACACATCTGATGATTGTCTCCATGCTTTTAAAAATGTTTCTCCTTCATTACTCATATACTTCTGGTGACAAGCATTATGCCATATACCCATATGTGCTGTGTCTTCTACCCTGCATCTCTGCATTTTGGTGCCAGTCGATTTGGCACGGGGGTGTTAGGAGTATCCCTGGAAGCCATTCTTACACTTCAGTGGACATCAGTGAGCAATTTATATACAGTTGTGATTGTGGAATATACCTCACTGACAGTGAACTAAATGTATTCTTTCCTTGACTTCCTGGTTGAGTCCTTCAAATGCCTGTGATTCTTTAATGTCAACTAACCTGAGTTAGTATGAGGAAGTATGATGAAGGGGCAATCAGAATAGAAACAGATAATAGTTTATTTCTTGCAGTTAAGGTAGCTTCTTAATTTTTACCGCAACAACAAAAAAATAACCACAAAAAATCAAATCACTTGGAGGGCACCTGGGTGGCTCAGTCAGTTGAGTCCAACTTCGGCTCAGGTCATGATCTCACAGTTCGTGAGTTCGAGCCCCGCATAAGGCTCTGAGCTCACTGCTTGCTCAGAGCCTGGACCCTGCTTCAGATTTTGTGTTTCCTTCTCTCTCTGACCCTCCCCTGCTCATGCTTTGTCTCACTCTATTTCTCAAAAATAAATAAATGTAAATTTTAAAAAATTTAAAAAAAAATCACTTGGTTCCCTCGCATATCTTTGATGGGATGTGTTCAAATTAAAAGGCTTGAAGCTTAAACCCCGTTGGCCTCAAAGGAAAACAAGTTCTGACTGTATACTTCAGTTTTCCCCCTTGTTCTTATCATTGAGCTTCCGTATAATTGTTGCATGATGAATTCCTTCAGTAATCTGCTGCGTTCTAAGTCCTTATCCCTCCATCCATTCTAACGCAACTGCCAAAGCAACGTTTCTTAAATACTGCATATCTTACATTCCTTTTCCTTGATTAGACATTAAAGATTACATATTGCCGGAATAATTTATTATTTTTTGTCTGAAATTCAAAACTTTTTTCAAAGTTCTTCTTACTTCTTCCACAACTTCCTTGTGCAAAAGCATTTCTCCAGTGTTAGTCTTCTCATTAATTCTAGAACACTCTTTTCTCTCCTGTACCTTAGAATCTTTGTTCAGCTGTACTTCTCCCTTAAACTACAATTTAATAACCAAATATTCCTCAGAACTTCCCAAATTAAACCTTTTGGGAAAGTAATTTCTCCTTCCTCTAAACTCCTGTAGTATGTATTGATCACCATGGTCATTTTTTACTAAGCATAGACGTTATTTACTTCTAATTTGAAAAGTATGAGATTTTACTCTAAGACAAATTTATAAACCTCTTAGTATTATTAGTTACCTATTTGTTGTCTGTGCTTCCTAATGGTAATCAAATACTCTATAACAACTTTACATTATTAAATAATAACATGTTGGCACTTGTGTTCTTCTAAATCTCTTTTAAATAGACATTTGGTTTTTAATGTATTCTAAAGTTTTGGTTTTTAAAGTATTGATGAAGAATACAAAGGAAATAACACTCAACTAAAGCCTTATCTATCGGTTTTGGAAATCACAGAGAAGAGAAAAAACAGTGAAAGTAATATTTCTGAAACATATTGTTGAAATTAATTCAAGGGCATTATTTTCACTTGAGTAATGGAATGGCATCTTACATTCAGCAATTGCAAGTAAAATAAAAATTATATAGTAAAATCACCCCCCAAAATACTTTAAATTCCTCATAAATATGTGTGTGTACATTAAAAATCTTTATAGTAATATGAATGTATGATTATAAAATACATAGGTAACTGTACCATACACTAGAATACATTTGTAAATATTTTACAATATTTTTAATTATATAAAGAAGTTACTGACAGTTGAATTTAGGTAATCTTAGTAAGCATTTGCTTAGGGTGCAAATCATTTGAGAGACAGATCTGCATAAGTTAAAAGTAAGATTCAGGAAATCATCTCTGGATTTGATATCTGGTTCTCTCAATGTCCTGTGACTTTGATGAAGTTGCTTTAATGTTCTGCAGCTTGGTTCATTCATCTCTACGTTGGAGATAGTAATAGTCTCCAATTTAATTGTGTTGTTGTAAGCACAGTGTTGACTAAATGTGCTTAGATTTATGTTTGGTATAGTGTTGGCACTCAATAGTTTTAATCATGATAACATTCGAGACCACTCCCTACAGGTTAAATTAGTATTGCTATTAGACAAGAAATACTGTTAGAAATCTGAATAAGGAAAGATATTTGGATTCATACTCAGACAGGTAAAACTAAAGAAAAATAAAGAGGTAGTTTAAATCTACGCTGTTAATTTTTGTGCCACCAGTTAAGTGAAATTCAACTTCTGAATAATAGCTGAAAATTTACATTTGCTTGATTTTTCACATATGCTATTTTGTTTCTTATTTACTCAAAAGATAAGTCTGGTTCTGTGTATCAATTTTTTAAAAATATTTATTTTTGAAGGAGAGAAAGACAGAGTGTGAGCGGGGGAGGGTCAGAAGAGAGAGAGAGAGAGAGACAGAATCCAAAACAGGCTGCAGGGTCTCAGCTGTCAGCACAGAGCCCGATGCAGGGCTTGACTCACGAGCTGTGAGATCATAACCTGAGCCGAAGTCAGATACCTAACTGACTGAGCCACCCAGGCACTCTGTGCATCAAATTTGCTGAATACACAAACAAAAAGAAAAGAAATAAAACAGAAAATCATACTGGAAGCACACTTAAAAGTAAGGAAAGACATTTCATGGTAAATAATCAATGCAAGAGAAGGATATCACAATACTAAATACGTATGTAAGCATCATCATAGCTTTAAAATATATTTTAGGGGCGCCTGGGTGGCACAGTCGGTTAAGCGTCCGACTTCAGCCAGGTCACGATCTCGCGGTCCGCGAGTTCGAGCCCCGCGTCGGGCTCTGGGCTGATGGCTCAGAGCCTGGAGCCTGTTTCCGATTCTGTGTCTCCCTCTCTCTCTGCCCCTCCCCCGTTCATGCTCTGTCTCTCTCTGTCCCAAAAATAAATAAACGTTGAAAAAAAAAATTTTAAATATATTTTAAAAGATTGACATAATTAAACAGAAAAATAGACAAATCCATATTCATAATGGAAGATTTAATACATCCTTCCAATATTTAGAATAAACAGATCAAAACATAGTAAAAATATAAAAGATTGGGACAATGGAATCATAAATTTGACCTACTGATACAGGTAGAATATTGACCAGATAATGGGCCATAAAGAAAATCTTATCAAGGAGTGCCTGGGTAGCTCAGACTCAGAATACCTGCTCAGGTCATGACCTCACGGTCATGGGATCAAGCTCTTCATGGGGCTCCACTAAGTGTGGAGTTGGCTTGGGATTCTCTCTCCCTGTCTATGTCTGCTCTTCCCCTACTGGTGCTCTCTCTCTCTCAAAATAAATAAACATTTTAAAAAAAAGAAAATCACATCAAATTTTTAAATTGCTTTTGTAAATTTTTTATTTAAATACCTGTTAGTTAACATGCAGTGTAATATTAGTTTCAAGTGTAGAATATAGTGACTCAAAACTTACATACAACACCCAGTGCTTATCACAAGTGCACTCCTTAATCCCATTCACCTATTCAACCCATCGCCCCCACCTACCTCCTTTCTTGTAACCATCAATTATTTCTCTATAGTTAAGAATCTGTTTCTTGTTTTCCTTTCTTCCTCTTTTTTCCCCCTTTGCTTGCTTGTTTTGTTTCTTAAATTCCAAGTATGAGTGAAATTATATGGTAATTGTCTTTCTCTGGCTGACTTACTTCACTTAGCAATTATACTCTCTAGCTCCATCCATGTTGTTGCAAATGGCAAGATTTCATTCTTTTTTATGGCTAGGAAATATTCCATTCTATATGTATATGCATCACCTCTACTTTATCCATTTATCAGTCAATGGACATTTGGGTTGTTTCCGTAATTTGGCTATTGTTGCTGCTATCAACATTGGGGTGCATGTAGCCTTTTGAATTAGTATTTTTGTACCCATTGGGTAAATACCTAGCAGTGAAATTGCTAGATTGTAGAATAATTCTATTTTTAACTTTTTGAGAAAACTCCATACTATTTTCCAGAGTGGCTGGACTGGTTTGCATTCCCAGCAGCAGTACAAGAGGGTTTCCCTTTCTCCACATCCTCACCAACACCTGTTGTTTTCTGTGCTGTTAATTTTAGCCATTCTGACAGGTGTGAGGTGATATGTCGTTGTAGTTTTGATTTGTATTTCCCTGATGGTAAGAGATGTTGAGCATCTTTTCATGAGTCTGTTAGCCATCTGGGTGTGTTTCTGGAAAAATGTCTATTCATGTCTTCTGCCGTTTTTTTTATTTAATTTTTTCATGTTAATTTATTTTTGAGAGAGAGACAAAGTGCAAGCAGGGGCAGAGAAAGCAGGAGACAAAGAATCCGAAGCAGGCTCCAAGCTCTGAACTGTCCTCACAGAGCCCTACGCAGGGCTCGAACTCACGAACTGTGAGATCCTGACCTGAGCTGAAGTCAGACTCTTACCCGACTGAGCCACCCAGGTGCCCCTCTTCTGTCCGTTTCTTAACTAGATTATTTATTGTTTGGGTGTTGAACTTTATAAGTTCTTTCTATATTTTGGATATTTATCTTGTGAAATCTTAAAAGATTGGAGAGTGGTCACCCTGTGTGTGGTGAGAGGAGGGCGAGAGGGACTGACTGAAGGGACAACCGGGGCTTCCCTGAGACCTAGTGCTGCGCGGTTTCCTGAGCTCGGTGCTGCTACAGAGGCATCTTCACCTTCTCGAGATTCAGCAGACCCTTTGCTTCCCTTCTCTTCATGCTTATCGTATTTCAACATAGAGTTTTAGCAATCCAGCATTCCAGTTTCTTGAGTTTTGAATTGTTAAACTCATTTATATCCAATGAGAGTGATCCTGTTGTTTCACACACGTATGTACACGTCCTTAAAAGAATAAGTGCATGGTTTGCAGGAAAAGCAGGTCGCAAATATCAACCAGCACTGCATTCTTGGCAAAGTTCACTCACGTTGTCTGGGTCTTGTTTGTGAAAGCGTTGCCTAACGTCAAGCTCTGTAAATTATTTCCTTTTTAATGTTTATTTATATTTGAGAGAGAGAGAGAGAGAGCATGCGCAGGGGAGAACACAGAGAGACAGAGACAGAATCTGAAACAGGCTCCAGCCTCTGAGCTGTCAGCACAAAGCCTGACTCATGGCTCGAACCCACAAGCTGTGAGATGATGACCTAAACTGAAGTCAGAGGCTTAACCAAATGAGCCACCAGATGCCCCAGTAAATGATTTTTAAAGGAGCTTTTATTATTATCTTTTGAGGTTTACACATGATAGACCTGAATGGGTTTGAATAATTAGAGAGTTAATGAAATCCAAAGTTTATCACCGGTTACACATTCTTGCACATTCCAAGAACCTGAGCACATTCCAGCAGAGAACATGCCTGGGTTTATAAGAACAAACCAAAGCAGGTCACAGCATTAACATTCAGTGGGAATACAGTGAAAATCTCATTCCAACACTGGCATTGCTGGGGTTTGTAACCGATTTTTTCTTTTACTTTGCAAAAGTTTCTGATGGGCGGAGCATCTGGTAATCCCTTTCATTCCCAAACTGTGTCTCACTTCCTGCTCTAATCACAACTTTTAGCAGAAGAGCAGCTGACATAGTGTAAGCAGTGTCGGCTATTAAATGTGCCCCTAAAGGATCCTCAAAATGAGATTTCCAGCACAGATTGTTTGGCTTATGTGGTGGACTGTTTGTGTTGCAGAAGGTAAGAGTGAAAAAAGAAAGCCTTTTATGTGTTATAAAACATTTTCTGTTCTGCTTTTCACAGTGGTATTAGGAATTTGGTCTAGATTGTGATTTAATTACTGTTCTGTAGCTTAATGTGTGAGTGGCTTTTGACATTGTTAAGTTTCAAAAAATAGAAGCAGCTTATTTAGATGTCGTGATTATTCATCATCATTTTATTTAATGTAAAAATTCAAAACATGTTTTAATATTTTGAAAGCTGTAATATAAGCATTTCCCTTGTAATTATCATAAAACATAATTTTATGCTTGGAATTTTTACCCAAATGCTTTCTGTGAAAGTATTAAGAAGCATATGAACATATATAGAACCAGAACAGAAATTAGACAATAGAAACCTTCAAATCATCTAATGACTAGATTTATCTCAGATATAGATGTTAACTCTTTCTAAAGAAGAATCCCTTTAGCATTTACAACTGTTATTGTCACGGCCTTAAAAGTCTTATAGACAAACAAGCATTACTTGTACCTTTGGCATGAATATATCATATAAATTTGAAAAAAATGAATATGCAATGTTTGTACATCTAAATATTCTAATGGATGTTTTCCTGTGGTTGTATTTGAGGTATATTCTAGAAGACCAGTCTTAAGAATAGTGAATATGAATGTAGAAGATTTTATTTTCTGGCATTAGTAAGGGAATTTCTGGACATATAATTAAATTTAATTCTAACACTACTTCTCAACAGATTAAAAACTTTCTTTGGATGGAATTTGGTTTCTAGTTCATGATAGGAAACTATGTGATACTATTTGATTTACTTTTTTTGAATGACATTTTTAAAACAAATGAGTTACCTATCATTCACAAATTTCCAAAACATTTCACTAAGTCAACAAATTTTTTTTGAATGCTTGCTTCCTGTCAGCCTCTATGCGTTGAGAAATACCAACAAATAACACTAAAGCTCTGTCATTGATGGTCTTTCAATCTAGAAAATGAAGGCAGATATCTCTCTTTAGTTATATTCCTCAGTCATTTTTTAAGGTTTATTCAAATATGCTTCATTTTTTTTCTGAAACACGGTGCGTTTTTAGTATCACATTCTGATATGCTATTGCTTGATTTTTAGGTCAGAAACCTTATATCCAGCCACCTTTGAAACTAGCTATACAATCATTTCCCTGCATATGTAAATATTGCAGTGTGTATTCAAATGTAAAATATTATTGTATTGGCAAAGAGTTCCAGAACACTCTTAATGCTACAAACCATTACAAACATCTTTTTCTGTACACAAGTGTTTTTGTCTTTTCTTTAGCAGGAGTATGTTCAGTGTCTCAATATTTACATATTGTTTGCCTAGGCTTTATGTAGACATCATTTGTCATGTAAGGAAGATTTGTTTTCTTTCCAGCTCATGTTTAAAACTCAAGAATTGATGCCAAGTTTAATTAAACTGTTTAAGTGATTACAAAGTGGAATTTGAAATTTTAAAATCGGGTGCTATAAGCATGTATTAAAAATTAAGTAATAGTGATTTAAACTACTTACTTACATAATCAATTCCAGCTGACTCATTTCACCTGTATTTTCTATTTCATCAAAATGTGTTTAAATGTGGCATCCGTTTCTGCTGGTGAATTGGGCATTAGCACTCTACATACTATGGTGAGACTGACTCACCATATCTGGCTACTTCCTAACAGAGGAAGTATAGCATTACTATTTAAAGCAATCCTTAGGTTAGCCTCATGATTTTCACAAAAGCACACATGATGCACAAGTGAGTAGGAAAAAAATTACATGAATTTTCAGCAGATATAGAACTGTGATTTATTCCTTCTTTGCCAAAAAGTTCTAAAATTGGCTTGAAATGCCAATTCCATCAGTCTACCATACCTAGCAAATTTCACTCAGCAAGATAGCCTTGCTCATTAAAAATATCTATATATCCTTTAGTAGTTGCCTCTGGCTTTATTTCCCATGTAGAAATAAATATGAAATAGTAAATTGAGATATTGAGAAATACCACATTGAATAGTGAATGGTAAATTGAGGAATTGAGAAGACAGTTTGGAACACCAGCACAATCTGCTTTACTCAACCAGTCTTAATGTTTTAGCATTTCATAAATTGCCTCTGTCCTGTTCAGAGTGAACATTCCTCAAAAAATCCTCCTCACTCTAAAGAGGAATGATAGCCATAGGAAGAATTTATTGGCCCAAGTTTCATGGAGACCAGTTAGTACCTTTTCGATGCAATAGGCTCTCTGCTCTGCCATTGCCAGGTGTGTAGAAACATTAGTTGTTTCCTTGTAAAACATCGCAATTGAACGAATCACCACAGGCTGCTAAGAACTGGTCATATTTACAGGACAAAGTTTAGAATAACAGTCCCTCAATCTTACCACATAGTTTCTGTTTTCTGGGATATATTATGACCAAGCTTTTCAAGTAGACCATTTAGACTTCGGGTCTCAAAAGTGTATAATCTTTGAAAGTAACCCCAGCCCAGAAATTCTTGGCTGAGAAATGTGAAAAAATTAAAACCTACTGAAACACGTCCAAGTACACACTGGCTATTCTTTTTGGAGAGATATAGGTGTTATCTATTTCTGGAGGCTTAAAGGGCAAAACATGTTCTTTCAGGACATAAAATATATTATAGATCAAAGCTAGAGAGATTCTCTTCTATCAGAAAGTAAAGCAAAATAATTTTTATATATTGTTTCAATGCAAGATGGTTTCAAGTTTGAGTTAACCCGAAGTGGGAAGAATAATTGATATTGTAAATCATAAGAATTACTTATAAATTAATTAAAAGTACTATTTTATAAAGTATACGTGAATGTTATACATAGTTATCTAATCCAGAACTTGAGGTGATGGTTTTAATCCTAAATTCTATGTTTCAATTCCAAAGTGATAAATAAGAATTCTTCTTCTCCCTTCACAAAAAACCCAAGTTTTCAGAAATAGTTGTGTGGTGTTTACCTATGTGATGTAATTTAAGGTTGTGCAATAGCCCAACTGCCTTCAATATCCTCTTTTCTTTGAAAATGTGTAGGGGCACCTAGGTGGCTCAGTCAGTTAAGCATCTGACTCTTGGTTTTGGCTCAGGTCATGTTCTCACAGTTTGTGGGGTTGATCCCCATGTCAGGCTCTGCACTGAAAGCTGGAGCCTATTTGGGATTTCTCTCTCTTTCTCTCTCTCTCTCTCTCTCACTCTGTGCCCCTCCAGTACTCACACTCTATCTCTAAAAATAAATTTTGAAACATTAAAAAATATAAATTGCATTTAAAAAAAAGAAAATGTTTTACACATATAAATTCAACAAACCTGAAATTTGTGTAGAATGAAAAATACTCTGAATACTTTAGAACAGTTAAATCTAGTATTATTTACTGACTATATGGTGAATTATTATAAGCTGAAAAGTTCTGTATTACAATTTTAGTGAGGAAAGTTAGAAATGGATGATGAGGGTGAAGAACAGGACTAAGAAACTCTGGAAGGTGAGGTGGCCACGGGGAGTGGAGATCTGATGGGTGAAGCGTGACAGTGAGCGCCATGAGAAGGGTCAGAGCAGATGCCCCGGCAGTGTCATGAGAGGGAGAGGTGTGCCACAGCAAGCCTTGTTTATTTTTAATGTAGACATATTTGGAGAATCCATATGCTACTCTTCTGCCTGCATATAATGTTAAACTAGAACTGAATTATTAAGTATTGCTGAAATTGTTCTTAACTGAAAGTAAGTCCCCCAATGACGCATAAATTAGTAGGTTCTTCATCTTTGGCCTTTGATAGCTAGGGTTTCTGCCAAAGTCTACATCGATCCACTTTGCTCAATCCCTCATTGTTATACAGCCTTTGCACTTTTCCTTCTTCCCAGTTATGCCTCTCCCTCACCCCACTCACCATCCCCTACCTGCCCAGGATGTAAGATTTTCCCAACCAGTCTATCCTGTGCTCACTTACCTGATGTGCTCTTTACCCATATCTTAACAACTTTAACTAGTTTCAGAATATGGTGCATAAATAAGAGATGATGTAATTGAGGTAAAAAGTGCTAAATTTTAGGAAAATATCACAAAAAAAGAACAAAAGGAAAGGGGTAAAAATATTTGAAAGACCACTTTTATGTGTTTGGACATTTTAATTGAGAGAGCCAAGTTTCTCAAACCATGTTGACCAAAAATGTAATAGATAGGAAAGTGATTATAGAATTGTTCCTTCAAAGGCTCCCAAAAGCCTTTTTGAACAAAATTAAAATGATTCCTGACTTCAAAATTATGGCATACATTCAAAATTAAGACATGTAGACAAGAGGTACAATGGAGTTACAGATAGCAGAGTTTCTTGGGTTCATGCAATAGAGCTTTGAGATCACTGCACACGTGTTCTCATGTCTTACCTTTTACATTGGTTACTGTCCACTGTGCTCTTCCCATGGGTTGCCTGCAATCTGCGGATATAATGGAAAGGTTCCAAAAGAGCTTCATATTCATTCATTCTTTCATTCATTTATTTGCCCATCCAATGGTCACTTTTTAAGTGACTGCTAAGTGCCTGCTAAGTGCCAGGCATTAGGACTAGCATTTACCAAAAGGCCATTTAGTGGGGAAAACAAAAGGAATGATTATTGTATTTCATCAACATATTGTATTTTACTGTATAAAGCATTGTGATGGAGACAAGCAAAAGAGAGACTACAGGATCATTTAGAGGAGACAAGAATTCCAAATTGGAATGAGAGTCTGTAGTGGGATCAGGTTGGGGAGTTTGTTTGTAAGAGGTGGAATGAAGAGAGCCAAATCTGTCAGGGTCACGATGGCATCTTGGGTAGGCTTTGAAGGTTGGATGGGAGTCATGGAAATAAGGATGCCAGGGAGGAGGACATTCAAGACTGAGGAACATGGCTCCTGGGTGGCTCAATTGGTTAATCATCGGACTCTTGATTCAGCTCAGGTCATGATCTCAGTCTTGACATCGAGTCCCGTGTGGAGCTCCACACTGGGAATGGACCCTGGTGGTATTCTCTCTCTCTCTCTCTCTCTCTCTCTCTCTCTCTCTCTCCCTCTCTCTCTCTCTCTCTCTCCCTCCCCCTCCCTCCCCCTCTCCTTCTACCCTGCCCCTTCCTTAAAAAAATAAAAGGAAAAATACAAAACAAAAAAAAAAACTGAGGAAACAACAATTGTGTTTACAAAGGACTCATAGTAGATCTGTAAAAATGGAGGATTGTGATCATCCCCACCTTTCTAAATCTGCCATCAGTTACAATTCCACAAGTACTACAGGTGAATTTGGGTATAGTGTGTGCTGTTTTTCTTCTTTTCTTTTTCAATCCTTATCCTCAAGATTATCATAATTATTCAGATGCAAAATCATTCCTGCTACAGTTTTTAAAGGTCCTCGTTTTAATATCACCCTGTAACTAAGCTCCTTTTTATAGCAACTAGTCAATATATACTAACAATTTACTTTAAGAAGCTACCATTTTGACTTGGACAATAATTGGCACTAGGTAGTAGCGACCCAAATACTACACATTTCAAGAAATTTGATTTCAGAGATATATGCAAGCTGTATCTTGATAGTAACTTGTTTGAATCCTAATTATGGCATTCTTGTATTCTGCCCAATTTCTTATTGCTATGACCTATTCTCCCATTTGCTTTTCATAGTCCTGGAATTATCTTCTTGGTCTTTATGTTGTTAAAATTTCAAGAAGAAATTGCATAATCATATTTAAAAAAATTTTAAGTGTAAGTTTATTTTTTCAAATGCTTTAATAGTGTAATGTAATCTCTATCTGCTTTTGCCTGATTTGCCTGAGGTTTTTTTTTTTTTATTTTTTATTTAAAAAAATTTTTTTTTTTTTTTTTAAATTTTTTTTCAACGTTTATTTATTTTTGGGACAGAGAGAGACAGAGCATGAACGGGGGAGGGGCAGAGAGAGAGGGAGACACAGAATGGGAAGCTGGCTCCAGGCTTTGAGCCATCAGCCCAGAGCCTGACGCGGGGCTCGAACTCACGGACCGTGAGATCGTGACCTGGCTGAAGTCGGACGCTTAACCGACTGCGCCACCCAGGCGCCCCTAAAAAAAAATTTTTAATGTTTATTTATTTTTGAGACGGAGAGAGACAGAGACAGAGCTTGAGGGGGGCAGGGACAGAGAGAGAGAGGGAGACACGGAACCCAAAGAGGCTCCAGGCCCTGAGCTGTCAGCACAGAGCCCGACACGGTGCTCGAACTTGTGAACCGCGAGATCATGACCTGAGCTGAAATCGGCCACTTAACTGACTGAGCCACCAAGGCGCACCCCCCCCCCAAGTTGTTTTTTTTTTTAAACTTCATTACAACTGATATTTTCTTTATAGAGGTGTATATATTCTTTGCCACATATCTTTAATTATTCTTGTGTTATTTGTAAAATAATCTGAATATATCTTATTTTGAAAAGTTATTTGGATCATATCATGTATATGCATATGTAACTAATATTCATATATACCAATGAGAAGATAGGAAAGAAATTTAACATAAAATATCTATTTTTGCTATTTCCATTTTGTCCATTTGATTTATTTTTTCTTAAAAAAATTTTTTTTTAATATTTATTTTTGAGAGAGAGAGAAACAGAGTGCAAGCAGGGGAGGTGTAGAGAAAGAGGGAGTCAGAATCCGAAGCATGCTCCAGGCTCCAAGCTATCAGCACAGATTCCGATGGTGGGGGGTCTTGAACTCTTGAACTGTGAGATCATAACCTGAGTGGAAGTTGGATGCTCAACCAACTGAGCCGCCCAGGTGCTCCTTGATTTACATTTTCCACCTTGATTTTTAGTTTTGCTTTATAATATATTCTAGTGCCTACTAAGTTTAGAAATTAGGCTACTTAAAAAGTAGTATCTCCTGTTCTTTTTTTCCCAAAATAATTTTATTTTATATATTTATTTTTTTTAATTTCTCCACAAAGGGAATTTTATTGAGGGCGCTAGCTTATTTCACGCTCAAAAGACCAACTGCAACCAAATGAAGTGAACATAACCTCAAGATTTTATTGTCTTCATAACATAAAAAATATGAAGCTTAGAACTGGATTACTTGGCCCTCTTCTTATCTCCTCCCAGTTCAAAATGCTTGCATCTCTTAATGGCCAGCATTCTCTTAGATCGGTAGTTGGGCTCAACACATTCAAGCCTCAGAACAATCTTCTTTGTGGTTTTAGCCTTTTTCTGGGAAATTGGCTTAGTTTGCCCACCATAGCCACTCTGCTTCCTGTCATAACACCGCTTTCCCTGGGCATAAAGAGAATCTTTGCCTTTCTTGTACTGTGTCACTTTGTGGGGTTGGTGCTTGCCACACTTCTTGCGGAAAGTCCGACAGGTTTTAGGAACATTCACCATGGCTGCAAGAAGACTATTGGCACAGAAAGAGCTCCCAAAATAATTTTAGAAAAATAGAGAAATTGTGCAAAGAGCCCAACTTGAGTCTACCAAAACAATCTGGTACACATTTGATTAATGTTTTCTCAAATATATACTTTTATCATGATTTACTTTATTCAATTAAGAACACTTTTCAAATAATAGTTTATAGATATATTGACATTAAAAACAAGTATTTAGGTGTGTGTTGTATGTTAATCATGCCCCTTTAAAATTTGAAAGTGGAAAAATTCAGTAAGTGATGATTATTAAACTATCAAGGATATTTGTTTTTAACTTTAACAAAAATTTTGTAACTGCGTCCCTCAAATTAAAGCAAAATCAATCCTATTCCTATCAATTGCCAAATCTATTCACACTCTCATTTAGGGACAAAATAATTTTTTAAATCTTTTTTATGTTTATTTATTATTAAAGAGAGAGAGAAAGGATGCATGTGATGGAGAGGGCAGAGAGAGGGAAAGAGAGAATCCCAAGCAGGCTCTGCAC
Organism: Puma concolor; assembly: GCF_028749965.1. Lineage (NCBI taxonomy): Eukaryota > Metazoa > Chordata > Mammalia > Carnivora > Felidae > Puma > Puma concolor. Next base: position 24,851,789 of record NC_141683.1, read on the forward strand.
TGTCAGTGCAGACCCCAATGTGGGGCTCGGAACTGTGAGATCATGACCTGAGCCAAAATTGAGAGACAGACACTCAACTGACTGTGCCACCCAGGCGCCCGGGACAGAATAATTTTTTATTATTTTTTAAATGTTTATTTATTAATTTTTGAGACAGAGAGAGATCACGCCCAAGCAGGGGAGAGGCAGAGAAAGAGGGAGACTCAGAATCCAAAGCAGGCTCCAGGCTTTGAACTGTCAGCACAGAGCTCTTCCTGGGGCTCGAACCTACCAACCCTGAGATCATGACCTGAGTTGAAGTAAAATGCTCAAACCACTGAGCCTCCCAAGTTCCCCAGAATAATTTTAAATTATAAAATCAGACCAAGAGAATAAAAAGTTCATCAGGTAGTGTTTTATACATATGTATGTATATGTATATATATGTGTGTGTATATATACATATATATATGTATGTATATACACACACACATATATATATGTGTGTGTATATATATGTATGTATATCATTTAACTGGCATTAGATGACTACAAAACACATAAGATGAAATATTCATTGTTTAAACCTAAGTAATACTTAAGACATAAGAAAGATTAGTTCATTCATTAACGTAGAACTTGTGGAGAGAGATGGCTATTCAAAAAAAAAAAGTCAAAAGCTAAGTCCTACCTTAAAATATGTTTGTATGCTTTTGAAATATATTTATGTTACCTATTTAATAAGCCCCCTGCCCTGTTTCTTCAAGAACTGCCAACTTAATTCAAGCAAATGCAGTTGTTATTCATACATGCCAACAATTTGGCTACATGGGGTAAAATAACTTTTTGTTTAGTTAAAAATCTTTTCTGAGAATGTGGTTTAACTGAGCTTGAATGGTTTTTTAGTCAATTCAGACAAGCAAAAGTCATGTCATAAGATCTGCTTTATTACTGCTAGAACAAAGATAGTGACTCATTTAAATATTTTGTTAGGACATGAGTTTATTCAGTGTTTTGAAGATAAGAACAAAAGTTATCAGGAAGTAAATTTGAGGTTAGAAGATCTTCGTATTAAAGAAAATCGCTCCATTCTGTAAAACAGGAAGGAGATGGTCATTATTCTCTGGGAGCTTACATGTGATGGGGGATAGACGAAATGCTTGTAAACATAAAAGTAATAATGAATCGTGAACTATGTTGTGAAGGAAGTAAGGTAGGGGCCGGGGAAAAATGACTGGGGTACAGAGACTTTAGCTGGGCTAGTCTTAAGTGGGTCACTTTGGGGAAACAATATTTCAGAAGAACCCCAAAGATGAGACAAAGGCAAGCACCAAGAGTCTCTGGTGCACACGTTCCAAGAGAGAAAACAACCAAAAGACCTAAAGGAAAAAATGCATTTGACATGCACAACAACATACAAACAAACCAGGATGGCTTTGGTGTAATGCGTAAATGGTATAGGTGACATGATGACATCAGAGAGAATGGCAAGAGCCAGAAAAGGCATTCCAGGGGCAAGGTAAGGAGTTCACAATGTCTTACAAGTAAAAGCAAAAGCCACCAAAGATTTTAATCACAAGACTGGCATGACCAATTTTGCAAAAAAAAATCCTGTGTAACCCTGTGGAGTATGGAGGCTTGGAGACTAGTTAGCAGCTGTTTCTTAGTCAAGGTGGCAAATGATCATAATCAGAACTAAAATTTTGAATATGGCAGTGGAAAGATGGAGAAATGGAGTAGGGGGCAGTGATACCATTTTCTTACAGTCAAGAGATGCCATTTAAATTCATGGAAAAAGCATCAGAATTTTAAGAATTATTTGAAAGGGTAATCGATATGAGAACTTTTGTTCTACGGTAAATATATATACACAGTAAATATTGTGAGAAGCTGGTAGGAATGAGAAGGAAAGCCGGCCAAAAAAAAAAAAGCCAGCCAGATGTCTTGAGAGGGAAATCTCGCAAGAGCAGATACAAAAGGGGGCCAGCCAGATGTCCAAGGTTGGATACTCCCCTTGCATGCTTTTGGCTTCCGAAATCTTGCTTGCCCCCTGCACCCGTCAACTGCCCATGTAGCACAATTGGTAAGAGCCCTCTCCCCTTGTTTTTCTTCCTTGAGCCCCAACAATCCTACCCATAAAGAGAGGCCAGCACCAGGACCCAGCGGTCAGCCTTTGGAGGTGACTCCGCTGGGCTGGCACCGGTGAGAAACAGTCTTTCCTGATTTCCCAAGTGTGTGTCTCTTGTCTTTTACTGGGCACCGAGAATTTGCTGTAACAGGAAGATTATGTGAAAGACATGTCTCCTTGTCTTTTCCATCTGGTTGTTAAAAGCAATTAACCAAATTTGAAAACTCAAGAACTAGTGGTATAAATATATTATCTTGAAATATAACCAAAAGAAAATGTGTTTGCTTCAGGCTACCTAATGGTCGTGTGTGTGTGTGTGTGTGTGTGTGTGTGTGTGTGTGTGTGTTGATTATTTTAATGTTCTGAAGATGGGTTACTCTTTTGGAAGATTCGTTAGTTTTAAAAAAATAATTTAAATTGAATAAATTAATTGATAAAAGCTTTATTACTCTTACCTTGCATTAACTTAATAGGATAAGGAACTATTTATCAAAATGTTAATATATTACTGAAAAATAGTTCCATAACTCAAAATATTGGCATCTTTGTTTGAAATTTAACTTATTTTCCCAATAATCTGAATGCCATGAAGTATGAATTTATAAAATGAAAAACACACTTATTAGCCTTTAATTAAGTATAAAACATTCATGTGAAAACATGAACATTAAATTGAAAAATGAACAACAAAAAATCTGGCTCTTTGGGAGTGGGGGAATCCAGAGGTGTTTGTGGTGTTTTATGGTAGGATATTAGCACCATCTAGTGGACAACCAGAATGTTTACTTAAATTCGAAAAATCAAAACTGTAATGTGGAATCATTTATTAAAAGTTCCCTAACATAAATGTGCTAAAAAATTTGCTAAAACATCAAAGAAAAAATACTGCATATCAAATCTCACACAAGTATTTACTACACAAAAATATCATTTTTTTAAATGTTTATTTTTGACAGAGAGAGAGACAGAGCATGAGCAGGGAAGGGGCAGAGAGAGGGGGAGACACAGAATCCGAAGCAGGCTCCAGGCTCTGAGCTGTCAGCACAGAGCCTGACGCGGGGCTCAAACTCACAGACCGCGAGATCATGACCCGAGCCAAAGTCAGACGCTCAACCAACTGAGCCACCCAGGCACCCCCTGTGTTCTTCTCTAGGATTTTGTTGGTTTCCCATCTCATATTTAGGTCTTTCATACACTTTGCATTTATTTTGTGTATGGTATAAGAAAGTGGTCCAGTTTCATTCTTCTGCATGTTAATGCCCAGTTTTCCCAACACTGTTGAAGAGACTGTATATTTTTTTCCATTGGATATTCTTTCCTGCTTTGTCAAAGATTAGATGACCATATAGTTGTGGGTCAATTTCTGAGTTTTCTATTCTCTTCCACTGATCTATGTGTCAGTTTTTGTACAGTACTATCTTGGTATTATCTCAGTATTGTCTTGGTGACTCCAGCTTTGTAATACAGCTTGAAGTCTGGAACTGTGAGGCCTCCAGCTTTGCTTTTATTTTTCAGGATTATTTTGGCTACTCAGAGTCTTTTGTGGTTCCATACAAATTTTAGGATTGTTTGTTGTAGTTCTGTGAAAAATTCTGGTGGTTCAGCAAATGGGTGGACTGATTTGGCTGCTATAGGCATTTAATGATATTTGTTCTTCCCATCCATGAGGATGGAATATTTTTCCATTTCTCTGTGTCGTCTTCAATTTCTTTCATCATTGTTGTATAGTTTTCAGAGTACAGATCTTTTACCTCTTTGATTAGGTTTATTCCTAGGTATCTTATGGGGTTTGGTGCAAATACAAATGGGGTGAATTATTTTATTTCTCTTTCTACTGCTTCATCGTTGGTGTATAGAAATGCAACAGATTTCTGTACATTGATTTTGAATCCTGTGATTTCACTGAATCGTGTATCAGTTCTAGCAATTTTTAGTGGAGTGTTTTAGTTTTCTGTATAGAGTATCATGTTGTCTGTGAATAATGAAAGTTTTATTTCTTTCTTGTTGATTTTTAATGTCTTTTCTTTCTCTCTTTTCTCTTCTTTTCTTTTCTTTTCTTTTTTCTTTCCTTTTCTCCTTTTTTGACTGACTGTTGAAACCAGGACATCTAGTTCTATGTTAAATAACAATGGTGAGAGTGGTCATCCCTAGCTTGTTCCTGACCATAGAAGTTCTCAGTTTTCCTCATTGAGAAGTATATTAGCTGTGGGTCTTTCATATATGGCCTTTATGAGGTACGTTCCTTTTTCCCTATTCTGTTGAGTTCTTTGTTTTTGTTTTGTTTTTGTTGTTTTTTAGAAAGAGAGAGAGCATGTGCAAACATACATGTAAGTCAGGGGAAGGACAAAGGAGAAGGAGAGAGAATATTAAGCAGGCTCCACACCCAGCAAGGACCCTGACATGGGGCTTGATCTCCCAACCCTGAGATGGTAACTCGAGCCAAAATCAAGAGTCAGGCACTTACCAACTGAGCCACCCAGGCACCCCAAGAGTTTTTTATCAAGAATTGATATTGTCATATTGATATTATCAAATGTTTCTTCTGCATCTATTGAGAGGATCATATGGTTCTTATTCTTTCTTTTATTAATGTGGTGTACCATGTTGATTTGTGGATACTGAACCATCCTTGCAGCCAAGGAATGAATCCCACTTGATCTTGGTGAATGATTATTTTAATGTACTGCTGGATTTGATTTGCTAGTATTTTGTTGAGAATTTTTACATCTAGGTTCATCATGGATACTGGCCTGTAATTCTTTTTTTATTTTGGTCTTTGTCTGGTTTTGGAATCAAGGTAATGCTGACCTCATAGGACGAGTCTCGAAGCTTTCTTTCCATTTCTATTTTTTGAAAGGATTTGGGGAGAATAGGTATTAACTCTTCTTTACTTAAAAAAAAATATTTATTTTTGAGAGTGCAAGTGGGTGAGGGGCAGAGAGAGAGGGACAGAGGATCCAAGGTGGGCTCTGAGCTGTCAGCAGAGAGCCTGATGTGAGACTTGAACTCACAAACCACGAGATCACGACCTGAGCTGAAGTCAGACACTCAACTGACTAAGCCACCCAGGTGCCCCAGAATTAATTAACTCTTCTTTAATTGTTTGTTAGAATTCCCCTGGTCCTGGACTTTTTTGTTTGTTTGGGAGATTTTTTATTCCTGATTCTATTCCTTTGCTGGTTATCGGTCTGTTCAAGTTTTCTATTTCTTCCTGTTTCAATTTTGGTAGTTGATATGTTTCTAGGAATTTATCCATTTCTTCCAGATTGCCTAATTTGTTGGCATATAATTTTTCATAACGTTCTCTTATACTTGTTTGTATTTCTGTGGTGTTGGTTGTTATCTCTCCTCTCTCATTCATGATTTTATTTATTTAGGTCCTTTTTCTTTTCTTTTTTGTTAAGTCTGGCTAGGGGGCTATCAATTGTATTAATTCTTTCCAAGAATCATTCCTGGTTGCATTTATCTGTTATGATTTTTAAAATTTGTTTCTATAACATTATTTCTGCTCTAATCTTTATTATTTCCCTTCTTCTGCTGGTTTTTGGCTTCATTTGTTGTTCTTTTCCTAGTTCCTTTAGGTGTAAGGTTAGGTTGCGTATTTGAGATTTTTCTTGCTTCTTGAAGTAGACCTGTATTGCTATATACTTCCCTCTTAGGACTACTTTGGTGCTTTCCAAAGGTTTTGGACTGTTGTGTTTTCATTATCATTTCTTTCCATGTATTTTTTTATTTCGACTTTAATTTCCTGGTTGGCCCATTCATTCTTTAGTTGGATGTTCTTTAAACCCCATGTATTTGTTGTCTTTTCAAAATTTTTCTTGTTGTTGACTTCAACTTTCATAGGGTTGTGGCCTGAAAATATGCATGCTGTGATCTCAATCTTTTTGTACTTGTTGAGGTCAGATTTGTGACCTCATATGTGATCTATTCTGGAGAATGTTCCATGCACACTCAAAAAGAATGTGTATTCTTCTGCTTTAGGATGAAATGTTCTGAATATATGTGTTAAGTCCATCTGGTCTAGTGTGTCAATCAAAGTCATTGTTTCCTTAATGGTTTTATGTGTAGACTATCTGTCCATTGGTAAGTAGGGTATAAAAGTACCGTACTTTATTGTATTATTGTCAATGAGTTCCTTTATGTTTGTTATTCTTGTATATATTTGGGCATTTAAAGTTGGGGGCACAAATGTATACAATTGTTAGATCTTGATGGAAAACCCCTTTATTATGATAGAGTGCCCTTCTTTATCTGTTGTTACAGTCTTTGGTCTAAAATCTAGTTTGTCTGATATAAGTATGGCTACTCCAGCTTTCTTTTGATATCCATTAGCATGATAAATGGTTCTCCATCCCCTCACTTTTAATCTACACTTTTAATCTACAGGTGTCTTTGGGTCTAAAATGAGTTTATGGTAGGCAGCATATAGATGGTTCTTGTTGTATTATCCATTCTGATACCCTATACCTTTTGATTGGAGCATTTAGTCCATTGACATTCAGAGTGATTGTTGATAGATATTAATTTAGTGCCATTTTTTAATTTGTTTTGCCATTGTTTCTGGAGATTTTCTCTGTTCTTTTCTAAAGTTTGTTGCTTTGGTCTTTCTTTTCCACTCAAAGAGTCCCCTTTAATATTTATTGTGGAGCTGATTTAATGGTTACAAATTCCTTTAGATTTTGTTTGTCTTGGAAACTGTTTATCTCTCCTTCAATTCTGAGTGACAGCCTTGCTGGATTGAGTATTCCTGGCTGCATATTTTTCCCATTCACCACATTGAATATATCATGTCACTCCCTTCTGCCTGCCAAATCTCTGCCAGCCAAATAGGCTGCTAGCCTATTTTATCTTCCCTTTAAAGTTAGGGACTTCTTTTGTGCTGCTTTTAGGATTTTTTCTCTATCTCTATATTTTGTGAATTTAACTACAATATGTTTGGTGTTGGCCTGCTTTTGTTCATTTTGATGGGAGTTCTCTGTGCCTCCTGGATTTGGATGTCTGTTTCCTTCCCCAGATTAGGGAAGTTTTCAGCTATAATTTCCTCAGATGATCCTTCTGCCTTTTCTCTTTTCTCCCTCTTTTTCTTCTGGGACTCCTGATATGAATCTTATTACACTTTAAGGAGTCACTGAGTTCCTTAATTTTACATTTGTGGTATAATATTTTTATTTCCCTCTTTTCTTCAGCTTCAATATTTTTCATAAGCTTATCTTCTAAATCACTGGTTCATTCCTAGTTTCTTCCATCCTAATGGTCATTACATCCAGTTGGTTTCAGATCTCACCTATTGCATTTTTCATTTTGGCCTAACTAGTTATTAGGTCATTTACCTCTGTGGTAAGGGAGTCCCTGGTGCATTCTACACTTTTCTCAACCCCAGCTAGTGTCCTTATGATTGTTGCTTTAAACTCTGAATCAGGGGGCGCCTGGGTGGCGCAGTCGGTTAAGCGTCCGACTTCAGCCAGGTCACGATCTCGCGGTCCGTGAGTTCGAGCCCCGCGTCAGGCTCTGGGCTGATGGCTCGGAGCCTGGAGCCTGTTTCCGATTCTGTGTCTCCCTCTCTCTCTGCCCCTCCCCCGTTCATGCTCTGTCTCTCTCTGTCCCAAAAATAAATAAAAAAAGGTTGAAAAAAAAATAAAATAAAATAAACTCTGAACCAGGCATATTTCTTATATCTGTATCATCCAGATCCCTGGCTGTAACCTTTTCTTGTTCTTTTTTTTAGGATTAATTCGTCTGTCTTGGTATTTTGTCTAGGTCTGTCTTCTTCTGTATGTTAGGAAAGCCTATTATGTTTCCTACTCTTCAGAGTAATGGCTTTATACAGAAGAAGTCATGCACTGTCCAGCACCTAGCACTTCAGGAAGTGCCTCTGGTGTCTGCAGTGTGCTGCTGTGTTTTGGCTGCTCTTTCCTATAGGTCATTCCTCTGCAGAGTTTCTCCTTGCCTGCAGTGGGTAATATTTAGACCTTGGCCAGAGTGTGGCAAGTTTTAACTAGGTCTGCTCTGGTCTGCTTGCTAAAAGAGATCTGATGCTATTTCCACTAGAGCTGAAGCTTTTCAGCACTCTATGGTCAGTAGACATGGTGCATGTGGGGGAGTTTGTGCTGGTCTTCTGGGGGCAGAAGCCCGCAAAGCTGGTTCTCAGGCACACCTACCCCAGTAAAGAAGCACCTTCAGGGCACAGGGGTATGGGACTTGGTATAAATGGTTTAGGCCGCCAGGTTGATGCTGTGCTGCTTACTGAAGTTAGTTTATGTTGAGGGGTGGCGAGGGGGAAATTGTGCCAGCCCTGTCCCTCATTCCTGGAAAGGGGACATCATGCCCACCACTGTCCAGAATGCCCTCCTGGAGAGGGAATAATCTCCAGTCATGTGTCACAGTTGTCCTTCAGATTCCTACCTTCACCCTAACTGTGTCTGGGCTCTCTGCTTGCCTGGCAGCACAATGCACCTGTGTTCTATCCCAGGCAGGCTGGTTGAGGTTTAAAACTCAAAATTTTAGGGACCTGGCATGGTGCAGATGCATGTTGGTCCTCTGGGGAAAGGTCTTGCCACACTGAGACTGATGTAGGTTTGTCCTAGAAGGGCAGTTGTACCACAGAACAGGGCTGTGGGTTTGGAGTAAAGCACATCAAAGAGCTGATGTCTGGGTTAGCCACCTTCAACAGGTGTCTCTGCACCTATGTTGAGAGGCAGGGGAGAGAAATAGTGCTTGCCAGTTCTTTTGTCCTGGGGAGAGGGAATGCCACCTCTCCAACATGTGCTCTAAAAAGGGGGAACCATATTTCACAATGTGTCCCAGAGGATCCTCGAATAGCACCTTCTGCCCCCTGGGCCTATCTGCTCTCCTTCTTCACAGGAGCACTGCAGTGCCCTGAGGGCTTCACACCAGCCATGCAGAAGACTTCTAAACCTTCAGTATTTGAGCTCTACTGGTCATAAAAACTCACAAAAATCAGCCCCTTTCACTTTCTCAGTCGTTTTCCTTGTGCCAGTCCCTGTATGTGCTTCTCTCTCTCTCTCCCTCTCTCTCTCTCTCTCTCTCTCTCTCTCTCTCTCTCCCTCTCTCTCCTTTCCTCTTTCCATGACCAAGTCTCTCTTCCATAGTACCCATGATCGATTTTTTCCCCCAAAGCATTGCTCCACACCTCCTACCTTCCACAATGTGGCCCCTTCTCTCCCTCTAGTTATGCAATTTTTCCTGTCAGTCCTCAGATCAGTATCTTGGGTGTTCATAATGATGTGATATTTATCTTGTGTGTTCAAGGGATGAGACAATCAGTCCTTCTACTACCCCACCCTCTTAGGTCTTCCTGTAGTCACTCTAATATCAAGGGTCGTTATACCTAAATTAAGCAGCAAGCAGTATTAAAAATATTAGCAATTATGGGGTGCCTGGGTGGCTCAGTCAGTTGAGTGTCGGACTCTTGGTTTCAGCTCAGGTCTTAATCTTAGGGTCCTAGGATCGAGTCCTGCTTCAGACTTTGTGCTGAGCGTGAAATCTGCTTAAAATTCTCTCTCTTTCTCTCTCTCTCTCTCTCTCTCTCTCCCTCTGCCCCTCCCTCTTCTCTAAAATAAAAATATGTGTAGGCATGAGCTTCATATTAACATCCTGTGATCTCTTTATATGTCATTTAATTTTTTGCAAAATAAGAATCATACTGTAAATGCAGATTCTGTTACTTTAATACCTTTATTGTGAAATATAATATATGAGTGAATAAAATATGAATCTACCATATTACAAACATAATAAATCACCATGTCAAGAAGCAAAACATTCCCAGCATCCCTGAAAATCCCCATGGGTTTCTATTATGTCAATAACCCTACCTTTGCTCTAGAAGAAAACATTATCTTAATATTTCTGGTAATTACATTTTTGCTCTTCTTTAATAGCTTTACAGCCTATGTACACATCCCTAATATGTACGTTTGTTCTTAAATTGTATATAGTTGAAATATTCCTAAAAAGTCACCTATGTGTCTTTTACTTCATGTGATTATTATTTCGTTTCTTTTCAGGTCATTTCGTAGCATTGGGTGGACTATTCCATTGCATGAATATACCATAAATTTTATTTATTTATTTATTTGTTTACTGATGGATATTGGAGTTGTTTCTGGCTATTAAAAAATCATATGTTAGAAATATTGCCACACGTGAAATCTAGTTCACATGTGTCTTAGTTTCTCAGTGATGTATTCCTAGGAGTAAAATTTCCAAGTAATAAGCAATGCATACTTTGAATTTTCACTACAAGTTTCTAAATTCTTTTCTATTGTGGTCGTTCCCATTTTTCTTTGTACCAACAGTTCCTAATGCTCCACATTATTTCCAAATGGTGGGATTTTTTAACTTGTTAAATTTTTGCCAATATCATGTTATTTAAAAAAATTTTTTTTAATGTTTATTTATTTTTGAGAGAGAGACAGAGTGTGAGTGGGGTAGGAGCAGAGGGAGAGGGAGACACAGAATCAGAAGCAGGCTCCAGGCTCTGAGCTGTCAGCACAGAGCCCGACGCGGGGCTTGAACTCAAGAACCATGAGATCATGACCTGAGCTGAAGTTGGACACTTACCACCAGGGCCACCCAGGTGCCCCTGTATCATGTTATTTTACTCATGGTTTATTATGGTTTTCATTTTCATTTTCAGTTTGAGCAATTTTTCATCAGTTTTTTGATCACTTGGATATTCTCTTTGGTGAAATATTTATTCAAGTCCTTTACCCACTAAAATTTTTTCTCACTAGCTATTTCAGATATTAATAGCAACGTTATTTCTCCTTGCATATTTTATATAAGTTACTGGTGAAGCCAACTAGTTTTATAAACTGAGATTGGAGGGGTTTGGGGGGTTTTTTTGCATGCTTGTGTTATAGGACTCTGGAGGATTGTTTTGTTTTGCTTTAAAGATTTTCTTTTTTAAGTAATCTCCACACTCAACGTAAGTCTGAAACTCACATCCCCAAGATCAAGAGTCACATACTCTATTGACTGAGCCAGCCAGGCACCCGAGAACTCTTGAGGTTTTTAAAATCTCCTAGCAATAGTGAGATCCTGCCTCCTGAGTCATCACTGCCTATATCCACTAAGGGGAAGGGGTGAAAATTTGGCCAGAGCCAGATACCTCCCTGCATTCCCTGAGGTCAGGATGCAGGGCTTTTGTGGACAGGGCTCCCAGGTGTAAAGTTTAGGAATTCAGCTTCATAGCATGCCACAAATTTTGATATATATCATATTTTCATTATTGTTTAGTTCAATTTATATTCTAATATATATTGTGATTTCTTCTTTAGCCCATGAGTGATTCAGAAGTGTTGCTTAACCTCAAAACTTTTGAGATTTTTCCAGTTATTTTCTGTTAGCAATATCTAGTGGTCAGGCAATATACTTAGAGTGATTTCAATCCTTTGAAATTTATTGAGATTTGCCTATAGTCTATTTTAGTGAATATTCCATGTGTGTTTGAAATGAGTATGTATCTGCTGCTGTTGAAGGTTGCATTCTGTAACTATATAAAAGATTGCTTTGTTTAATAATTGTCATACATTCTATATCCTCATTTGTCTATCTGCTTGTTTACCAGACACTTGAGGTACATTTAAATCTCAAACTATTATGACAGATTTGTTTACTTCTTTTACTTCTATTATATCTTGAAGACATATTATTACATTTATGTACAGTGACATGCTGGCAATTATATAACAATCAACTATTAAACAAAAAAGAAAGGAAAGAGTCTTGACTTATAGAATGTGCCATTTCATATAGTGTAAATACTCATGATATGGTCAATTTCAAGTTACAAATGTGACATCACTGAATACTGTATTGGGAAGAGATGTGTATAATTAGCTTCTGTGAGTCAGTGTGAGCCAACTCCAGCAATCATTCTAAATGTTTATACACATTTAGAATTATTACATCTTTCTGTTAAAGTAGCTCTTTTATTATGAAATGGCCCTCTTTTTATCTAGCAATACTTTCTACCTTAAATTATTATTTGTCTGATGTTAACATACTAATCCTTTTTTGACTAATATTTTTATAATGTATCAGTTTTCATCATTTACTTTCAACTTATCTATCCCATTTTATTAAGACTAATCAGCATACACTCTGTTTTAGTTTGTTTTCCTCCAGTCAGTGTTTATATTTTAATTGGAGTGCTGAATCCATTTACATTTATTGTAATTGCTGAGACAGTTAAGCTCAAACGTAACATATTGCCATTTATTTTTCATGTCATCTCTCCTTTGTTGTTCTATTCCTCCTTTTCTGCCTTTATAAAATATTAATGAAATGTTCTTTACTAACTCACTATATAATTTCTATTAGTTATATATTTCCTAATATTAATGTTTTACAGTAAGCATACTCAAATTATTACAGTCTACACTAAATTAATACTTTTAATATACTCTAAACTATATAAACATTAAAATAGTTTAATTTCATTTGTTATCTCTTGAAATTTTTGTTATTATTGTTATGTATTTTACTTCTGAATGTTTTATAAACACTATAAGACATTGTTACTGATTTTAAGTCAATGGTCTTTTTCAATTGTGTTAAAATATACATAGCACATTATTATTTTTCAGTAGTCTTTTTATTAACCCATATGTTTATTTTCTTCAGTCTTGCTCATTTATTCTTACTCTTTTTTGGCTTATCTATGGGATCATTTTCCTTCAACCTAGAGAATTTTAGTAGGGTTTTTTTGTTTGTTTTTTTTTGTTTTTTTTTTGTTTTTTTTTTTTTTTTTTTCTCTGTTGGATGGTTGATCTTGAGCCTGCAGGAAGCAAGCTGGCCCCAGACTTCTCCAAATCCACGTTTTTCTTCCTCCGATTCTTACGTGTCCAAAGACAGGGAACTACAGACACGCCTTTGTAGGAGGGTTTTTTGTTTGTTTTTTAGTGTCAGTCTGCTATTATTGAATGCTCTCTGTTTTTATTTGTTTGAGAATGTGTTTCTATTCTCCTTCATTTTGCAGTATATTTCTACTGGGTTCAGAGTTCTCTATTGCTGTTCATTTTTCAGCACTTTAGAAATGCCAGCACACTGGCATGTCTAATGTCTTCATGCTTCAGTAGTTACTGTTACAAACATGGCTGCTATTTTCATTGTTCTGACAGAAATGTGTTCTTTCTCTGTCTGCTTTTAAGAATTTGTGTTTCAGGACAACAGAGTTCTGCCTAATTGACACAAAGCCCACCCCCATCCCCCAGTTGTCCCCATTCTTCTGCCAAGTACTGCACAGGGATCCCCATTCAGAGGTCCTCCCTGGGGACCTGAGAGTTGATATTTTTTTAATCAATTTTAGGAAACTTTAGCTATTTTTTATTCAAATATTTTTGTCTTTTCTCTCCTCTAGTTTTGGAACTTTAATTAAACAAACAGGTATCACTTTGCTTCACACATTTCTTGCACTCTGTTTTGTTTGTTGTTGGTGTTTTCTACACTCTTATGTTTCTGTATTCATTTTTTATATTTCTACCTTAGTCTTCTTCAAGTTTAATACATTTGTGTTCTGCTGTGTCCGTTTGGCTCTTAAGACCATCCAATGTATCCATATTTCAGATATTTATTTGTAATTTTAGTATAACACATGGTTATTTTTATAGTTTCAATTTTCTTTTGAATATCTGTTTTTTAAAATTTATTTTATCTATTGTTTCCCTGTCGTTCCTTTAACATACTTAAAATAGCTATTTTAGTGACCTTGACACTAATTCCAACATCTGAATATGAGTGTCTGGCTTCCAGAATCCATTTGTTTTTGCTTCATTTTTTATCACATTTTTTGCTTCTTTATGTATCTTTTAATTTTTTATACAAAGCCATACATTTCATATGAAATAAATGTAATGTAAATGTTCATATTATTTACCATCCCCCCACCCCGATTGACAAGAGTGTTTGCTTTTTATTGATCTAATCAAGAAATGAGCTCAGATGGGTCTGAGTTGCACTTCTGGTTTGAGTCAGTCCACTTCTGGTTTAAAAAGTCTAAAAGTAAAGACCTTCTTGCCTTTTTATCAGGAATCTGATTGGTCTCATCTTCATCCATCCCAAAATACTCTGAGGGATTTATCCTGCTTTTCTGATGTTTTGACCTCTGTTCTTTAATCTCACCCTGAGTGACTTTCAAATTTGGCAACTGTTTTGATGAGGATACAGGTGTGTATTTGAAGCAGGATCTTTTTCTTATTGGGACTTTTTCTATGAAACTATAGGAATTTTTACTCGACTCTTAGGCTCTAGCAGAGCACCCTCATTCTGCAAGGTGTCAGAATTTTTCCTGTTAGACATACCTCCAAGAGTGTCTGCTTCTTCTTTCCCTCATTAACATCCCTCCATTCAGGCAAAGCCTAATCTTCAATCCATACCCAGAGTTGGCAAACATAACCAGGTAAGAAATGGCCAGAAACGGGGCGCCTGGGTGGCTCAGTCGGTTAAGCGGCCGACTTCGGCTCAGGTCACGATCTCACACTCCGTGAGTTCAAGCCCCGCGTCGGGCTCTGTGCTGACAGCTCAGAGCCTGGAGCCTGTTTCAGATTCTGTGTCTCCCTCTCTCTGACCCTCCCCCATTCATGCTCTCTCTCTGTCTCAAAAATAAACATTAAAAAAAAAAAATTAAAAAAAAAGAAATGGCCACAAACAATATGTTGCTAAAGGAGGCCTTTCCCACTTTGGTTTAGTTCATTTAATCACTTTTCTTCTCACTATTTCTAGGATTTCCAGTTCCTTTCAACACACACACATGAAAACACCCCTATTGCTCCCCGCCCTCCCCACACAGAGTTTGTTATTGTTTTTCCAATTTGCAGTAGGATGTTGTTTTGTTCCAACCTATTTTGTCATATTTGGAATATTCCCATGCAATTTTGTATCATCTTACCACACTTTATTTCACTAACTAGAATTTATTTACCTGTAATGCATATTGTACATGTCTTTAATTACTTATTTAATAACTAACTTCCCTGGTAGAGTGGAAACACTTGAGATCAGGTACTTTGTCTCTGTTTAAATTTATTGTTTTTCTTCAGAACTTAGAATAGCACCGAGTAAGTATTTTCCAAATCAACAGATGAATAGTAGAATGCAGTGCAGCAGTTAAGAATAATATAATATCTCACCCATATTCCCTGGCTAAGAGGTCAGGGGTAGCAAATGTTCCCTTACATTCATTTTTCAACTTTCTGTTGGTACACAAATTCCAACTGGCAGATTTTGCCAATATTCTCACCATTGATGACCTTTGTGTATGTTGTCCTTGCATCCCCAAAGGATAAGTCATTTTTTAAAAAGATTTTGTATTTATTTTGAGAGATGGAGAAAGAGAGACAGTGCAAGTGGTGGTGGTGGGGGGGGTGGACAGAGAGAGAGGGAGTGAGAGAATTCCAAGCAGGCACAGTGCTATCAGCACAAAGCCTGATGTGGGGTTCCATCTCACAAAAAGCGAGATAATGACTTGAACTGAAATCAATAGTCCAATGCCTAACTGACTGAGCCACTTAGGCACACCAAGGATAAGTCACTTTTAGCTCTCTACAATGGATATCACTATTGTTCCACAATCTTCATGAAGTGGCATACATTTGCAGGCTGTCAGTTTATTTTCAGGTCTAAAGTAGTGATAAAAATAACAAATAATATCATTATTTTGATAAAAAAATAATAAAGTAAAGTAAAGCAATTTCTATGGAAAGCTATTTTTACAAATTTATGTAAATTCAATTTCTGTAAGGTAAAAAATATATATATATTAAGACATACATTTGGATGGACATGTAACAGCATAGGTATTTTTAAAAGCAAAAATAAACTAAACATATTGTAAACCTAAATAAACACTTTAGACAATTACTTTGTTTATTGTTTTTAGATTGTAAAGGACCTCCTCCAAGAAAACAAACTGAAATTTTGTCAGGTGTCTGGTCTGAACAAAACTATCCAGAGAGAACTCAGGCTACATATAAATGCCGACCTGGATATATAACTCTCGGATCTATTATAATGGAATGCAAGAATGGAGAATGGGTGGCTCTTAATCCACTGAAAATATGTGAGAGTAAGTAATTCATACATTTCTGAAATTTGTGAAAACTTTAGTTTGAAAACACTGAATGTTTGATATTATAGAATTATTAGCTGAATTATATCACAATTATCATTTAAATACAAAATAATATACCATCATTATTCTTAATAAGGAGTTGTAATCTTCCAAAAATTAAGAAACCCAACCATATAGATAAGTTTAATAATAAAATGATAACTTTGCCATTTTTCACTTTTCCACATCTTCAATTATGTCCTCTGATGTAATATTAAGTCATTTTCCTTGAGCTCCTACATAAAATGTGTTTCCTGTGTTACTTAATAAAATTATATTCTTTTTTTCATTTTAGAAAGGCCCTGTGGACATCCTGGAGATACATCTTTTGGTACTTTTCAACTTGAAAGAGGAGAAAAGTTTGAATATGGTGCAAAGGTTGTTTACACATGTAATGAGGGGTATGTAGTCAATATGAAAAGAGATTTATAATTGAGATGATTATAATTTAGATAGTAAATAGGGACTGTACTGATTAGTATTTTTAAGGTTACTTTATTTTTCTATGAGCATTTTTATAAGTACCATAACAAGTAGCCTGAAAAATTAATCTATAATGGAAATGATTATATTTGGATACCTTATTATCTTCTCAACATTGAAAACTTAAAATGAATCATAATTATGCTGAGAAAGTGTAGTTCTAGGAGGGCTGGAAAATAGTATACATATAAATTAGGATTTATTCCAACAAGTCCTGACTATATTCTATTATGTGCAGAGTATATGGGATTTCAGTATGTCAGGGGCAGTGGGAATGGTAACAAAATCATATTACATGACTGATTTAAGCTTTTAAAATTTAAAAGAAGTAAATATTTTACACTGAAGTAATAATAATTACCATTATTTAAGTTTCCATGGTCTGAAAATTACTCTTATCACATGGACCAAAAGTGCTACTACCTTCATAATCATTGACTCTGTTCTCTAAACTCCTGCTGGATTTTCATGGCTAATCTTAACACTGTAATACCTCTTAAGTGTTCTTTATTCCTGTTATACCCACCCAGGTCAACAAATTGTTTTGAAGAAAGTTTCATACTTTGGAAAAACAGCATCATTATAAGTTTATACTGCATATATAAAAATAGGATCAAAATTACAAATTGATTTTTATTACTCTCTCATTTATTTCTTGATTTGAGGCAATAAAATATAATATTTTAAAAGTTAGGGTTTGGAATATGCCTGCATCCCCAAAAATTCACCACTTAATAACTGTATCGTTTTTAATATCCCATCACTCCCATTTCCTCAATTATGAAAGTAGAAACATGGGGAACCTGGGTGGCTCAGTCAAGTGGGCATCCAACTCTTCATTTTAGCTCAGGTCATGATCCCAGGGGTTGTGGGATTGAGCCCTGCATCAAGCTATGCACTGAGCATGGAGCCTGCTTGGGATTCTGTCTCTCCCTCTGCCCCTTTTCCCAACTTTCACATTTTCTCTGTCTGTCTCTCTCTCTAAAAAGAAAAAAAAAAGTAGAAACATAGCAGGTACATCATCGGATTGGTGAAAAACATAAATAAGACACACACTGAAGACCTTCAAAGCATTCTTGGGATATTGCAGACACCCAATAAGTCTTAGTTCTTAACAATTTTAGGCTTTGTTCACTATCTGAGATTTTTCAAACATATTTTTAGTTCAACTTTCAATCATTGCTGCTGACTTCTTATACATGAACACATAGATGAAGACATCTGGGCCTAAATTTTCCAATTACCTCACTGTTCACTTCTGTAACATCCCTTTCAATACAGGCTTGTCTGACCCCTTTAGGTTCCATATTGGACCTCGCAAAAAGGGATCAAAACTCATAGACTTCATCCACTAGATTCCCTAGACCTCAGCAATAAATATTTATAATTTGGTGAAAAAATCAGCAACATACTTTACCTCCTACTCTGGCTCCACTTAATTCATCTTTGCTTCCTTCATCTTGTATGAATTCTGGGCAAACTCAGTTAAAGACTCTATAAAAGTAACTGCCTCTGCCACTCAGCTTGGGCCTCCACCAAGGACTAGATATTCATCAGGGAAATAAAAGTCCTTGGACTATGCAAGATCAGCAAACATCAATTTTATGCTATTTTAAAAATTTTAGAGAGATTGTTTTACCTACCTGAAGGGATGTAAATCTTTTGTCCTAGTTGTGGAAACAATGTGGAATGGGTTTACTACACCCATGGTTTCTGCTAGTCAACCGACCCTCTTTGATCCCTTGTCCCCATCCACCTTTTCTCTGCTAAATACCTATTTAGCTGAATACTAGCCACTTATCAGGATACTTGATATGGATAGCTAGTTTCAGTATCCTACAGGTAGGTAGTTTTAAGGAAGCACTCTGCAAAACGTTTTTCTGCTATTTTGCCCAGCTGGGGTTGCTGATACATAAGCTATTACTTTCACCCAAGTACCAACATTTGGACAAGCTCTTTTTCTTTCCCCTTTCCCTATGTATATGGGCCATAAGCAGTTTTGTGTAGAATTTGGCAGAATTCCTAAAACACCCACCTAAAACAGGTGGGTTTCTGGTGTAGGTGGAAAATGTTAACCAGGAAAGTACTTTCTATGTTGGAGCAGGGTACCAGTAGAGGAGACAAAGAAGAAATTTTAATAGCCAATTATTTTTTTCCTTTATATGAAAAAAAAATAGAGTAATTATTTGACTTCAAGTTCTGTGATTCTCATTTAATCTATTAAAAGTTTTTCTTCCTTCAGAGAATTAGGAACAAACAGTAACATTCAGAGAAATACAAAGTATTTTTTGAGGGAGAAAGTTTGTTTGTTTGTTTTACTTGTGTAATGGGTGAAGCAATCCTTATTTGCAGACAAAGGAAACATTTGTCTATGTAGAATTATTTAGAAGTTTAGGAGAGGCCCGTTCTCAAAATTATCTCTTGTGATTATCAAAATCCTGCCCATTATTTATTTTTTAAGAAAAAGATTTCTGCTTCTTGCTGTCCACTGTAATATTAAAAAATATTAAGAAGGATGATTTGCTTTGCTCTAAAGCCTCTAGTAATGATTGTACATTTTGCATCTGCCCCAAGGAACTTTCATGCAAGTAGAGCATTTAGGATTTTCAGCACTGGCTTGATGGGTTCCACAGTTAGATAAATTTGACATTGAATAGGATTTATAAGGAAACCTGACTCAATGACCACACTCTAAAAAATGCCTAGGATGGAGACAGGAAAATGAAGACAAGTGTTAAAAATATACCACATGCTGTGTTGGCTAGTACTATCCTTGATTATGTAAAAAGCCCCAAATGTTCCAAAAATGTCGTAATTGTGGAGAGTAGGAGTATGGAACAAGAGTAGAGGAAGGGTAACATATTGTTAATTCTTGGTTATTATCATGTTTTTGGTTTTGGGTTTTGGTGGTAGTTCAAGGAGGTTATAACATTGTTAATGTGTAACTAACTGACTAACTCAGTGAAAAACATAAGAGGATATTTAGCACGAAATTGTAATGAGTTTGTGTCATGAACCAAGGATTATGATTATTCCTAGTCCGTGTGCCTGAAGATTTAGCGCCTTTCTTAAGTAAGAAAGAAGCTTAAAAAAGATAGAAAGGGGTGCCTGGATGGCTCAATTAGTTAAGTGTCCCACTATTTTAATTCATCATGACTATTTTTCAGTTCCTTGATCTCTGCAGCAATAGATTCTCTGCTGTCTTCTATGCTTTTTTCAAGCCCAGAAATTAATCTTATGACTATTATTCTAAATTATTGTTCCGTTATATTGTTTATATCTGTTTTGATCAATTCTTTAGCTGTCAATTCTTCCTGGAATTTTTTTTTGAGGAGAATTCTTCTGGTTCATCATTTTGGCTAGTTTTCTGTCCCTTATGAGTTTTAAAAGCTTGTTATGTGCCCTGCCCCTGCGAGCGCTACTATATTAAAGAGGGGCCAGTGTCCAGGGCCTGGGCTTTCAGAAGATGTTTTTTTTTGGAGAACATTACTTGCTCTCTGTTGTTGTGACTTTGGTTACTTTATCTCCCTATTCCTAGTGGTGTTTTGGACCCTCTACCAGGTGTGCCTTGATTTGTTCATTAAAGTAGCCCTGGAAAGGAAAACAAGCAAAAAACAAACAGAAAACAAAACAAACAAACAAACAAAAAACCCAAAAATGAAAAAACAGAAACACCAGCTACAAGTAAATAACAGGGTGGAGGTGGTGCTGATGCAAGAGGCCTTATCCCATACAAAGAGAGAAGTGACAGGGGCAGGGAAAAAGGAAAGAAAATAAAAATTGACCAGACAGAGAAACTACATGGCTTAATCCAGAGAGAGAGAAAGGAAAATAAAGAAGGAGGCAGGGAAAAAGAAAAGAAAAGAAAAGAAAAAAGAAAAGAAAAGAAAAGAAAAGAAGAGAAAAGAAAATTGTCCAGAGAAACTATATGCCTTAATCCAGAGTGAGAAAGGAAAATACAGAAGTATAGAACATGTATCAAGAGAATAGATTAAATGTATCTGCTTAAGCAAACCAACAACCAGAGGAACCAGACTAGAGGAGGGAAGAGATAAGAAGGAGAAAGGGAAGGAAGAATATATCTATATAATAAAAATTGTCTGGGGAATTAAATCAAGCAATGCAACAGCCTTGGTCTGAAGGAGGGGCCGTTGGGTTCATCCACGTGAGTCCCGCTCTGGTAGACAGGCAGTTACCAGGCGCAGAGGGGTGTGGTTTGGTGTGGGTGGATCCTACCTCCCCTGTGGGTCCGCTATCCCCTACCGGAAGCCCCACTCCCCTACCGGAAGCCCCACCTTGTTGGTGATGGAGAGAAAAATGGTGCCACCCCAGTCTCTCCTCCATGGACCAGGTTTCCCAAACCACTCTTTTCAAGCAGTCTTCACTGTGCCTCTGGCGCAAATGAGGTGGTTTGTCCTGGTCCCCCCCATGCCCATGCCTCCCTGGTGCTTATATCTTTAAGGTTCCCACTCCCTCCGCCCTGGTTTGGGGGAAAGTGCTGCTCCTTTGAGTGGATATATACCTTCTTCCCACAGCACTCCAGGGAGTGGGTTGCTTTCTCCCACTGGGGAGTGGGCCTCTGAACTAGTTACCAAGCCCAGGGCTGGCTCCCCTCCTCCCCAGGTGCACAAATAGGATGACTGGTCTGGCCCCAGTCTGAAGGAAGCCCCTGAGTTCGAGATTGGATCATTCTATGTCTCAGTCGGTGGTTTTCCTCTTATCCAGATAGAGTCCTATGCATCCCCAGCCTCTCTTTCTCTTCCCTTTGTCTCTCTGCAGAAGGGGATCCCTCCCCTCTGTTCATTTTCTCTCTCCCAGTTTGCAATCATGCACCTATGGCCCGTCAGGTTGTCACGGTGGGTCCCTGGAAGCATCTCTGTCACTTTGCCATGGACTCTTGGAGTTCAAGGTCCTTTGGCCTCAACACTGCTTTGTTTTAGAGATGAGAGAACTTCAGATCCCCCTACTTCTCCACCTTGTTGGACCCTCTCCCTCGGAATCAAGTGTCCCACTCTTGATTTTGGTTCAGGGCATGATCTCACGGTTCATGAGATTGAGCCCTGCATCAGGCTCTGCACTGACAATGGGGAACCTGCTTAGGATTCTCTTTCTCCCTCTCTCTCTGCCCATCTCTCTCTCTCTCTTTCTCTCTCCCTCTCTCTCTCAAAATAAATAAACTTAAAAAAATTATTCATCTCATATACTTACAAAAAGAACACACAAGTTTTAAAAAAAGGAAAGATAGAAATTTTAAAAAAAGAAAGAGAAAGAAAAGAGAGAAAGAAAGGAAGGGAAAAAGTAAGAGGGAGGGGAGAAAAGACAGAAGGAAAGAAGGAAGGGAGAGAGGAAGGAAGTGTATATGCTTCTAGTTTTCTCTGAAATGGAGTTCCTGGACATTCAGAATGTATCAAAGTTAATATTGCATATAAATACACATTAGCTCACCACTCTGTTATTTTTGGTTTTCAGGTATCAGATGCTAGGTAGCATCAATTTCCGTGAGTGTGAATCTGATGGATGGACCAATGATGTTCCTATATGTGAAGGTATATGTAAAATTGTTTACAAATACATTCAAATATTTAAAAGAACTAAGACTTTTTTGAGATATCTACATTAAAATAATGCTTAAAGTTTGTAATTACATATTTTTGATTCAGTATTTTTGTGGCTTCTAATATAGAATGGATATTTAAGCTTTTTATTACTATGTTATTTTGTGTTTTATTGACCAAATGTGAGTGCAGTTTCATCTGATCTAATGTATTCAAAGTATTAGAGATTAGGAAATCTAAAACCTATTTTCCTTTCCTTTTGGATTCTAAACACTAGAAATAGCACAAGGATCAGAATTTCAGCTTTACTAATGAATACATACTCAACCAATATCCACCCAAATGCAGAGATTGTCAATAACATCTGAAATGGAGACCAGATTCAGTTATCTCTCCCCTCTTGCATGGCAAAGGAGGTTTTCCTGTGGTCTTAGTCTTACTGAAAAGAGGCAGGAAGTAAGGAAGAGCTCTACTTTTCTTACTGATCCATAAAACCAAGAGTCAGAATGAAAAAATGTAGATCCTGTTTCTAAATTTGGGGATAGTAATGCCAATCTCTCTAGTCATCATGGAAATAGATGAGTCAGAGTAGTCTTTCTTAGTTCCATGGTGAGAAGTAAATAGAGAGGGAGAGAGGGGGAAGGAGGGAGGGAATGAGGAAAAGGGGGAGGGAGGGAGGACCAGGAGGATGAAGGAGGAGGAGCAGGAGGAGGAGGAGGGCGAGTGGGAATGTGATCACTCAAAAGTCCCGTTACCTAAAGAAGAGAACTTACGGAAATGAGAGGAAAGATCTAAATGTTTTAAGGAACATCTACACTGAAATCACCTGAGGCGCTTGTTTAAAGCTGAAATTTTGGGTTACTAAAAACCTATTAAATCAGTATCTCAGGTAATAGCGCAGGGAGATAGCCATAGAATTTCCATCTTAATGAGCATCCTGGATGATTGTACTCTAAAATAAAGTTTAAATGCCATAACCTACAAGGTATTGGAAAATATTAAGTAAAATCAAAAGGAATACTCAGATTATTTTGAGCACTGATGTGGGAGAGGAAGGAAAATTAAGGACTGTTTATCTATTGAAAGAAATAGAATCAGAAAGTTTGCATTTATACCTTTTAGGAATACAGTGTTATATTATCCTAGGGCTTAAGTGAAAAATTTCATCTAATTATCTCAAGTTTTATATTTTTCAATTATTTAAGGAACATTTATTTGTTACTATAAAAATGTAAACTGACATTCAAAGAAATATTTTTTTCTTTGTCCGCTCTCATAGAAAATAATCAGAGATAAGCTTATTGATGTTTTTTTTAATTTATAAGCCTTTATATCCAACAAACAGGTTTATCAAATGCTTCTTTAAAAAAATTAAGTAATTCCCCCAATCTTTCTTTGTTAGTGACTTTATACCTGTATGTGTATATATACATATTTTTCATAATAAAGTTGTCAAATTCTATTAGGAAAAGTTATATTTATTTTTTTCAGTTGTTAAGTGTTTACCAGTGACACATCCAGAGAATGGGAGATTGACCAGTAGCGCATTGGAACTAGACAAGGAATATACTTTTGGACAAGTAGTACGGTTTGTGTGCAATTCAGGCTTCATGCTTGTTGGGCCTGCAGAAATACATTGCTCAACAAATGGTGTTTGGAGTGGAGAAAGCCCAAAATGTGTGGGTAAGATACATTTACTGTTCATGGGATCGGACAGTTTTAGTTTTTCTCATGAAAATTTGCACTTTTAAATATTATGCATAGAATAATACTAATTATACTAATAACATTAAAACTAATTACTCAATTAGTTAATTGAGTAACTAATTACTCAATGTTATACTAATAACATTAAAACTAATTACTCAATTACTATTTGTCAGTAATTGATCTAAGTTCTTTACATTCCATTTTACCTTCAAAATGACTGTGATTTATGCACTGTTTTCACCTCTATTTTATAACTGAGGACATTGTGGGGCAAAAAACTTACATCTCATGACCAAGGTTATGATGGCATAACGATGGAGTTAAGATTCAAACCTAGGTTATCTGAAACCAAATTCCACGGTCTTATCCATAATTAAATTGTAATGGGCTTTCATGCTCAAATAGAATACTAACCATTTCTGCTGCAAGATTTAATATTGGCCTACAGAACAGGTTTTCTTTTAATTTGTAAGATCAAAAAGTCATTATTTATTTCTACTCATATATCATTATAACATTCTGTTCTTGAATAACACTTCTAGAATGGGGTCCTATTTTATATTTGCACTGTAGAGAAATATTGTGGAACTAAACTGAATTCACTAAATAACTTTCTGCCTCTTAAAAAAAAATTCTATAGTAAACTGCAAGTCAAGATTTCTTTAGTTATAGGGGCGCCTGGGTGGCTCAGTCGGTTAAGCGTCCGACTTCGGCTCAGGTCATGATCTCACGGTCCGTGAGTTCGAGCCCCGCGTCGGGCTCTGTGCTGACAGCTCAGAGCCTGGAACCTGCTTCCGATTCTGTGTCTCCCTCTCTCTCTGACCCTCCCCTGTTCATGGTCTGTCTCTCTCTGTCTCAAAAATAAATAAACATTAAAAAAATTTTTTAAAAAAGATTTCTTTAGTTATAATACTGCTAACCAGTGCATCATGACCAGTATGGTGATCAGGCTTTTGTAATGAAACATTATGGTCAGTCTACTTCATTTTACCAATACTTGTTTGGCAGATATATCTGCCATATTTTTTTTTTAATATTTTTTCTAAAATTCACACTTTCTTAGTTTAGTCTATCCTATAATGAGATGCAGGGAAAAGCATTTGTGTTCTTAAAAATTCTCTCTAACAATATTAGTTCTTCAAGTCAGTAATGGCAATCATATTTCTATTCAGCACAGCAAATACTGTATACCCCAGAGGCTCACAGATGGGGTTTCCTCCTTAAAAGTAAATTTCTGAGCACCTGGGTGGCTCAGTCAGTTGAACATCAGACTCCTGATATTAGCTGAGGTTGTGATCTCCAAGTCATGAGATCCAGCCTGGCATCCATCTCCACACTCAGAGTGGAGCCTGCTTGGGATCCTCTCTCTCCCTCTGTCTTTGCCCCTCCCCAACTCACGCGCTCTCTCTCTCTCTCACTGTCTCTCTCAAACTCTCTCTCTCAAAATAAATAAAATTTGAAAAAAACCTGAATTTCTGTCCTTAGTAAAACCTTACTGGAATAACTCATGCATAAGATACATTTTGAAGAAAGAATGAGACTTTTTCCAACGAAGTTGAGGAGGGGAAAAGTATATCAGTCAGGAGAAGTTCAGGGAGAGGAAGGTACAAATGCAGTGAGGCTTCCAGGAGCCTGAAGCTCCCCTGTTCCATGTCTTCGAGGCCGTTGTGTAGGACGCAAGTAGGGGTAGGTCAGTGATGGCTTGAAGATAGGCCAGTGCAAGGTTCTAAGGTGCTCCATATCATGCTGAAGAATTTGGCTTTTATTCAGACTGAATTGGGAATTGATGGAGGATTTCAGTGGAATCCTTCAACAGAGCGATGAAGGGACAAGAAAAACAGTCATTAAGTTACAAACAGGAAAATAGATTACAGAGGTGCGAGAATAGCATCTGGGAAATTAGTTATTGTTGCCATAATCCCAGGGGGAAATGTTTGAGAGAAGATGGGGGCAAATATGATGGCCAGTTTTGGGGTTTTCTTGACAGAAAATTTTGATGGATGGTAAAGCCACAAAAACAGAAGATGTAATTCATAGATATAATGACAATAGGTTAAATTAACTTCTTTGACAAAGTGTTATGCCAATTATGACTCTATTATCGATAAGTAGAAAATACATAATTTTTACAAGTCATTCGGTGAAAATATTTATCACAATAATCCTAAATATCTATACCCAATTATATATATATAGTTGGTATCATTACTGGCCACTATTTACTTGAAGAGGACTAATTTATCTTCAAAGCAAATAAAATAAGCAACATAATTTTTATTTATTTATTTATTTATTTATTTATTTATTTATTTATTTTTGATAGAAAGAGAGAGAGAGAAAGCATGAGTAAGGGAGGGACAGAGAAAGAAAGAGAAAGAATCCCAAGAAGGTTCTACACTGCCAGCAGGAAGCCACAGACAGGGTACGTACGATCCCAGGAACCATGAGATCATAACCTGAGCCAAAATCAAGAGCCAGTTACTTAAGCAACTGAGCCACCCAGGCACCCCTAGCAACAGAAGTTTAATCAGAATTTTACCTTATTTCAAAAATCAAAATTAAAAACAACAGATAAATTATTCAAGCATCCATGTCAAAATAGAAGTTTTGTTTCGTTGTCTGATTTGCCTAAAGGAAACAAAACTTATATCTTTAGCTATGTCTTAGACATGGCTCTTTAATATATAACAAACATTTTGGAATTTAATCCCTTATATTTAGAAATTTCCTGCCAAAAGCCAGAAATCGCAAATGGAAATGCTGCATCTCTGAAGAAAACTTACAAGGAAAACGAACGATTTCAGTATACATGTCACCAGGGTTATGAATACAGTAGTAAAGGAGATGCCATATGCACTGCATCGGGATGGACTCCAACCCCTTCATGTAAAGGTAATGTTATATTTCCTTTCTATATATTTTATCAATTCTTTTCATTCATATATTCCTTACAGTGAAGCAGTTTATTTTTTCTCACAATGGAGCGTTAATGTTGACAAGAACCAACTCTTATAAATACGATATACTTAACGTTTTATGTGTGCAAAAATTAATTTTGGTATAATTCTCTCGTTCTGAAGATAAACATAAAAGGAACAGAAGAGTTCAATAGCTCGTTAAGTAGTTGGTCTGCGATCAAAAATCAAGTCTAGAGCAGAGCCAGGGCAATAATAGGCTTCCCAGGCATGATTACTTCTCAGACAGATTGCTCTTGTAAAGCCGAGTAGTTAGCTTTGCAAACAAAGTAAATGAGATAAATACCATATGAGGGAACCCTCAATTAACAATGGAATTAAGTGGAAATAACTAGAGATTTCACTAAGCACAGGCGTAATATGAATCAATAGTGATGATGATGCAGGGGGGTGGGAGGGGGCACCCACCAAACTCTTTTAGTCTTCCTAATGGGGGATATTGTGCAGATGTAGAATCCACGTCAACTGTGCTTCGTGCCCACCAAAAGTTATGTCTGTAATATTGTGTTCTACTTAGCCTACCTCATTTCAAAAGAGAGTTTCAAACTATCGTGGTCCAGATGCAAAACTGTAAAAGGCTGAGTTTAAGACATCATATCATTAGAAGAATAGCAAGAAGGTACAGCTATTACATGTCGCACGGTAACAACTGTGTTGAGCTGTTTGGAAACATTTATGGAAAAGGGTGCGTTAACTTCGGATGCGGGCTGCAACAGCGAGTGAAACAAGTTACAAGTGCTATCCTACATGAAATCAGAGGTCAAGTGCCTTTCTAAAAGGGTGACTTTTATAGATATGGTCATATTGTGGCCCAGGGTAGGTGGGGAGATGGTGAGAAGAGTTGAACTCTTAAGAGCTCTCTGAACTTTTAATCATAGGATTCATAATTCCATGCGTAAACCTTGTTTAATGATCCTCTCTTACAAAAACTAGAGTTAGATTTTGAACGATTTTGTTCTTATTTTAAAAATTTTTTTGGTTGAGGGCACCTGGATGGCTCAGTCGGTTAAACGTCTGACTTCAGGTCATGATCTTGCAGTTCATGAGTTTGAGGCCTGTGTCGGGCTCTGTGCTGACAGCTCAGAGCCTGGAGCCTGCTTTACGTTCTGTGTCTCCCTCTCTCTCTTTCTGCCCTTCCCGCACTCACACTCTGTCTCTCTCAAAAATAAACATTTAAACATCTTTTTTTTTTTTCAACGTTTATTTATTTTTGGGACAGAGAGAGACAGAGCATGAACGGGGGAGGGGCAGAGAGAGAGGGAGACACAGAATCGGAAACAGGCTCCAGGCTCTGAGCCATCAGCCCAGAGCCTGACGCGGGGCTCGAACTCACAGACCGCGAGATCGTGACCTGGCTGAAGTCGGACGCTTAACCGACTGCGCCACCCAGGCGCCCCAAAAATAAACATTTAAAAAAATTTTTTTTAATTTTTTGACCTTTTTTTAAAAAGTAAGCTCCATACCCAACCTGGGGCTTGAACTTACAACCCTGAGATCAAGAGTCACATGCTCTACTGACTCAGCCAGCCAGGCACCCCAACCCCCCCAAAAAAAATTTGGGGTTGAGTCCACAAGTAACTCCTTGGAAAATATATCCCCTTACAACTGAGTGACCTCCACTTTCAGGCATTGTTAAGAAAGTATTTTACAAAGAGGTTAGTGATGAGAAGACAGTGATCACCCACATTAGATCTGTGATCAGCTGATCGTGTGTGGAGTCCAGCTGTTTGGCTTCATGGCATTTGTGGCTCCTACTCAAAGAAAGTGGGTGCACAGGTCCTCTGGCATTAACTTCTGCCGTATGTTTTACTTCCAGAGCCTGACTTAAATATTTAGAGAGCTAAATTATCCATCCAGTCGTCAAAATATAACTTATAAACCCCTTACTTTATATCAGGCCTTTGTCCTGTATAAACATTAGAATAAATCACTCCAGGTTTCAGTGAACATTAGAATAAATCATCATTCCAGGTTTCAGTTAAATTTACTTCCTTCCAAGTAAGACGTCAGGATCTGAATTCAGTTTTACTTTGACATAGGACTCAGGATAGCCTGACTGCTCCATAGAAGTTGTCTAGTTAATTCTTTTTCTTGGTCACATAGCTACCTGCTTAAAGCTGTTGCTGAGCACATATTTGTTTTAATGTGGGAAATCTGTTCTTCCCGTATGTGTTGCTACAATTCCTAGGCTTACTTGAAACTTGACCCATCTACACCACACCCATGCACGTGCGCGCGCGCGCGCGCACACACACACACACAGTAAAGATCCCACATTTGTAACACATTTTCTTTTTAGAATTTGTTTTTCATTTTCTTAGTCAATTGTATAACTCAAAAACTCAAGACAGGATGCCTTAGAATCCTCCTTTCTTTGGGGAGAGAGATGCCAGGATTGAGGTGCGCTAAGATTGGATACTCTCACAAAACAATTTACTAAACATCAACATATATAAAGAGAGGTTCACCCCAAATTAAATAAGCATGCACTCTCTGTTACAACACTGGTTCATTACCTGGATACAGAGAAGTCTTTTATTAAAAGGAACTCCAGGGGCACCTGGTTGGCTCAGTCAGTTAAGGATACCGTTCTTAATTTCAGCTCAGGTCATGATCTCACAGTTTGGTTCTAGAGTTTGAGCACTGCATCAGGCTCTTCACTGACACCATGGAGCCTGCTTGGGATTCTCTCCCTCCCTCTCTCTCTGCCACGCCCTCGTGCGTGCACTCCCTCTCTCTCAAAATAAATAAATAAACATTTAAAAATAAGTTTAAAAGTAAAAGGTACTCTACATTGTACCTTAGCTAGTATATCACAAATGCTTCTCCTTATTTTCCTAGGACAATAGAAGGATCTACCTGCTGGTAATGATGAATTCCAAATCTATAGATCTTGCTTTCTCCAAATCTAGAATACATTTGGAACTAAAATAAAATTAAAATAAAATAACCTAGGATAAAATATTTAAAATTTCTTCCATCCGGTTTATGATTTTATGTGTCAGGTTTTTTTTTTTAATGTTATTTACTTTGAGAGAGAGAGAGCGCGCATGACTGGGAGTAGGGGCAGAGAGAAAGGAAAGAGAGAATCCCCAGCAGGCTTCACACTGTCAGCATGGAGCCCACTGTGGGGCTCAATCTCACGAGCCATGAGATCATGACCTGAGCTGAAATAAAGTGTTGAACACTTAACTGACTGAGCCACCCAGGCACCCTTCAGGGGTTCTGTTTGAAGGTGATTTGTCAAAACTTTGGTCTCTTCATCTAATAGGAACCAGACTCTGACAGCAAATCATTTATAGGAATAATTAAAAGTACCAAGACCTGCTAAATAAAAGCCACCTTTGCTCCAAATCCATCTGTTCTCCGTACAAGTCAGATTTTCTGATGATGAACAACATAGAGTGCTAGCATTAAATTATTGTTCTTATCTCAAATGCTTACTGGTGGTATCTAACAGTAGGAAAAAATGTGACCCCCCATATGCAGACATTCTCCAGTACTGTTTTAGATAGAGGTACTTGCCCTGGCAATGTTTTACTAGCATCATTTATTTTAATGGAAATTATGAAAGTAGGGAATTACAATTTATTAAGTGATTTATGTCCACTGCTCAAGAGTAATCACCTGAAGATCTTATTTCTTAATTATTTGACAAAATCCTCCCAATATTTTTTGTTGGCCTCTTAATAAAACTCTTGTTTTTTATATCTTGTAGCTTTTGAATTCAAAATTAAGTTAAGCCACAGGATGAAGTAAAAATCAGGATATAATAAACTGCACTGCAATACGTCTATGAAAATATGATAGAGCAGAATAAAGTGAGGAGAAAAAATAAAAGTAAATAAGCACATTTAAGGCTCATCTGAGGGTAGTGTAAATTAAAATCAGGCACTGTAGAGATATTATACTTAAAATTTGTGTTAGGTACTCACATATTTAATTCTCTCTACTATAATCATTGCTAAAAAGTATATTATCATGTTTGGAATAGAGACTTATTAAAGCTTATTCTGGAGGAATGAAGTACAAATTTAAGACCAATTAAGACTTTGATAATACCTCTAGGAGTTGGATGTACACAGTGGAAGCATGGTATGAAGAGTAGGAGGTATATAAGCAATAATTATAAGATTATAGAATGTGTTGTGTGAATGAATATTGAAATGAAGGGGAAGAATGTAGGTAGGATAAATTTCCAGGCTCCTGTCATGAGGTTTTTGTGTCACAAACTAAAATGTTGAACACAGGAGGAAAGCATATATTGAGAAAAAGTTGATTTAGTTGGCATGTAGTTAGTTGGATATGCTTTTGAATTACTCACATGGACCTGTCTAATGTGAAGCTTCCGTTGGATATATGGATTTGGATCTCACTGAAGAGTTATTAGCGTAACGATGATAGCTTTTTATCATTGAAGTGTCTTGATTCACAGAGAGATTGTGAAGAAGCAAACAACAAAATCAAGGACAAATACTCATGTAGAACCAACTGTAAAGCATAGCTATTCATTCATACAATACTTGTTGGGTCTTCAGGCAAGATATTTCTGAGGTGGTGATAAGAGTCAGCAGGAAGATCTAGAGGAGCATCACTCAAGAAATAAGGAATAAAAAGTGCAAGTGATATGAATAAGCCTGGCATGTGTGAATATCAGACAGAAGGCTATTTTGTTGGTAGTATAGAGAGTAAGTGGGACCTTGGTAGGAGATGAGATCTGAGAAGTAGACAGGGCCTAAAATTAAGTAGAGCAGAGGAAGGAGGGCAACTAGAAATAAAAGAAAATAATACCGTTCAGACAAAATTAAAGAGTAGTAGGAAGACATAAGAATGTAAGGCATTGGAGAATGTCGAGAAGTCAGTGATCAACAGTGTCAAATATTACAGAGGGTTTTTATCTATTTCAGTTCAATAAATAATTAAGGAGCCCATGGTCTATAGTACCAAGCACTGTGATATGTGCAATACAGAGTTTTTGCATTTGGAAATTAGAGGACATTGGTGACTTTTGTCTGAGTACCACCAGCCTGTTGGGGATGTCAGAAGCCAGAGATAGCAGTA
The DNA here is from genome assembly GCF_028749965.1 of Puma concolor. Classification (NCBI taxonomy): domain Eukaryota; kingdom Metazoa; phylum Chordata; class Mammalia; order Carnivora; family Felidae; genus Puma; species Puma concolor. Next base: position 24,883,817 of record NC_141683.1, read on the forward strand.
GATTGAAGAATAAATGGGAGGTTGAAAACTGGAGATACTAATTGTAAGATGATATTTGAAGGATCTTTGTTGTGAAGGAGAGGAGAATGTAGTACATCAACTACCTTGAACAAAGGGTTGAGAGAAGGAGTTTAAAATTAGAGAAGCTTGCATATCCATTTAAGAGAGAATCGTAGACAAAAAGAAAGAGGGAAGGAATAAACAATGGTTTATTCTGTGGGAGATGCTCTACAGGAGATTAAAGTTTTGAAAAGCTAACATGAATATGAAAAAAACACCTTATCATCAGAGTAAGGGAAAGGCTAAAGTTTAAAACAGATATAGCCAAAGTTAAAAGCATGTTATAAAGAAATCTAGGGAATCCACAGTTTGTGGTCTGAATTGTTTTTTGTGAATGCAAGAATTTATTTGTCAATGAAGGAGCTATTGTGTTAGATGGCTTTTGAAGAAAATAAGGAATCATGAGTCACTTACTTTGGGAAATGGAATAAGAAGTAATTTGGGAGAATATAAATGATTTTCTGGCAATGCTGAATGTCAACATGGCACCAATATAAATGGTTATATAACATTTCAACAATAGTTTAAAGCTATGATATTTTATTAGAAATGGAGTATTACCAAATCAAAACCACAGTGAGATACCACCTCACACCTGTCAGAATGGCTAACATAAACAACTCAGGCGACAACAGATGTTGGCCAGGATGTGGAGAGAGAGGATCTCTTTTGCACTGCTGGTGGGAATGCAAACTGATGCAGCCACTCTGGAAAACAATATGGAGGTTCCTCAAAAAATTAAAAATAGAACTACCCTACAACCCAGCAATTGCACTACTAGGTATTTTATCCAAGGGATACAGGTATGCTGTTGTGAAGGGACACACGCACCCCAATAGCAGCACTATCAACAATAGCCAAAGTATGGAAAGAGCCCAAATGTCCATCGATGGATGAATGGATAAAGATGTGGTATATGTATACAATGGAATATTGCTCTGCAATCAAAAAGAATGAAATCTTACCATTTGCAACTACGTAGATGGAACTAGAGGGTATTATGCTAAGCAAAATTAGTCACTCAGAGAAAGACAAATATCGTATGACTTCACTCATGTAAGGACTTTAAGACACAGAACAGATGAACACAAGGGAAGGGAAGCAAAAATAATATAAAAACAAGGAGGGGAACAAAACTTAAGAGACTCTTAAATATGGAGAACAGAGGGTTACTGGAGAGGTTGTGGGAGGGGGAATGGGCTAAATGGGTAAGGGGCATTAAGGAATCTACTCCTGAAATCATTGTTGCACTATGTGCTAACTAATTTGGATGTAAAGTAAAAAATAAAATTTAAATTTAAAAAAAGAAAAAGAAAAGGAGTATTGCAAACTGATCCATTGGTGAGGTACAGAAAAGTTGATGGAAAGAACTGAGAAAGAGCTTTATGAATTAAGATAAAGTAGGTCATGGGAGAGCACATTATAGTTTGAAAATCAAATCCAGGCTGTGCCCTTTGTGTAAACAAAGTTTTATTGGAATACAGCCATGTTCATTTGTCTATGTATCTTTTAGGACTATGTTCATGCTGAGTAGTTGGGACAGAGACCTTTTATCTTTACATAAAATAGGTTTTCTCCAAACCCTGGACTAGTTTATTCTATTACAGTAAGAAAAATGTATCCCAAGATTGCAATAGCCTAATAAATTAAAGTTTATTTCCTATTTATGCTCACTTCCAATGTAGGTCTGAAGGGACTCTGCTCATTATATTAGCTGTAAGAATTAAGGGATATAGACATCACCTCTCCATGACTTTCCTTCATCCCTGCAGCTGTGGAAATAAGAACATAAAAATTCACACAATGGCTTTTAAAATTTCCTCCCTAAAGGGAAACATGTTAGTTTACATTCATTTCCTTGTCCTATGCAAATCACAGGGCCATGTCTCCTTCAAATGTGCAGGGATATGCACTCCTATTAAGTGTCTGGAAGGAAGAGACTCGGGCCATTTGTAAATAGTCCCTATGACAACCACAGATGCCAAGGAAGTTGAAGAATAGTTGGAAAGAAGAGTTAAAGTGATTTGTCGTGAGTTTATTGCCACATATGGAATATTATGATGTATGTTATGGCTTTAGGGAAAGAGGATTCAAGAGTCCAGGGGTGCACAAATACAGCAGATAAGAGATAGAGTACTGGGACATGAGTGATATGGTGGGAAGGATATAAGACTATCCTCATTTTAATCCCAATTTTTGCTGTGGTAGGGACAAAAAAAATATCCACTTTCTATATTTTTATGTACTTGATTATTTTAATGGGTAGTGGTTTCAACATTATCCACATGTCCTTTTTTCTCCAGAATTCTTATGTCCTTCTCCTAATATTCAAAATGGTGACCACACGCCCCAAAGCATCAGATACAGAAGTGGAGATGAAATCACATATAATTGTAAACCTGGCTTTTATCCTTCAAACCGAGAAAAAATGGCAACATGTACTAAAACTGTCTGGGTACCTCAGCCAAGATGTGGTAAGTTCCCTACATATCTTGACCTACTTCTTAATTCTGAAATTACTGTCTCTTAAACGACAGCAACAAAAATGGGGACACAATAAATCCAAATCTTTGCCTTACGGTGTGTGTAAAGCAGGGACTACAGAGATATTCCTTTCAAAGTAGACAATTTTAAGCATGGTCTAAATCACATTTTTGAAAATTAAAAACTATTTTATGCTATTTGATGTTTAATATGTGTGTATGAATATAAGTTTCTCTAACTAATGTAATTCTAATATCTGAACTAAACCATTTTGTTTGTATTTTCCTGCCTGTGATGGTGACCAGCTTTTCATGTGTTTGTTAGCCATATGGATGTCTTTTTTGGAAAAATGTCTTTTCATGTCTTCTGCCCACTTCCTAACTGGATTATTTGGTTTTTGTGCATTAAGTTTGGTAATTTCTTTATCGATTTTTTCCAAAGAAGAGATCCAGATGGCTAACAGACATAGGAAAGGATAGATGTTCAACATTACTGATCATCAGAGAAATACAAGTCAAAACTATGGTAAGGTGTCACCTCTCGCTTGTCAGAATGGCTAAAACTAACAACATGGGAAACAACAGATGTTGGTGAGGCTGTGGAGAAAGGGTAACCCTCTTATGTTGCTGGTGGGAATGCAAACTGGTAGAGCCATTCTGGAAAACAATATAAAACTTCCTCAAAAAGTTAAAAATAGAGCTACCCCACGGTCTAGCAATTGCACTACTAGGTATTTGCCCAAAGGATAAAGAAAATACTGATTCGAAGGGATACATGCACCCCAATTTTTAGAGCAGCATTATCAACAATTGCCAAAGTATGAAAGGAGCCCAATGTCCATCAACTGTTGAATGAATAATGAACATGTCATATATATTTACAGTGGAATATTACCCAGCCACCAAAAGGAATGAACTCTTGCCATTTGCAATGACATAGATGGAGCTAGGATGTATTATGTTAAGTGAAATAAGTCAGTCAGAGAAAGACAAATACCATAATTTCACTCATATGTGGAATTTAAGAAATGAAACAGATGAACATGGGAGGGAAATAGAGAAAGGCAAACCAAGAAACAGACTCTTAACTATAGAGAAAAAACTGAGGGTTGCTGAAGGGGAGGTAGGTGGGTGGGGGGTATAGTTAAATAAGTGATGGATATTGAAGACAGCACATGTTGTGATGAGCATTGGGTGTTGTATGTAAGTGAGGAATCACTAAATTCTACTCCTGAAACTAATATTACACTATGTGTGAACAAACTGGAATTTAAATTAAAACTTGAAACAAGTAAACAAATAAGTAAATAAATTAATAAATTTTAGGTTCACAGCCAAATTGACAGGATGGTACAGAAACTTGCTATATACTCACTGCAGCCACACATGCATCCCTTCCCTATTTATCAACAGCCCCCCAAATGGTATGTTTTCACATTGATGAAACTGCATTCATCCATCATAATTACCCAAAGTCAGTAGTCTACCTTAGAGTTGACTCCTGATGTACATTCTATAGGTTTAGACAAATGTCCATCTTTATGGTATCATACAGACCTTTTCACTGCCCTAAAAATCCTCTGTGCTCCACCTTTTGATTCCTCCCCTTGCTCAGTCTCTGCAAACAGAATGTCATATAGTGGGTCTCATTTCAGATTTTTTTTATACTGAGAAATATGCATTTATGATTCCTCCAAGTCTTTTCGTGATATGAGAGGTCATTTCTTCTGGCTCTAAATGATACTCCATTGCCTGGATATATCACGGTTTCTTCATTAGATTCGTATACTGGTGGACATCTTGGTTGTTTCTACGTTTTACCAATTATGAGTAAAGCTGGCATAATCAAATAAATAATAAATAAATAAAACATTTGGTAAGGCTAGTGTCATTGAACACCTAATATATTAGTTCTTTATTTCTGTGTAACAGATTTCCCCCAAAACATATTGGCTTCAAACCACACACCTTTATCCTCTCAGAGTTTCTATGGGTCAGGAATTTGGGAGTGGCTTAGCTAGCTAGTTCTGAGCCAGGCACTTCTTGTGTTGCAGTCAGGATGTTGACCTAGGCTGCAGTCACCTGATGGCTTGGTGGGGCCGGAGGATCTGCCTCCAAGACGGCTGACTCATAAGGCTTTTGGCAGGAAGCTTCAGTAACTTACCACATGGGAATCTCCATAGGCTTCACGAATGGCAGCTAACTTTCTCCAGAGCTCATGATCTGATAGAGAGAGCGGCAGAAGCTTCCGTACCATTTACAAACTAGTCACACACTGTCACTTTAGCCATATCTAGACTTTAGAAGTGGGTCTCTAAGTCCTGCATACTCAAAGGGAGGAGAATTAGGCTCCTCTTTTTGAAGGGAGAAAAAGACACTGTAGAATTTTCCAAAACCATCCATGTAACAAAATTCCATTCAATTCAACAGAGTACTGTCTTTTTTCCTGGGGAATGTTTCCTCTACTCTTTTCCAGGTATTTTTTGTCTCTGTAGTTCTATCCCTTTCCTTTACATACCACATTTGGTTGTACAGGTGTACTGCACTTACACTGGATAATATATGAATACATTATGATACAAAAAGTAGGTCAGTGGCCTCCATATTAATTCTAGGGATAACTCCAAAATGAATTTTCAAATCAAAAGACCCTATCAACATGAAACAGACCTTAATGTGTAAAACAATTATAATAAAAATACTGAATGATTGAATGATTGAGATATAATCGACATATAACATTATATTAGTTTCAAATGTGCAGCATGATTTGATACTTTTATATATTGTGGAATGACTTCAAACACAATTGTAGTTAAATCTATCACCACATCGTTAACATGTTTTTTCTTGTGGAAGCACCTTTAAGATCTACTCTTAGCAACTTTCAAATATACAATGCAGTATTAATAACTGTAGTCACCATGCTGTCTGTACCTTACATCCCCATCATTTTATTATTTTATTACTGGTAGTTTGTACCTTTCGACCTCCCTTGACCCATTTCTCCTGCCCTTCAGGCCCTGCCTCTGGCAACCCCCACTCTGTTCTCTTTATCTAAGAGTTTGGTATTTTTAGATTCCAAATATAGCTCATGTAGTATTTGTCTTTCTCTGTCTGATTTATTTCACTTAGCATGGTGCCCTCCAAGTCCATCCATGTCATCACAAATGGCAACATTTCCTTCTTTTATTGGCTGAATACTAATCCTAGTTTCTTATGCACTCATCCAGTAATGGACACTTAGATTGCTTCCACAGTTTGACTATTGTAATAATGCTGCAGTGAATATGGGGCACATATGCCCTTTTCAGTTAGTGTTTTCCTTTCCTTCAGATAAATACCCAGAAGTGGAATTGTTGGATCATATGGTAGTTCTGTTAATTATTTGAGAAACCTCCATGCCGTTTTCATAGTGGCTGCACCAATCTACATTCCCATTAACAGGGCAGAAATGCTCCCTTTTCTCCATATCCTCACTAACATTTTTTTCTCTTTTTGATGAAGCCATGTAAACAAGTATCAAGTAATATCTTATTGTGGTTTTGATTTTCATTTCTCTGATGATAAGTTGAGCATCTTTTCATGTGCCTTTTGGTCATCTGTGTTTCTTCTCTAGAAACAATGTCTGTCCAGATCGTCTGCCCATTTGTTATTCATTTTTTTTTTTTTTTTTTTAATTTTTTTTTTTTTCAACGTTTATTTTTGGGACAGAGAGAGACAGAGCATGAACAGGGGAGGGGCAGAGAGAGAGGGAGACACAGAATCGGAAACAGGCTCCAGGCTCTGAGCCATCAGCCCAGAGCCTGACGCGGGGCTCGAACTCACGGACCGCGAGATCGTGACCTGGCTGAAGTCGGACGCTTAACCGACTGCGCCACCCAGGCGCCCCCCCATTTGTTATTCAGATTGGGCCTTTAGTTATTGTTGTTACTGAATTATATGAGTTTTTAAAATATATTTTGGATGTTTCCCCTTATCAGACATATGATTTGCAAATATTTCCTCCCACTCATTAGGCTACTCATCAGTTTGTGGATGGTTTCCTTTATTGTGCAGAAGTAGTTGGTTTAATGCAGTCCCACTTGTTTAGTTTTGCTTGGGTTGCCTTTGCTTTTGGTGTGAATTCTACAAAATAATTGCAAAAATCAATGTCAAGGAACTTATCCCCTATGTTTTCTTCCAGGAGTTTTATCTTTTCAGGTCTTTCGTCTATTTTGTGTTAGTTTTCGTGTATGTTGTAGATAGTGTTCCAGATTCATTCTTTTGTATGTGGCTGTCCAGTTTCCACAACACCACTTATTGAAGAGACTGTCCTCTCCTCACTGCATATTCTTGATTCTTTGTCATAAACTATCTGGCCTTAAATGTATGAGTTTATTTCTAGGCTCTCTGTTCTGTTCTGTTGAGCTGTGTGTCATCTTGGATGCTAATACCGTACTGTTTTGATTACTCTAATTCTGTAATATAGTTTGAAACCTTGAAGCATGATGCCTCTAGCTTTGTTCTTCTTTCTCAGGATTCCTTTGACGATTTGGATTCTTTTGTGATTACACATAAATTTTAGGATTGTTTGTTCTATTTCTGTGAAAAATGCCTTCAGAATTTTGATACGAATTGCATTGAATCTCTAGATTACTTTAGGTGGTATGAACATTTTAACAGTAACTCTTCCAATTCATGAACATGGACTGTCTTTCATTTATTTGTGTCTTTGATTTATTTCTTCATTTTCTAGTGTTTTCAGGGTACAAACCTTTCACCTTCTTGGATAGATTTATTCCTAGACATTTTATTTGTTTTGATGCTATTGTAAAGGGGATTATTTTCTTAATTTCTTTTTTTATAGTTTATTATTAGTGTATAGAAACACACCAGATTTTTGTGCATTGATTTTGTATCCTGAAACTTTACTGATTTCATTTATTTTTTTTGTTTTTTTTAATATATGAAGTTTATTGTCAAATTGGTTTCCATACAACACCCAGTGCTCATCCCAAAAGGTACCTTCCTCAATACCCATCACCCACCCTCCCCTCCCTCCCACCCCCCATCAACCCTCAGTTTGTTCTCAGTTTTTAAGAGTCTCTTATGCTTTGGCTCTCTTCCACTTTAACCTCTTTTTTTTCCTTCCCCTCCCCCATGGGTTTCTCTTAAGTTTCTCAGGATCCACATAAGAGTGAAACAATAAGGTATCTGTCTTTCTCTGTATGACTTATTTCACTTAGCATCACACTCTGCAGTTCCATCCACGTTGCTACAAAGGGCCATATTTCATTCTTTCTCATGGCCACGTAGTACTCCATTGTGTATATAAACCACAATTTCTTTATCCATTCATCAGTTGATGGACATTTAGGCTCTTTCCATAATTTGGCTATTGTTGAGAGTGCTGCTATAAACATTGGGGTACAAGTGCACCTATGCATCAGTACTCCTGTATCCCTTGGGTAAATTCCTAGCAGTGCTACTGCTGGGTCATAGGGTAGGTCTATTTTTAATTTTTTGAGGAACCTCCACACTGTTTTCCAGAGTGGCTGCACCAATTTGCATTCCCACCAACAGTGCAAGAGGGTTTCCGTTTCTCCACATCCTCTCCAGCATCTATAGTCTCCTGATTTGTTCATTTTGGCCACTCTGACAGGCGTGAGGCGATATCTGAGTGTGGTTTTGATTTGTATTTCCCTGATGAGGAGCGACATTGAGTATCTTTTCATGTGCCTGTTGGCCATCTGGATGTCTTCTTGAGAGAAGTGTCTATTCATGTTTTCTGCCCATTTCTTCACTGGGTTATTTGTTTTTCAGGTGTGGAGTTTGGTGAGCTCTTTATAGATTTTGGATACTAGCCTTTGTCCGATATGTCATTTGCAAATATCTTTTCCCATTCCGTTGGTTGCCTTTTAGTTTTGTTGGTTGTTTCCTTTGCTATGCAGAAGCTTTTTATCTTCATGAGGTCCCAGTAATTCATTTTTGCTTTTAATTCCCTTGCCTTTGGGGATATGTCAAGTAAGAGATTGCTACGGCTGAGGTCAGAGAGGTCTTTTCCTGCTTTCTCCTCTAGGGTTTTGATGGTTTCCTGTCTCACATTCAGGTCCTTTATCCATTTTGAGTTTATTTTTGTGAATGGTGTGAGAAAGTGGTCTGGTTTCATCCTTCTGCATGTTGCTGTCCAGTTCTCCCAGCACCATTTGTTAAAGAGACTGTCTTTTTTCCATTGGATATTCTTTCCTGCTTTGTTAAAGATTAGTTGGCCGTACGTTTGTGGGTCTAGTTCTGGAGTTTCTGTTCTATTCCATTGGTCTATGTGTCTGTTTTTGTGCCAATACCATGCTGTCTTGATGATGACAGCTTTGTAGTAGAGGCTAAAGTCTGGGATTGTGATGCCTCCTGCTTTGGTCTTCTTCTTCAAAATTACTTTGGCTATTCGGGGCCTTTTGTGGTTCCATATGAATTTTAGGATTGCTTGTTCTAGTTTCGAGAAGAATGCTTGTGCAATTTTGATTGGGATTGCATTGAATGTGTAGATAGCTTTGGGTAGTATTGATATGTTGACAATATTTATGAGCATGGAATGTTTTTCCATTTCTTTGTATCCTCTTCAATTTCCTTCATAAGCTTTCTATAGTTTTCAGCATACAGATCTTTTGCATCTTTGGTTAGATTTATTCCTAGGTATTTTATGCTTCTTGGTGCAGTTGTGAATGGGATCAGTTTCTTTATTTGTCTTTCTGTTGCTTCATTGTTAGTGTATAAGAATGCAACTGATTTCTGTACATTGATTTTGTATCCTGCAACTTTGCTGAATTCATGTATCAGTTCTAGCAGACTTCTGGTGGAGTTTATCAGATTTTCCATGTAATATCATGTCACCTGCAAAAAGTGAAAGCTTAACTTCATCTTTGCCAATTTTGATGCCTTTGATTTCCTTTTGTTGTCTGATTGCTGATGCTAGAACTTCCAACACTATGTTAAACAACAGCGGTGAAAGTGGACATTCCTGTCGTGTTCCTGATCTCAGGGAAAAAGCTGTCAGTTTTTCCCCATTAAGGATGATGTTAGCTGTGGGCTTTTCATAAATGGCTTTTATGATCTTTAAGTATGTTCCTTCTATCCCGACTTTCTCGAGGGTTTTTATTAAGAAAGTTGCTGAATTTTGTCAAAGGCCTTTTCTGCATCGATGGACAGGATCATATGATTCTTTTCTTTTATTAATGTGATGTATCACATTGATTGATTTGCGAATGTTGAACCAGACCTGCATCCCAGGAATGAATCCCACTTGATCATGGTGAATAATTCTTTTTATATGCCATTGAATTCGATTTGCTAGTATCTTATTGAGAATTTTTGCATCCATATTCATCAGGGATATTGGCCTGTAGTTCTCTTTTTTTACTGGGTCTCTGTCTGGTTTAGGAATCAAAGTAATACAGGCTTCATAGAATGAGTCTGGAAGTTTTCCTTCCCTTTCTATTTCTTGGAATAGCTTGAGAAGGATAGGTATTATCTCTGCTTTAAACGTCTGGTAGAAGTCCCCTGGGAAGCCATCTGGTCCTGGACTCTTATTTGTTGGGAGATTTTTGATGACTGATTCAATTTCTTCACTGGTTATGGGTCTGTTCAAGCTTTCTATTTCCTCCTGATTGAGTTTTGGAAGCATGTGGGTGTTTAGGAATTTGTCCATTTCTTCCACGTTGTCCAGTTTGTTGGCATATAATTTTTCATAGTATTCCCTGATAATTGCTTGTATCTCTGAGGGATTGGTTGTAATAATTCCATTTTCATTCATGATTTTATCTATTTGGGTCATCTCCCTTTTCTTTTTGAGAAGCCCGGCTAGAGGTTTGTCAATTTTGTTTATTTTTTCAAAAAACCAACTCTTGGTTTCGTTGATCTGCTCTACCGTTTTTTTAGATTCTGTATTGTTTATTTCTGCTCTGATCTTTATTATTTCTCTTCTTCTGCTGGGTTTAGGCTGCCTTTGCTGTTCTGCTTCTATTTCCTTTAGGTGTGCTGTTAGATTTTGTATTTGGGATTTTTCTTGTTTCTTGACATAGGCCTGGATTGCGATGTATTTTCCTCTCAGGACTGCCTTCGCTGCATCCCAAAGCGTTTGGATTGTTGTATTTTCATTTTCGTTTGTTTCCATATATTTTTTAATTTCTTCTCTAATTGCTTGGTTGACCCACTCATTCTTTAGTAGGGTGTTCTTTAACCTCCATGCTTTTGGAGGTTTTCCATACTTTTTCCTGTGGTTGATTTCCAAGCTTCATAGCATTGTGGTCTGAAAGTATGCATGGTATGATCTCAATTCTTGTATACTTATGAAGGGCTGTTTTGAGACCCAGTATGTGATCTGTCTTGGAGAATGTTCCATGTGCAGTCGAGAAGAAAGTATATTCTGTTGCTTTGGGATTCAGGGTTCTAAATATATCTGTCAAGTCCATCTGATCCAATGTATCATTCAGGGCCCTTGTTTCTTTATTGACCGTGTGTCTAGATGATCTATCCATTTCTGTAAGTGGGGTGTTAAAGTCCCCTGCAACTACCACATTCTTATCAATAAGGTTGCTTATGTTTGTGAGTAATTGTTTTATATATTTGGGGGCTCCGGTATTCGGCGCATAGACATTTATAATTGTTAGCTCTTCCTGATGGATAGACCCTGTGATTATTATGTAATGCCCTCTTCATCTCTTGTTACAGCCTTTAATTTAAAGTCTAGTTTGTCTGATATAAGTATGGCTACTCCAGCTTTCTTTTGACTTCCAGTGGCATGATAAATAGTTCTCCATCCCCTCACTCTCAATCTGAAGGGGTCCTGAGGTCTAAAATGAGTCTCTTGTAGACAGAATTTTATCAAATGCTTTCTGTGCATTATAGAGATGATCATATAATTTTTATCCTTCATTTTATTAATGTGTGTATCATAATGATTTGTGGATGTTGCAGTATCTTTGTATCCCTGGGATGAGTCCTACTCTCTTTTTTCTTGGTGAATCTAAAGGTTTGTCAATTTTGTTTATCTTTTCAAAATTATGCTTTTAGATTTACTTATCTTTCTTATTGATATTTCTATTAATATTTTCTATTTTAAGCCTTTATTTCAGTTATTTCCATTCAATCTTTGTCATTTACTACCTTCTATTAACTTTAGGCTTTGTTCTTCATTTTCTAGCTAGTCTAACATGTCACAATGTTATTGAGTACATTTACGTTTAAAGTAATTATTGCAAGGAGTGTACTTATTGCCATTTTGTTGGTTGTTTTCCCAGTGGTTTGTAATTCCTTTTCTATTTTAAGCCTTTATTTCAGTTATTTCCATTCAATCTTTGTCGTTTACTACCTTCTATTAATTTTAGGCTTTGTTCTTCATTTTCTAGCTAGTCTAACATGTCACAATGTATTGAGTACATTTACATTTAAAGTAATTATTGCTAGGAGTGTACTTATTGCCGTTTTGTTGGTTGTTTTCCCAGTGTTTTGTAATTCCTTTTGTCCTTTCTTCTTTCACTCTATTCCTTCATGATTTGATTATTTTCTGCAGAGTATGCCTAGATTCCTTTCTCTTTAATTTTTGTGCATTTCCAAAAGTTTTTCCTTTGTGGTTACCACAAGGATTCCATAAAACAACTTATAACAGTCTACTTTAACCTGAAAAGAATTTAACTTTGATTGTATTCTAAATACAATCTTTTCACTCCCCCCATGTTTATATTTTTGATGTCACAATTTCCATGTTTTGTGGATTCTTTCTTTCTTTCTTTTTTTAAAATTTGTTTATGTCTATTTATTTATTTTGAGAGAGAGAGACAGAACATGAATGGGTTAGGGGCAGAGAGAGAGGGAGACACAGAATCTGAAGCAGGCTCCAGGCTCCGAGCTGTCAGCACAGAGCCCAATGTGGGACTCAAACCTACAAACCGTGAGATTGTGACCCAAGCTGAAGTTGGACACTTATCCAACTGAGCCACCCAGGTGCCCCGTGGATTCTTTAATAAATTATTGTAGTCATACTTATTTTTACTTCTGTTGCCTCTTTAACCTTGTTACTAACTTTATAATTGACTTTACGACATTAGATTATTTTGAATTTTACTATATATTTACCTTTATCAATGATATTTATACTTTATATGTTTGCCTGTTACTAATTAGCACCCTTTACCTCAACTTAAAGAGTTCCCATTAACAGTTCTTGTAATGCTGGTCTAGTGGTGATTAACTTCTTTGGCTTTTGCTTGTCTGGAAAACTTTGTATCTCTCTATGCACCAAGTTGTTTTTCTCTTGCTGCTTTTTAGATTCTCTCCCTGTCTTTTAACTTTTGACATTTTAACTATAATGTGCATTGGTGTGGGTTTCTTTGTGTTCATCTTATTTGCAACCTGTAGACTTCCTGAATCTGTATGTCTAGTTCTTCCCCCAGGATAGGGAAATATTCAGTCATTATTTCTTCAGAGAAGATTTCTGCTCCTTTTTCTCTTCTTCTGGACATCCTATAGGGTACATGTTTGTCTGCTGAGGGTGTCCCGTCAGGTGCCATCATACTCCTTTTAATTCTTCTTTCTTTGTGCTGCTTTGATTGGGTGAATTCCCCCAGCCTGTCTTTAAGTTTACTGATCCTTTCTTCTACCTCCTCTAGTCTGCTGTTGAAACTCTTTATTGTATTTTTCAGTACAATTATTGTATTCCTCAGCTCTAAGACTTCTACTTGGTATTTTCTTATATTATCTATCTCCATTGAATTTCTCCCTGTACTTATTTGTTCTTCTCCCAATCTTAGTGAGCATATTTACAACCATTATTTTGAACTCTTTATCAGGTAAAGAATTTATTTTCAAGTCATTAAAATCTTTTTCTGAGGTTTCATCTTGTTCTTTCATTTTTAATATATTCCTCAGTTTCTTAATTTTCCTTGCCCCTCTGTGTTGGTTTCTGTACATTAGAAAAAGCAATCACCTCTGTGTTAGTCTTGAAGGAATGGGCTTACTTAGGAGATAATCATTACTGTTCAACCCTAGCCTGGTTCATGTCTTGTGCTTGTCTAATCAGTCAGATTTATTTTTATTAATTCCCAGTAGTTGAGTATGTCAAGACCTGTCCATGTCCCAAAGGGGAGGATCTCAGTCAGCACCTACATTCAGGCTGATTGGAAGACTGACCCACAAGCAGCAATGTTTAAAGTATGCAAATATACCTCTTTCAAGAGAAGACTGGGTTGTGTCTGTTCCTTCTATACTGACCAATGGAGTGTTAGCCAGTTAAGAACTGTTTTTTGGGGCACCTGGCTGGCTCAGTTGGTTGAACATCTGACTTCAGCTCAGGTCATCACATCAAAGCTTCATGTCGAGCTCTGTGCTGACAGTGCAGAGCCTGCTTGGGATTCTCTCTCTTTCACTTTCTCTGTGCCCCTCCTCCACTCATGCTTTCTCTCTCTCTCAAAAATAAATAAATAAACTTAAAAAAAAAGATGGGGTGCCTGGGTGGCTCAGTCGGTTGAGCGTCCGACTTCGGTTCAGGTCATGATCTCACGGTTCATGAGTTCAAGCCCCGCGTCAGGCTCTGTGCTGACCGCTTGGAGCCTGGAGCCTGCTTCAAATTCTGTGTCTCCCTCTCTCTTCCCTGCTCATGCTCTGTCTCTCAAAAACGAATAAACGTTAAAAAAAAAATTAAAAAAAAAAAAAGAAACATTTCTTTATCTGTCATCATCTCTTTGAACTCATGAATACAAGCTCTGCTGGCCATAAGAGGCAGGAAATCAAGGGGAAATACCTGGGCATCAAACACAAATACCAGGGCATCAGATGCAAAAACTGGGCAAGAGATGTGTGTATAAGCTCTCTTCCAGCAGATACCAGCACTATAGAGTGCAGCAAAGACATAGTTGTAGTCTCTGGAGGTCTCTAACAAGGATTAGAGTTGGGCCTTACTTGTCTGTTTAATGAGAAGCCTGCCTCTCAGGCTGCTAGGGCTCTTTCACAGAAAAAGTATATTCTTTATTCTCCTGCCTCTCTGCAGCGCCCTGGGGTGGTAGTCGGTTCAGAACACTTTCTCCGTCTGTTACAGTCCTGGGGGACCTACAGTCATAAGCCGAGTGCACCACCAGAGCCAGGCAATCTAGAGGTAAGTCCTGCCTGACAAACACAGAAGCCAGGGCACCAAAAAAAAGCATAAGCTCCTTTCCTAGAGATACCTTTGACCTAGAGCGAAGCCGAGGAAGATCACAAGGATGGCCTCCAGTGGCCTCTATCCCCAGAGAACACCTAAGTAGGCCCCTAGATGTGTGCCAAGCCGCAAGTCTGCTCCTCAAGCCAAAATTCCGGGAAAGGCTGTCAGGCCTCTTTCGTAGAAAAAACTGACATTATAGTTCAGTCTGTATATACACTGTGCCCTTGCGGTGGTGGCCAGGGCTGAACTTTTTACAGTCCCATGGGAACCATGAATACAAACCCCATGGACCATTAGATCAAAGAATGTCCCCTGGGTGGCAGCCACAAAATCCAGTGCACCGGACATAGAAACTGGGGCACCAGATCTTTGTCCAGATTTCCCTCCAGGAGTTACCAGTGCCCTGCAGTGCAGCAGGAGGAGGACCTGAAGATAGTGCCTATTCTCCAAGTTCCCTGTAGAGGATTATGGCTGGCCCTCTGTTGTCTTTTTAATTAGAAGTCTGCCCTCAGGCCACAGCAAGAAAGATTAATCAGATTGGCCTTTTCCAGAGAAAGGCGGGTGCTTCAGTCTGTGCACTCTCCTGTGCCTTGGGGGTGGTGGCCTGTTAATCAGTCTTTCTTTATTTGTTACAGTCCTGTAGGACCCACTAGCCACTACAGCCATGTGATCTAGGGATATCTCCTTGGTGGTGGCTGCAAAATTCAGAGAGTGTCTGAGGAGGGTCTAAGCTCCTTTCCTGGAGATACCAGGGAGCAATTAGCAAATTCTGCCAATGAGGCAAAAGGAGAGCATAAAGATGGTGCCTGCTGGTCTCTGTCTTTGAGGAGAGTTTTACTAAGCCCCTAGATGTGTTTTACATTAAATGCTTACCCGTCAGAGCGGAGCCTTAAGGTAGGCAAATAAGTCTCTTTCACAGAAAGTCTGGGCGCTTTTCAGGTGGCTTCCTCTATGCTGGACCCTGGGGTGGGTGAGTGCCTGTGGACCCTTTAAGAGCTGTTTCTCACTTAGCTGTAGCTTGTGGGTCCTTGTGGACACAAGCCCTGTTGGCTTTCAAAGCTAGATGCTTTGGGGGCTTGTCTGTCAGGTGTAGATATTAAAATTGGGGTGCCAGATGTAAGGCTCAGACACTTCACTCCTCAGGGAGAAGCTTGGGGTTTTGAATTCCCTCCCAATTGTGGGTCATCATGTTGGGGATGAGATTTAGGGTCAGATCGTATCTCAGTTTCTTCCATCTACTTTGATGTGAGCTTTTTCTCATTTGCCCAGTGTGTAGGAATCACTCAGTTATTTTTTGGAGAGGTTTTTTTTTTTTTTTCCCCACACAAAATGACTCTGTATGTAACTGTAGATTCAGTGTGTCCAAGGGAAGAGGTGTGTTCAGGATCTCCTACATCTCCATCTTGAACCACTTCCATAAAGAAACTATTTAATCGTGTTTCTGGTTGGCTTATGGAAATGGTAGATCAGCCCAGCTGGATCTGGATCCCACCAAGTTTATTCCAGAAGGGGCCTTATGAAGTTCTTGTGGACAAGATGGGGAAATTGACCAGTTAGATGGTTTATGAGATAGTTTGAAATTTCGTTAAGTAAACTTACCCGAGTATCAGATTCAGGACTTTGTTCTCAAGCCTATTTCATTACTCCTTTGTGTTATCAGATAGTTTAGTGATTTAGGGGAAACACAGTACAAATTCACAAGTGGAATTATTCAGGGGGTCATGATAGTGAATCTGCATTAGCACAGATTCATCATTCAAAAAGGATCCTCTGTTAAATCTAATAATGTGACATTTAGTAGTGATAACTATAAGATCCTGGGTATAAGTCAAAGGAATCAGATGTACAAGTATAGACAGATTAGAAGGAATTTTAAAAGTTGGTGAATATTTTAATCAATTTTGAGGTCATTTTGAGTCAAAACTATGACAGAACCACCACTACTGTTAATGAGACCACGCCCTGCATCGATAGAAATCTAAGGTAGAATGAGGCTGTTCTAAATTTTGCCCATCCCAGTGCTGATCAGACCATATATGAAATATTATATTTACTTCAGAGATGATATTCTAAAAGCATAAAACATATTTAAGTATGCCGAGATGAGAGAAGAATATGGCAAAGGGATTGAAGCCTGTCGTAATAATAATACCTAGTTTAATTTTACCCCCTTTGTATACCTCTTGAAAAGAAATCTCAGTGGACTGTTTTATTTAATTAGTATCATTTTTTAAAATTATTATTAACAAGTTAGCTAACATACAGAGTAGTCTTGGCTTCATGAGTAGATTCCTTTGATACATCACTCACATACAACACCCAATACTCCTCACTTGACAAGTGCCCTCCTCAATGCCCACCACCTGTTTTTCCCATCCTCCCAACCCCCCACTTCCATCAACCCTCAGGTTGTTCTATTTAAGGGCCTCGTATGATTTGCCTTCCTCTTTGTTTGTATCTTCTTTTTTTCTTCCCTTCCCCGATGGTCACCTGTAAAGTTTCTCAAATTCCACATATGAGTGAAATAATATATCTGTCTTTCTCTGACTGACTTATTTCACTTACCTTCTGATTCCATCCACATTGTTGCAAATGGCAGGATTTCATTCTTTTTCATCGCCGAGTAGTATTCCATTGTGTAAACATACCATGTCTTCATTATCCATTCATCAGTGATGGAAATTTGGGCTCTTTCCATAATTTGACTATTGTTGATAGTGCTGCTATCATGTGGCCCTATGAATCAACCCTCCTGTGTCCTTTGAATAAATTCCTAGTAGTACAAGCACTGGATCATAGGGTAAATCAATTTTTAATTTTTTGAGGAACCTGCACGCTGTTTTCCAGGGTGGCGCACCAATTTGCACACCCACCAACTGTGCAGGAGGGTTCCCCTTTCTCCATATCCTCGCCAACATCTGTTGTTTCCTGAGTTGTGAATTTTAGCCACTCTGGTATGAGGTGGTATCTCAGTGTGGTTTTGATCCGTATTTCCCTGATGATGAGCAATGTTGAGCATCTTTTCATGTGTCTGTTTGCCATCTGGATGTCTTCTTTGGAAAAGTGTCTATTTGTATCTCCTGCCCGTTTCTTCACTGGATTATTTGTTTTTCAGGTGTTGAGTTTGGTAAGTTCTTTATAGATTTTGGATACTAGCCCTTTATCCAATATGTCATTTGCAAACATCTTCTCCCATTCTGTCGGCTGCCTTTTAGTTTTGTTGATTGTTTCCTTTGCTGTGTAGAAGCTTTTTATCTTGATGAGGTCGCAATAGTTCCGTTTTGCTTTTATTTCTCTTGCCTTTGGAAACATGTCACATAAGAAGTTTCTATGGCCAAAGTCAAAGAGGTTTCTGCCTTGTTTTCTCCTGTAGGATTTTGATGGATTCCTGTTTAACACTGACCTAACATTAGCATTTAGGTCCTTCATCCATTTTGAATTTATTTTTGTGTATGTTGTAAGAAAGTGGTCCAGTTTCTTTCTTCTGCATGTTGCTGTCCAGTTCTCCCAAACACCGTTGGCTAAAGAAGCTATCTCTTTTCCATTGGATACCCTTTCCTGCTTTGTCAAAGATTAGTTGGCCATAAATTTGTACGTCCATTTCTGGGTTCTTTTTTCTATTCCGCTGGTCTGTGCGTCTGTTTTTGTGCCAATACCGTACTGTCTTTATGATTGCAGCTATGTAATACAGGCTAAAGTCTGGGATTCTGATGCCTCCAGCTTTGGTTTTCTTTTTCCACATTACTTCAGCTATTCAGGATCTTTTGTGGTTCCGTACAAATTTTAGGATTATTTCTTCTAGCTCTGTGAAGAATGCTGATGCCATTTAGATTGAGATTGCTAGAATGTGTAGATTATTTTGGGTAATATCAACATTTTAACAGATTTGTTCTTCTAATCCATGAGCATGGAATGTTTTCCATTTCTTTGTGTCTTCTTCAATGTCATTCATCAATATTCTATAGTTTTCAGCCAACAGATCTTTTACCTCTTTGGTTAAGTTTATTCCTAGGTAATTTATGGTCCTTGGTGCAATTGAGAATGGGATCAATTCCTTTCTGTTGCTTCATTATTGGTGTATAGAAATGCAACAGATTTGTGTACATTCATTTTATATGCTGAAACTTTGCTGAATTCATGTATCAGCTCTTACCTGTTTTTCGGTGGAGTGTCTCGGATTTTCCATGCAGAGTGTCATGTCATCTGCAAAGAGTGAAAGTTTGACTTCTTGTCTGCCAATTTCGATACATTTTATTTTGCATTGTTGTCTGAATGTTGAGGCTAGGAGTTCTAATACCATGTTAACAACAGGGGTGACAGTGGATATCCCTGTCATGTTCCTGATCTCAGGGGAAAAGCTCTCAGTTTTCCCCATTGTGGATTGTATTAGCTGTGGGCCTTTCATATATGGCTTTTATGATGTTAAGGTATGTTCCTTCTATCCTTACTTTCTTGTTTTTATTACGAAAAGATGCTGTATTTTGTCCAATGCTTTTTCTGCTTCTATTCACAGGAGCATATGGTTCTTATCTTTTCCTCTGTTAATGTGATGTATGATGTTGATTGATTTGTGAATATTGAACCAGACCTACAGCCCAGGAATGAATCCCAGTTGATTATGATGAATAATTCTTTTAATACACTGTTGAAGTCAATTTGCTAGTATCTTGATGAGAATTTTTGCATCCACGTTCATCAGGGATATTGACCTGTAATTCTGCTTTTCAGTGGGGCCTTTGTCTGGTTTGGGCATCAAGGTAATGCTGGCTTCATAGAATGAGTCTGGAGGATTTCCTTCCTTTTCTATTTTTTGGAACAGCTTGAGACTAGGTCTCAACTCCGCTTTAAATGTTTGGTAGAATTCCCCTAGGAAGCAGTCTAACCCCGGACTCCTACTTGTTGGGAGATTTTTGATAACCAGTTCAATTTCTTCACTGCTTGTGGGTCTGTTCAAATTTTCTATTTCTTCCCATTTGAATTTTGGTAGTGTGTGAGTTTCTAGGAATTTGTCCACTTCTTCCAGATTGTCCAGTTTGTTGGCATGTAATTTTTCATAATGTTCTTTAATAATTGTTTGTATTTGTGTGGTGTTGGTTGTGATCTCTCCTCCTTCATTCGTAATTTTATCTATTTGGGTCCTTTCTCTTTTCTTTTTGAGAAGTCAGGCTACAGGGTTATCGATTTTGTTTATTCTCTCAAAAAATCAACTCTTACATTCATTAATCCATTCTAATTTTTTTTTGTTTTTTAAGGTTTTTTTTTTGGATTGTATACTGTTTATTTCTGCTGTAATCTTTATTATTTCTCTCCTTCTTCTGGGTTTGGGCTTTCATTGCTGCTGCCTTTCTAGTTCCTTTAGGTGTGAGGTTAGGTGTATATTTAGGACCTTTCTTGCTTCTTGAAATAGGTCTGAACTGCAATGTATTTTCCTCTTAGGACTGCCTTTGTTGCATCCTAAGGGGTGTGAACTGTCATATTTTCATTTTCATTTACCTGCATATATTTTTTAAATTTTTGTTTAATTTCCTGGTTGATCCATTCATTCTTCAGTAGGAGGTCCTTTAACCTTCATGCATTTGGGGGCTTTCCAAATTTTTTCTTGTGGTTGATTTCAAGCTTCATAACATTGTGATCTGAAAATATGCATGGTATGATCTCAGTCCTTTTATATATTCTGTTTTGTGACCCAGTATGTGATCTATTTTGGAGAATGTCCAAGTGGTCCATCTGGTCCAATGTGTCCTTCAGAGCCATTGTTTCCTTATTGATTTTCTGCCTAGATGCTATGTCCGTTGCTGTAAGTGGAGTACTAAAGTCCCCTTCAAACATGGTATTATTATCTATACATTTATTTCTGTTTGTAATTAAATGATTTATATATTTGGATGCTCTCACATTGGGGACATAGATTTTTACAACTGTTATCTCTTCTTGATGAATAGACCCCTAAATTATGATAAAATGCTATTTTTCATCTCCTATTACAGTCTTTCTTTTAAAATCTGGTTTGTCTGGTATAAGTATGGCTACTCCGGCTTTCTTTTGCCATCCAGTACCATGACACAAGGTTTTCCATTACCTCACTTTCAATCTGCAGTTGTCCTCAGGACTAGAGTCTCTTGTAGGCAGCGTGTAAATGGATCTTTTTTTTTTTTAACCCATGGTGAAACCCTATGTCTTTTCATTGGAGTATTTAGTCCATTTACATCAGAGTGATTGTTGAAAGATACGAATTCAGTGTCATTGTGTTACCTGTAGGCTTCGTGCTTGTGGTGATGTCTCTGGTCCTTTGTAGTCTTTGCCGCTTTCCACTCACAGAGTCACCCTTAGAATCTCCTGCAGGGCTGGTTTAGTGGTCATGAACTCCTTTAGTTATTTTTTTGTCTGGGAAAGCCTTTATCTCTCCTTCAATTATGACAGCCTTGCCAGATAATTGATTCTTACCTGCATATTTTTCCTATGCAGCACATTTAATGTTTCCTACCCTCCCTCCTGGCCTGCCAAGTTTCAGTGGATAGGTCTGTTATGGCCCTTACATGTCTACCCTGGCTCTCATTTCTTCCTGGAATTTCTTTTCAGGAGAATTCTTCCATCTTATAATTTTGGCCTGGTTTCTGTCCTTATGTGTTTTAATAGTTTGTTATATGTCCTGCACCTGTGAGAACTACTATATTTAAAAGGGGTCATACACTGTCCAGGGCCTGGCACTTCAGGAATTGTATTTGGAGTGTCTTGCATGCCCTCCTTTGTTGTGTATTTGGTTGCTGTAACCCACCAAACAGTCTTCTATAATGCTTCTCCTTACTTGCAGTGGTGGATGGTTTAGACCCTCCACCAGGGGTGCTTTGATTTTTCATTGAAGTATCCCTAGAAAGATGAGAGGGCAGGGGACCTAATCCCATACAAAGAAAAAAATGAAAGGTCTGAAAAAAGGACCAAGCAGAGAATCAAAGAAGCTATAAGGCTTAATCCAGAGAGAAAGAAAGGAAAAGAAAGAAGAAGGAGATATAGAAAAACTGTAAAAAAATAAAGTAAAAATGCTTGCCTAAACAGACAAACAAAGCAGAAACATAGAGAAAAGACAAAATATGTATATTTATAAGAATTGACCAATCTGCCCCTCCCCCATTCATGCTCTGTCTCTCTCTGTCCCAAAAAATAAATAAACGTTGAAAAAAAAAATTAAAAAAAAAAAAAAAAAAAAAAGAATTGACCAAAAATCAAATCAGAAACTAAGAGCCTGATTCCAAAGGAAAAAAAAGAAGATGGTTGAAAGAAATGATGAGAAAAGACAAGAGATGGAAAGAAAAGGAAAGACAAAAAGAAAAGAAAAAAGGGCAACAGACTAACATACACAACTGCAGGACAGTTGTCTGTTGGTGTCTGGGACCTACGGCTGTGCTGGTCCGGAGAAGAGGTCATCTGTTTCACTCAGTGTCAGTTCTGCTCCAGTAGATGAGCAGTTTCCGGGCACACAGGGGTGGGGCTTCACATAAGCAGATCACACCTGTGCTGGGGTCTTTTTCCCTGAAGCCCCACCATGTTGGTGATGGGGAAGAAAATGATGACACCCCAATCTCAACCACACTGTTCAGGCAGGCCTCACACAGTAGCGCAGGCAGGTGGCTTGTCTTGCTCCACAGTTCTCCCACACTTCTAGGTGCTCAGCTGGGATTCAAAACCCGATATAGTAATGGATCCTGCGCCAGAGGCACTTGGTTCTGGGGTAGTGCCATTCTGCACTGCTAATATGGCTGACGACTGCAGGGTCTTTTGTCTTTGAGGGTGCAATATATCCCACAGTATTCGACAGAGGGGACTGTTCTCTCCTAGTGTGCCCCTGAGATTGCCACTGCTCTCCTCCTCCCCAGGCACATGCACGTGACAGTGGCTTTGGTCCCGAGAATGGCACACACTTTTGAAAACTCTGGTCTTCAGCTCCTTTGGCTGTTTTCAAAGTAGAGACTGGCACTCTCCATATTTCTTATTCCCCAGTCCACGATCTGGAGGTTTTTCTCTTGTCCTAACTTGCGTTAGGGCAATCCACAGCTTCTCTTTCTCTCCCTTTTTTCTCTCTACGGATCCCTGCCTTCCACGCCCATGCTGTTTTATCTCCCCCAGTTTGCATACAAGCACCTCTGTCCCACTAAGCTGTCTCCCTCCACCTGTGCAGGTTTTTCTGTCACTCCGCAGATAGATTTCCAAGTGTTCTGACCCCAATACAGCTGTGTTTCCGGGATGAGGGAAATCCTCGAACCCTTACTTCTCCACCATCTTAACTCCTAATTGATATCATTTGAAACACTAGAATAACCAGTGCTGTTCTGAAATCAGACCCCCAGGGTTCAAATCTCTCCTTTACAATTTTACAGGTAATTTAACTGAGTACTTTAAGACTCAATTCTTGCAAATCCAAAGAGTGAAGCTTGCCCAAGATTGTTAAATGACACACATCTTGATGTCTCATGATGAAATTCATCCAAGGAAAAAGAGAAAATAATCTAAATCTTCAAAAAGTCATGGGGGGAATAAACTTCACGGTTACTCAAAAGGAAAAAAACTAAATGAGCTTTTTAGTCTCAACCTTGGAAGCTTCAAAAATGTGGAGGGAAAAATCTATCCATGAGAGATATGGGCTGTAGGCCAAAAATCTGTATCTAGAGAAGGTATCATATACAATTTTTTGTTAAAGAAAAACATCAGTATATACAAGTTTTCAAAGGGTATGATCCACATAACAAGTCAGCTTAAACTACTAGAAACTTTCCTTAATCAAACAAGAAAAGCATGGATCAGTGTACTTAAAAAAGATGAAGATGAGGGGCGCCTAGGTGGCTAGGTCGGTTAAGCGTCCGACTTTGGCTCAGGTCACGATCTCACAGTCCGTGGGTTCGAGCACCGCGTCAGGCTCTGGGTTGATGGCTCGGAGCCTGGAGCCTGCTTCCGATTCTGTGTCTCCCTCTCTCTCTGCCCCTCCCCAGTTCATGCTCTGTCCTCTCTGTCCCAAAAATAAATAAAAGTTAAAAAAAAAAAAGATGAAGATGATAATTAATACTTGGTATGCGTGTGTGTGTATGTGTGTGTGTTTTGGAACTTGGGTTCATGTGTTGTACAAGGTAATAGAGTAATTTTATGGGTAATTTTATGGGAAAAACCCAATGCTGGTCTGGTATTAAAGTCCTAAATTATCTCTATGTCATCAAATGAAAAGGGGAAACTTTTCTGGAAAATATTATACATAAATGTGTTGTAACAACATAACACTTAAACATATGTCAAAAATATTCCGTATATAAGAATATCTCAGTAAAATACAATTATATTATACCTCAATTAACATATGACATTTTGGTGTTTAAAAAGAATTGAACTATGGTTGCATTAAATGTTCACTTTTATTCAAAAAATATATATATTGGGGACATAAATGACATATTGTCTAAACACTTGATATATATGATATATATCATTATAGTATGACATACTGTGTATGATAGTTTTAAACACTTCATCTATATGACAAGTGTCATATATATGGTGAAATATATATGACATCTTTAACACACCTCATATATATGATATATGTCATACATATTACGACATATGTATGCCATAATTTAAAACCATTCCTTCTCCAATTAAAATTAGAATTAACAATATGGTGCCTGGGTGGCTTAGTTGTTAAGCATCTGACTTCGGCTCAGGTCATTATCTCACAGTTGGTGAGTTCGAGTTCCACGTCAGGTGAGCTCGTTGCCCCACTTTGGGTGAGCCAGTGCCCTGCTTCAGGTAAAACCACGAGCCCCAGGTGAGCCCAGCTTCTCTCTCTCTTTCTCTCTCTCTCTTTTACTCTCTCTGCTCTTCACTCACTTGCGCCACCTCTCTCTCTAAAACAAAATTAAAAAAAATAACATTCAAATGTTTTCCACAATCTTAAGTATTTGGATATTGAAAAATAGTCCTTGTTTATTTCTCTGATTAAATGAAGAAGAGAACTGTCCTCAATGATTGGTTTGAGGGGTTAAGAAGAATGTAATTTTTCTGTATAATGTGATGAATGGAAAATTTTTGTGTTTCTCTATATGTCTTACATTATTTTCAGTAAACAGAAAAATAAATTAATGAATGTTAATCTAAAAAAAATCTATCTTCCTACATTGAGTTGGTCTGAGAAGAAAAGATAGGGCTCTGATTTCTGATGAGGACAGAAAAGAAAATAAAAAGTTGGATGACCTGAGAAATAAAATCAATACCTTCATCTCTCAACCAAGTTCCTCATTTAATCAACCATGCTGAGGATACACATACTCAAGGAGAATCCTTTAAAAAGATTTATCAAGTTTTATTCCTCGATCTTCATACAATTTTAGATCTCTTAAGTCCCACAAGATACAATGTTAACTTGATTAGCAATGACTTCATCACATATTCCAGTAATCCATATTTCCAACACTTCTTGTCCTGGAAAACCTGATGCAATGAGTGAAATTATGCTAATAAGAGGGTAAATTTACCAATGAAACAATTAATTTCTAATATGATATTTTTCTTGAGATAAAAGATTATTTATACTGTTGTTTGTTTTTGTTTTTTTATTGCAAGAGAAACGTTGTGATTTTCCAGAAATAAAACATGGACTACTACACAATGAATATAACTATAGACGAGACTTTCCAGTATCTGTAGGAAAAAAATATTACTATTCCTGTGACCACAATTTCGTGACAGATAAAAAACAGAACGGGGGATATATTCATTGCACACAAGAAGGATGGTCACCAGCAGTACCGTGCCGCAGTAAGTCAACCTTGTTATGATTGTGTACGTGTAAATATTTCAAAGAGTGGTGTGGGAAGACACATAAGTGAGTACAGTTAAGCCTAATATGACAAAAAGAAGGCCACGGGATGAGTTTTATGAGCAAAACGACCAATGTAAGTTTTTCCTTCTATGAGGAGCTCTTCATAAAAATCACCTTAGAACTAAAAATAGAGGCTTACGAAAATACCTATGTCATTTCCAAATATCTTCATTATAAAAACTGAAGATAAATAATTTAAATACTGATTTTCTTCTTTTGAAACGTTTGGAAGTAGCTTTAGTTTGTCTTAAGTTATAGGTTATTTTTGGATACTTAGGCATGAAAATTTAAATTTTGGACAAATAATTTTTAATTTGCTATTATCATTGAATCTAGGGTTTGACAAATTTGGTTTACTATTTTTATGATTATTAGGACAATGTATTTTTAATTATTTGATAAATGGAGAATATCCATATCCAGCAAAAATGTATTTCCAAGGTGACTCTGTAAGTGTTAACTGCTATGCTGGCTACAGTCTTCAAAATGAGCAGACTGTAATGACCTGTACAGAAGATGACTGGGTGCCTGCTCCCGAATGCATTCCTCTTGGTAAGTACATGGTCACTAGTCAGAAAACAGTAAAAGAACTACAAAGAAGGAACGTGTAAAGTAGGGTGACACCAGCAAGAGAACGAGGGGGATGTGGCAGAGAAGGAGGAAACTAGGCTTGCCTCATCCCATGAGGATAACTATCAAATCATCCTAAATCAACCTGAAGACTGGCAGAACAAATTGTGCAACCAATCCTAGAGAACAGTCCACATCAGAGAAGTAAGATGTACAGAGATTCAGTTTTCCCTCCCAAACTGAGGAGAAATGGACTGTACCACTGAGGTAGGAAAGGAGTAGTGGTCACAGAGAAGGGTGAGAGACAGTCTGACACACAGAGGAGCCAACAGGTAAAACGAATCCCCAAACCAACTGGCTTGGAAAGTGAAAGGGGCCAAATGTTGTGAGTTCCTGCAGCCAGTGGGGCTTAAAGCCTAGGGTTTTAAAGGTCAGTGTACTAAGTTCTGAGAGAGTTCAAAGGGCATTGGGGCTGTTCTTGGAGAAAAGGCAAGCAAAGAGCCTGTGGACATACAGCATGGAAAGAGCAATCTGAAGAGCACTGGGAGCACACAGTGGGGAGATTATTTGCTCACCTGGGAGCATGTTGCAGAAAGGCAGCATTCACAGAGACCCACAGGAGCTGACAGGTGCCATTTCCCTCCCCTACCCATTAGCATAAACACAGGGTCAACTGTGGGAATCTGTACAGGGCCCACACTTGCTATCTACCTTCTTACACCAAGCTCCACTTGCCCATGCTCCAATGGAACCATCCTTCCCAGTTACACTTGCCTCAGACCCAGAGCAGGTAGCCCCCAACCCCAAAACACCAGACCAAATCCCTGCCCACACCTCATCTCCCAACCTGGGGATTTTGGAAGCCTTGATTCCAGCAGCAGTGGTGAGAAGTCTCATGTCACAAGCAGACCAGAGTGCACCAAGTTAAAACTCCCCACATTCAAGCCAGAGACCAACCACTGCCAACAAAGAGGCAAAGAGAGCCTCTATAGATGAGGGGCATGAAGCACAAAGCGATCAGGACACAAGAGCAGTGTGAACACAGCACACATTGGAGACACTCCCTGAAGTGCCAGGCCCTGGGGAACAGGGATCACAACACCTCAGGGCACGACAGAACCTCTTTTTCATAAGGCCATTACCCCAAAAATGGGAGAGGTAGCTGAATTTCCTACACGCAGAAGCGGGCACAGAAACTTAAATGAGAAAACGGAAGAATTTGTCCCAAGTGAAAGAGCAGTACAAGGCCAATGCCGGAGCTCTAAGTGAAACAGATAGAAGTAACATGCTTAATAGAGAATTTAACATAATAACTATAATGATACTCACTGGACTTGAGAAAAATTCGAAGATATGAGTAAGACCCTAATACAGAGATAAGGAATTACATAGCAGAGAGAAAGGATTCAATAAACAAAATTAGAAACACACTTGATGGAATGAACAGCATAGTGGAAGAAGAAGAGGCATTAATTAATGACTTAGAAGACATAGTAATGAAAAGTAATCAAGCTGAACAGAAGGGAGAAAAAAGAATTATGCAAAGGAGGATCGATTTAGGGAAGTCGGTGATGCCATCAAACATAACAACATTCTTATTAGGGGTGTCCCAGAAGAAGAAGAAAGGAAAAAGGGACCAGAAAATTTATTTGAAGAATAGCAGAAAAGTTCCCTAATCTGGAAGGAGGAAACAGATATCCAGATACACGAGGAGGCACAAAGAATCCCCAACAAAATCAACAAAAGCAAACCCACACCAAGATACATGGTAACTAAACTGGCAGAACATAACAATATAGAAAACGTTGTAAAAACAACAAGAGAAAAAAAAAGACAGTCACATACAAGGAAAAACCCATACGGCAACTAAGGCACTTTTCAGCACAAACTTTCCAGGCCAGAAGGAAGTGGCATGATATATTCAAAGTGATGAATGGGAAACATACTCTATCCAGTCAAGAATACTCTACCCAGCAAAGCCAATATTCAAAATGGAAGGAGAGATAAAGAGTTTCCCGGGCAAATAAAAACCAATGCAGGTCAAGACCATTAAATCAGCCTTGCAAGAAATATTAAAGGCGAATCAGAGTAGAAAGGAGAGACCAAATGTGTCAGTATCAAGGTAGGAAACACAAAAGCAATAAAAATGAATATTTCTGTAAAACAAATTTCTGTCAAGGAACTCACAAAATAAACGGATGTAAAATATCACACCATATGCCTGAGGAAGAGAGAAGTAAAGTTTGGGTTCAAAGTTAAATGACCACCAACTTAATACAGACTGCTATATGCAACACATGTTATATACAAACCTAATGATGACCAAAAGGAAAACCACAATAAATATGCAAGGAATAAAGATAAAGGTATCCAATATATCATTAAAAAATCATCTAACCATGAAAGAAAGACCAGAAATGATCAGAGAAAATCTTCAGGAACAACCATAAATCAGGCAATAAAATAGCAATAAATGCATATCTATAAAAAAATGCTTTGAATGTAAATATACTATATGCTCCAATGAAAAGACACAGGGTGACAGAATGAATAAAACAAGACCCATCTCTTTCCTGCCTACAAAAAAAACCCCACATTTTAGAGCAAAACACACCTGCAGATTGAAAGTGAAGGGACGTAGAATATATTGTGCAAATGGATGTCAAAAGAAAGCAGGAGTACCAATAATTATATTGGACAAAGTAGACTTTGAAACAAAGCATGTAATAAGAGACAAAGAAGGACACTATATAATAATAAAGGGGACAATCCAACAAGAAGAGGTAACGATTGTGAATATTTATGTACCCAACATGTGAGCTCCTCAATACATGAATGTTAATAACAAATAGCAAAGAATGACTCAATCATAATAAACAATAGTAGGGGATTTTAACACACCAATTCCATTAATGGACAAGATCGTCTAAACCAAAAATCAACAAGGAAACAATGCCTTTAGACACACTGGAACAGATATATTTAACAGATATATTGAGAACATTCCATCTTAAAACAGCCAAATATACATGCTTTTCAAGTGTACATGGAACATTCTGCAGAATAAAACACATATTAGGCCACAAAACAAGTGTCAACAAATTGAAAAAGATCTAAATCACACCATGCAACACATCTGAACACAATGCAATGAAACTAGGAGTCAGCCACAAGAAAAAATGTGAAGATCACAAACAGATGGAAGTTAAATAACATGCTAACACTGAATGGGTCAACCAGAAAATAAAAGAAAAAAAACAAAAAGGTACATGGAAACTAGTGAAAATGAAAACACAACTGTTCAAAACCTGTGGGATGCAGCAAAACCGATTCTAAGAGGGACGTTTATAGCAATACACATCTACTGAAGAAGCAAGAAAAAAAATCTAATAAACAACCTAACCTGATGACTAAGGAAGTTAGAAAAACAACAAACAAAAACCCAAAAAGCAGAAGGAAGGAAATAAAAAGGATTAGAGCATGTATCCGGTTTGAGCAATTCCCTGGCTGTCATTTCTTCCTGGAATTTCTTTTCAGGAGAATTTCGTTTCATCGTTTTGGCCTGGTTTCTGTATTTTATGTGTTTTAATAGTTTGTTTTATGTCCTGCACCTTGAGACCTACTATATTAAAAAGGAGTCCTACACTGTCCAGGGCCTGGGACTTCAGGAAGTGTTTTTGGAATGTGTTGCATGCACTGTGTTGTTGTTGCGTATTTGGCTGCGCTATCCCACTAGCCAGGTCTTCCTTACTCTTGGTGGTGGATTGTTTAGACACCATCTTAGACATTCCACCATTTAGACATTCCACCAGGTGCTTTTATTTGTTCATTGAAGCAACTGTGGAAAGAAGGAAAAAGACCGGGACCTGATCCCGTACAAAGAGAAAAATGGAAGAGGCAAATAAAAGACCAAGCAGAGAATCAAAGAAACTATAGGGCTTAATCCAGAAAGAGAGAAAGGCAAATAAAGAAGAAGGAGATATAAAAAAGGTGTGAAAGAATAGAATTAAAATGCCTGATTACACAGACAAACGAAGCAGAGAAAAAAAAGATATATAGAAATATACAGAGAGAGAGAGAGAGAGAGAGAGAGATGACTTGACCAAAAATCAGGGACGCCTGGGTGGTTCAGTCGGTTGAGCGTCCAATGTCAACTCAGGTCATGATCTCATGGTTTGTGAGTTCGAGCCCCACATCGGGCTCTGTGCTGATAGCTCAAAGCCTGGAGCCTGCTTCAGATTCTGCGTCTCCCTCTCCCTCTGCCCCTCCCCTGCTCATGTTCGGTCTCTCTCACTCTCAAAAAGAAACATTAAAAAAATGTCTTTTAATCAAATCAGAGAATATGAGCTTGATTCCAAAGGAAAAAAAAAAGGTTAGAAAGAAAAACAAAGAAAAGCAAAGAAAACAAAGGGCAACAAAGTAGCGTACAAAACCACAGGACAGTAGTCTGTTGATACCTGGGACCATCTCTGCTGGTCTGGAGGAGAGGTTGTCTGGTTCATCCAGTGTGAGTCCTGCTCCAGTAGATAAGCAGTTGCCAGGCACAGCAGGGTAGGGTTTCCTGTCACCAGGCCCTGCCTCCATTAGGAGCCACTGTCCTGTTCCTTGTAGACCCACCACGTTGGCAATGGGGAGAAAAATGGCGATACCCCAGTCTCTCCTCCCTGGACTGTGTTTCTCAAACCTTGCTGTTCAGGGACGCCTGGGTGGCTCAGTCGGTTGAGCGTCCTACTTCGGCTCAGGTCATGATCTTGCGGTCCGTGAGTCCGAGCCCCACGTCGGGCTCTGTGCTGACAGCTCAGAGCCTGGAGCCTGTTTCGGATTCTGTGTCTCCATCTCTCTCTGAACCTCCCCCATTCATGCTCGCTCTCTCTCTGTCTCAAAAATCAATCAAGGTTAAAAAAAATTAAAAAAACAAACAAACAAAAAACAAAACCAAAACCTCGCTGTTCAGGCACCCCTCACAGAGTAGCACAGGCAGGTAGTTTGCTCTGCTCCACAGTTCTCCTGTGCCTCCTAGGTGCTAGGCTGAGATTCAAAATCCCATGTCTTCAAGGATCATGTACCACATGGACCCAATTCTGGGATAGTGCCACTCCACCCTGCAGATATGGCTGGTGCCTGCCGGGTCTTTAGTCCTTAGGGGAACAATATACATTTTTCCCATAGTACTCAAAGGAGGGGACTGTTCTTTCCCAGTGCACCCCTGATATCTCTACCCGCCCTGGGGCTGACTCCTCTCCCCCCACCCCCACCCCCCCAGGCGTGTGCACACAGCAGTGTCTCTGGTCCAGAGAATGCCACACACTTTTGAAAACTCTTATCTTCAGCTCCTAAGGCTATTTGCAAAGCAGAGACTGACATTTTCCATATTTCTTGTTCCCCAGTTTGTGGTCTGGAAAAGGTCTTTCTCTTGTCCTAACACAATGCCACAATCCACAGCTTCTATTTCTCTCCCTTTTGTCTGTCCACAGAAGGGGATCCCTCCCCTCTGTACCCATGCTGTTTTATCTCTCCCAAATCACATACACACATGTCTGTCACACCAAGCTGTCTCCCTCCACGTGTGCAGATTTTTCTGTCACTCTGCAGATAGACTTCCTGGGTGTTCCAAGTGTTCTGACCCCAAAACAGCTGTGTTTGAAGGACAAGTGAAGTCTTGGTCCCCCTACTTCTCCCCCATCTTAACTCCTAACTGATATCCTTTGAAAACCCATAATAGGTGGATAACCAGATTTGTTCTAAAATCAGACCACCAGGGTTCAAATCTCTCCTTTACAATTTTACACCAATGTATTTGAGTTCTTTAAGACTCTATTCTTGCAAATCCAAACACTGAAGTTTGCGCAAGGTAGAATGATTGTTAAATGACACTCATCTGGGATGTATCATGATGAAATTGATCATACAAGGATAAAGAGAAGTTAATCTAAATTGTCAGAGTAGTGGAGAAAAATACCTAGAAGGTTACTGAAATGGAATGCCATTACTGAAATGGAATAAGACTAAATGAACACTTGATCTCAATATTGGAAGCTTCAAAAATGTGGTGGAAAAAAATTTATCAATGAGAGCTATAAACTGGAGGCCAAGAACCTATATCTAGAGAAGGTATCATATACAAATCTTTACTAAAGAAAAACATCAGTATATTCACGTATTCAAGGTGTATAATCTACATAAGTCTGCTGAAACTACTGGAAACTTTAATCAAACAAGAAAGAAAGTGTTATCAGTGTACTTTAGAAGGATGAAGATGAGGGGCACCTCGGTGGCTCAGTCAGATAAGCGTCTGACTTCAGCTCAGGTCACGGTTTCTGGGTTTGAGCCCCACATCTGTGGGGCTATCTGTGCTGACAGCTTGGAGCCTGGAGCCTGCTTCAGGCTCCCTCTCTCTCTGCCCCTCCCCTGCTCATGCTCTGTCTCTCTCTCTCTCTCTCTCAAAATAAATAAATAAACCTTGAAAAAAAAAAGGAGGATGAAGATGATAATGAATACTTGGGGTGTGTGTGTGTGTGTGTGTGTGTGTGTGTGTGTGTGTGTGTGTTTGGAACTTTTTTTCGTGTGTTGCACAACAGTTCTTGTAATAGAATCATTTTATGGGGAAAAAACTAATACTGGTATGGTATTAAAAGTACTAGATTATCTCTAAATCATCAAATGAAAACGGAAATTTTTTCTGGGAAATACTATATATAAATGTGTTATAAACAGCATAACACTTAAAACATGTGTCAAAAATATTCCATATATAAGAAACTCAATAAAATGCAATTATATTATACCTCAATTAAAATACGACATTTTGGTGTTTAAAAAGTATTGAACTATGGTTGCATTAAATGTTCACTTGTATTCAAAAATATATATATTATGATATATATGACATGTTATAAACACCTCATATATACGATGTGTACATGTTACAACATATGCCACATTATATATGATATATATGTCATATATGTGTGCCATATAAACCTTATATACTATGACATACTATGAATGACATTTTAAATCACCTCATGTACATAATATATGTTATATATATTCTGAGACACATGTGACATACTTTAAAACACCGCATTCTCCAATTAATATTAGAAATAACAATCAAATGTTTACTGTAATCTTAACTATTTGAATATTAAGAAATAGTCCTAGTTCATTTGTCTGATTAAATGAAAACTTTCCTTGATGATTATTTTCAGGCATTAATTAGAAGTTAGTTTTCTGTGTAATGTGATGAATGGAAAATGTGTTTCTCTATATTTCTTACACTATTTGAATAAATAGAAAAGTAAATTAATGAATGTTTATCTAAAAAAAATCAAACTATTTCCCTACACTGAGTTGGTCTGAGAAGAAAAGGTAGGGCTCTGATTTCTGATGAGAGCAGAAAAGAAAATAAAGAAGACAGATGATCTTAGGAATAAAATCAATACTTTCATCTCTCAATCAAGTTGCTCATTTACATACCAGGGCTAGGATATACATAGTCGGTAGATCATATACATACCCAAATAGATCTATAGAGTTTTATTTATGAAGAGTCTTCATACAAGTTTATATATCATATGACCCACAAGATATAATTTTTTTTTTAATTTTTTTTTTCAACGTTTATTTATTTTTGGGACAGAGAGAGACAGAGCACAAACGGGGGAGGGGCAGAGAGAGAGGGAGATGCAGAATCGGAAACAGGCTCCAGGCTCTGAGCCATCAGCCCAGAGCCCGACGCGGGGCTCGAACTCACGGACCGCGAGATCGTGACCTGGCTGAAGTCGGACGCTTAACCGACTGCGCCACCCAGGCGCCCCTTTTTTTTTTTTTTTTTAATTTTTTTTTCAAAGATATAATTTTAACTTCATTAGCGTATCCCAGTCATCTGAATTTTATAACTTCTCTTGTCCTAGAAAACCTGATGCAATGAGTGAAATTAGACTAATAAGAGGACATAATTCACCAGTGAAACAATTCATTTCCCATCTGATTTTTTTCTTAAGGTAAAACATCATTTATACTGTGTTTGTTTGTTTTGTTTTTATTGCAAGGGAATCGTTGTGATTTTCCAGAAATAAAACATGGTAGTCTACACCATGAAAGTAACTATAGACAAAACTTTCCAGTACGCGTAGGAGAAAAATATTGGTATTCCTGTGATCAAAATTTTGTGACTGTTTCACAAAAGCCCTGGGAACATATTCATTGCACACAAGAAGGATGGTCACCAGAAGTACCATGCCGCAGTAAGTCAACCTTTATAATTGTATATGTATAAATATTTCAAATAGTAGAGGGGGGAAAACACATAAGTGAATACAATTAAGCTTAGTATCACTAACATAAGGCCAAAGGATGAATGTTATGAGCAAAAATACCAATATAACTTTTTCCTTTTATGAAGAGTTCTTCATAAAAATCACACTAAAGATAAAGATAGAGGCTTTCTGAAAATAACTATATCATTTACAAGGACTTAATTATAAACCTGAAGATAAATAATATTTAACAGTGATTTTTTTCCCCAGCATTTGGTAGTAGCTTTAATTTTGGATACTTATGCATTAGAGTTTAAATTTTGTAGAAATAATTTTTAATTGGCTATTTTCACTGAACTTATGGGTTTTAAACAATTTTTGTTTCTTATTTTCATTATTTTTAGGACAATGTATCTTCAATCATTTGAAAAATGGAGAGTATCCAAAACAAGGAGTTAAATATTTACAAGGTGAAAATGTAAGCGTTAACTGCAATTCTGGCCACAGTCTTCAAAATGAGCAGACTGTAATGACCTGTACAGAGGATGGCTGGTTCCCTCCTCCTGAATGCATTCCTCTCAGTAAGTAAATGATCTGAGATCCCAGTGTATTATGGTTTTCTAACCCTCATCTATATTGACTGTAACAAAATATTTATAACAACTTTCTTATCTCCCCTATGGAACTACTTAGTTTTATATTTTCCCAAGTGTGTATGAGTGGATATACAAATTTCTTGATACATGTATAGCAAAATAAATGTTTACTGATAGGCATTAGTCAAGAAAACAGTAATGGAAGTACAAGGAAGAAACCTCTAATATAGGGTGACACAAGAGGAAGGAGGTAGATGTGGCGGTGTAGGAGGATCCTAGGCTTACCTCATCCCATGAATACACCTAGATAACTATCAAATCGTCCTAAATACCCTAGAAATTAACCTAAAGACCAGCAGAACAAATTCTGCAACGGAAGGTAGAGAACAAGCCACGTCAATGAAGTAAGATGTGTAGAGATTCAGTTTTCTTCCCCAAACCGAGAAGAAACAGATTGTGAACACTGAGGTGGGAAAGGAGTAGTGGTCAGAGGGAATGGTGAGAGACAGACTGAAACACAGGTGAGCACACACGAGAAAACAAATCTCCATAGCAATTGGTTTGGAAAGGGAGAGGGGCCAAATTTTGTGAGCTTTGCAAGCAGTGGGGCTTAAAGCCTAGGGTATTATAAGGACAGTGTACTTGGCCCTGGGAGAGTTCAAACAGCATTGAGGCTGCTCTTGGAGAAAAGGCAAGCAAAGAGCCTGTGGATATACAGCATGGAAACAGCAATCGGAAGAGCACTTGGAGAACACAGTGGGGAGGTTATTTGCTCACCTTGGACAATATTGCAGAAAGGCAGCCTTCACAGAGACCCCTCTGGGAACAAAGGAACTGGTAGGTACCATTTCCCTCCCCTGCCCTTCAGCATATAGACATGGTCACCTTTGGGAACCAGCACAGGACCCACACTTGCTCTCTAACTTGCTTCTACCAAGCCCTGCCTCCCCATGCTCCAGTGGAATCACCCTTCCCAGTCACACTTGGCCTCAGTCCCAGCACAGGTGGCCCCCAACCCCAAAAGCCCAGACCAAATCCCTGCCCACACCTCATCTCCCAACCTGGGTGTTTGGGGTGCCATGTTTCCAGCAGCAGTGGTGAGAAGTCTCATCTCACAAGCAGACCAGAGCACACCAAGTTAAAACTCACCACATTCAGGCCAGAGACCAAACACTGCCCACACAGGCAAAGAGAGCCTCTGCAGATGAGGGGCATGAAGGACAAAGCGATCAGGACACAAGAGCAGTGTGAACACACCACACATTGGAGACACTCCCTGAAGTGCCAGGCCCTGGGGAACAGGGATTGCGACACCTCAGGGCACGACAGAACCTCTTTTTCATAAGGCCATTAGCCTCAAGAACAGGAGAAGTAGCTGACTTTCCTAATACAGAGAAGCAGGCACAGAAACTTAGACAAAATGCGAAAACAGAAGAATGATCTGTGAAAGATGAAAGATCTGTACAAGGCCAATGCCAGAGATCTAAGTGAAACAGATATAGGTAACATGCCTAATAGAAATTTAAAGTAAAAATTATGAAGATACTCACTGGACTTGACAAAAAAAGTGGAAGACATGAGTGAGACTCTTAATAAAGAGATAAGGAATGACATAGCAGAGATAAAGGATTCACCAAACAAAATTAGAAGCACACTTGATGGAATGAACAGCAGGCTGGAATAAGAAGAGGAACAAATTAATGACATAGAAGACCGTGTAATGGAAAGTAATCAAGCCAAACAAAGAGAAAAAAGAATGGTGCAAAATAAGAATACATTCAGGGGAGTCAGTGACTCCATCAAACATAACAACATTCATATTAGTGTAGTCCCAGAAGAAGAAGAAAGAAAAAACATGGCAGAAAATTTATTTGAAGAATTAATAGCAGAAAATTTCCCTAATGTGGAAGGAGGAAACAGATATCCAGATACAGAAGGCAGAGAACCCCCAATAAAATCAACCAATGCAAACCACACCAAGACATATTGTAACTAAATTGGCAAAACATAGGGCTATAGAAAAAATTATAATAGCAAGACAAAAAAAAAAAAGGCAGTCACATGCAAGGGAAAACCCATAAGGCC
This sequence comes from Puma concolor, assembly GCF_028749965.1. Taxonomy (NCBI): domain Eukaryota; kingdom Metazoa; phylum Chordata; class Mammalia; order Carnivora; family Felidae; genus Puma; species Puma concolor. The sequence continues at coordinate 24,920,902 of NC_141683.1, forward strand.
ATGAGAGCATTTTTCAGCACAAACTTTCCAAGCCAGAAGGGAGTGGAATGATATATTCAAAGTGCTGAATGGGAAATATACTCTATCCAGCCAAGAATATTCCATCTAGCAAGGCTATTATTCATAATAGGAGAGTTTCCAAGACACACAAAACCAGTGAAGTTCATGACCACTAAACCAGACCTGCAAGAAATATTAAGGAGGACTCTTAGAGTGGAGAGGAGAGACCAAAAGTGACAGTATGAAGGTAGGAAACACAAAAGCACTCAAGATGAATATTTCTGGAAACAAATTTCAGTCAAGGAACTCACAAAATGAAAGGATGTAACATATAACATATGACACCATATATCTGGAGAAGAGAGGAGTAATGTTTGGGTTTAAACTTATGACCACCAACTTAATATAGACTGCTATATACAAAAAATGTTATATACAAACCTAATGGTGACCACAAATCAAACATCAGTAATGAATATGCAAAGAATAAAGAGAGAGAAATGCAAAATATCACTAAAAAAAACCCCATCAAACCATGAAAGAGAGAAAGAGAAGAAATGATCAGAGAAAATCTTCAGAAACAACCACAAAACAAGTAATACAATGAAAATAAATGCATATCAAAAATTATTTTGAATGTATGTGGTTTAAATGCTCTAATCAAAAGACATAGGGTGACGGAATGAAAAAAACAAGACCCATCTCTATACTGCCTACAGAAGAATCATTTTGGACAAAAAGACAACTACAGATTCACTGGAGATTGACAGTGAGGGGATGTAGAATATTTATTGTGCAAATGGATGTGAAAAGAAGTTGGAGTAGCAATACTTATATTGAAGAAAGTAGACTTTAAAACAAAGAATGTAATAAGAGACATAGAAGGACACTACATAATAATAAAGGGGACGCCCCAACAAGAAGATACAACTTTTATGTTGTGGAGTCACAAGTTGGCTGTATAAATATTACATGCCTCAACAAATTCAAAAAGATCAAAGTCACACCATGAATCTTGTCAGAACACAGTGCTATGAAACTATAAGTCAACCACACACACACACACACACACACACACACACACACAAATCTGAAAAGGACACAAATACACGGAAGTGAAAATACACGCTATTAAACAATGAATGGGTCAACCAGGAAATAAAAGGAAAAAAAAAATACATAAACAAGTGAAAATGAAAACATAACAGTTCAAAGCCTGTGGGATGCAGCAAAACTGTTCTAAGAGGGAAATTATCGTAATACAGGTCTACCTCAAGAAGCAAGAAAACAAATCAAATAAACAACCTAACCTGGCACTTAAGCTAGAAATCAACAACAAACAAAACACCAAAAAGCAGAAGGAAGGAAATAATAAAGATTAGAGCCGAAATAAATGATATAGAAACCAGAAAAACGACAGAGCAGATCGAAGAAAACAGGAGCAGATTCTTTGAAACAATTAATAAAATGACAAACTGCTAGCCAGACTTATCAAGTAGAAAAGAGAAAGGACCCAGATAAATAAAATCACAAATAAGAGAGGAGAAATAACAACCAACACCACAGAAATACAAACAACTATAAGAGAATATTGTGAAAAACTATATGCCAACAAACTGGACAATCTGGAATAAATGGATACTCCTAGAAACATAAACCTACCAAAACTGAAACAGGAACAAATACTGAACAGGAACAAAAACTGATACATGAATTCAGCAAAGTCGCAGGATACAAAATCAATGTACAGAAATCAGTTGCATTCTTATACACTAATAATGAAGCAATAGAAAGACAAATAAAGAAACTGATCCCATTCACAATTGCACCAAGAAGCATAAAATACCTAGGAATAAACCTAACCAAAGATGTAAAAGATCTGTATGTTGAAAACTATAGAAAGCTTATGAAGGAAATTGAAGAGGATATAAAGAAATGGAAAAACATTCCATGCTCATGGATTGGAAGAATAAATATTGTCAAAATGTCAATACTACCCAAAGCTATCTACACATTCAATGCAATCTCAATCAAAATTGCACCAACATTCTTCTCGAAGCTAGAACAAGCAATCCTAAAATGTGTATGGAACAATAAAAGACCCCAAATAGCCAAAGTAATATTGAAGAAGAAGACCAAAGCGGGAGGCATCACAATCCCAGACTTCAGCCTCTACTACAAAGCTGTAATCATCAAGACAGCATGGTATTGGCACAAAAACAGACACATAGACCAACGGAAGAGAATAGAAACCCCAGAACTAGACCCACGAACATATGGCCAACTAATCTTTAACAAAGCAGGAAAGAATATCCAATGGAAAAAAGGCAATCTCTTTAACAAACGGTGCTGGGAGAACTGGACAGCAACATGAAGAAGGATGAAACTAGACCACTTTCTTACACCACTCACAGAAATAAATTCAAAATGGATAAAGGACCTGAATATGAGACAAGAAACCATCAAAACCCTAGAGGAGAAAGCAGGAAAAGACCTCTCTGACCTCAGCTGCAGCAATTTCTTACTTGACACATCTCCAAAGGCAAGGGAATTAAAAGCAAAAATTAACTATTGGGACCTCATGAAGATAAAAAAGCTTCTGCACTGCAAAGGAAATAATCAACAAAACGAAAAGGCAACCAACGGAATGGGAAAAGATATTTGCAAATGGCATATCGGACAAAGGCTAGTATCCAAAATCTATAAAGAACTCACCAAACTCCACACCCGAAAAACAAATAATCCAGTAAAGAAATGGGCAGAAAACATGAATAGACACTTCTCTAAAGAAGACATCCTGACGGCCAACAGGCACATGAAAGATGCTCAGTGTCGCTCCTCATCAGGAAAATACAAATCAAAACCACACTCAGATACCACCTCATGCCAGTCAGAGTGGCTAAAATGAACAAGTCAGGAGACTATAGATGTTGGCAAGGATGTGGAGAAATGGGAACCTTCTTGCACTGTTGGTGGGAATGCAAACTGGTGCAGCCGCTCTGGAAAACAGTGTGGAGGTTCCTCAAAAAATTAAAAATACATCTACCCCATGACCCAGCAATAGCACTGCTAGGAATTTACCCAAGGGATACAGGAGTGCTGATGCAGAGGGGCACTTGTACCCCAATGTTTATAGCAGCACTCTCAACAATAGCCAAATTATGGAAAGAGCCTAAATGTCCCCAACTGATGAATGGATAAAGAAATTGTGGTTTATACACACAATGGAATACTTACTATGTGGCAATGAGAAAGAATGAAATATGGCCTTTTGTAGCAACGTGGATGGAACTGGAGAATGTTATGCTAAGTGAAATAAGTCATACAGAGAAAGACAGATACCATATGTTTTCACTCTTATGTGGATCCTGAGAAACTTAACAGAAGACCATGGGGGAGGGGAAGGAAAAAAAAAAGGTTAGAGAGGGAAGGAGCCAAAACATAAGAGACTCTTAAAAACTGAGAACAAACTGAGGGTTGATGGTGGGTGTGAGGGAAGGGAGGGTGGGGAGGTAATGGGTATTGAGGAAGGCACCTGTTGGGATGAGCACTGGGTGTTGTATGGAAACCAATTTGTCAATAAATTTCATATTAAAAAAAAAAGCATTTGGGAGTTCCCCAAATAAACCTTCCCATGTTTATATTCAAAAAAAAAAGGAAGAAAGAAAGAAAATTGAACAGATCAATTACCAGCAATAAATAAATAAATAAATAAATAAATAAATAAATAAATAAATAGTTAATGCCTATTCTCAAACTACTCCAAAAAAAAAAAAAAAGGAAAAGAAGGAAAACTCCCAAATTCATTCTATGAAGCAGCACTACCCTGATACCAAGCCAGATACAGCCACCACAAAATAAGAGAACTATAGTATATGTCAATATTTCTGATGAATATAGATGCAAAAATGCATAACAAATACTAGCAATCTGAATCCAACAATAAATTTTAAAAAATTATTCCCCACAATCAAGTCATGTCTGTTCACGACTTATACCCGGTGATTTCTTCCTGAGTTGCAAGCATGGTTCAATATTCACAAACCAATCAATGTGTGATACATCACATCAATCAAATCACATCAATAAAAGAAAAGATGAAAACCATATGATCATTTTAACATATACCAAAAAAACCATTTGACTAAGTATAACATCTATTCGTGATAAAAGATCTTAACAAAGTAGGGTTAGAGGGGACATATCTTAACATAATAAAGGCTATACATGAAAAACCCACAGCAAACATCATCTTTAATGGGGGAAAATTATGAGCTTTCTTCCCCAGGTCAGGAACAAGACAAGACATAAGACGAGGAGGTCTACTCTTCCACTTTTACTCAATAAAGTACTGAAAGTCCTAGCCACAGCAACTAGAACAAAAAGAAATAAAAGGCATTCAACTCGGTAAGGAAGAAGTAAACCTTTCACTATTTGCAGATGACATAATATTCTATACAGAAAACCCAAAAGACTCCACCAAAACGTGCTAAAACTGAAGTGAATTCAGAAAAGCTATAGGATACAAAATAATGCACAGAAATCTGTTGCATTTCTATATAACAATAATAAAGTAGCAGAAAGACAAATTAAGAAAACAGTCCCATTTACAATTGCACTAAAAATAATAAACTACCTAGGAATAAACCTAACCAAAGAGGTGACAGATCTTTACTCTGAAAACTATAGAACACTGATAAGAAAAGTTGAAGACAACGCAAAGAAAATGGAAAGGCATCCCATGTTCATGGGCTGGAAGAACAAATATCGTTAAAATGTCTACACAACCCAAAGCAATCTGCACAATCGATGCAACCCCTACCAAAATACCAACGACATTTTTTATAGACCTAGAACAAACAAACCTAAAATTTGTATGGAACCACAAAAGGCCCTGGTTAGCCAAATCAGTCTTGAAAAAGAAAAGCAAAGCTGGAGGCATCATAATTCTGGACTTCAAATTAATATTACAAAGATAGTGATCAAGAGCATATGGTACTGGGGCAGAAATAGACACATAGATCAATGGAACTGAATGGAAAACCCAGAAATAAACCTACAATTATACACTCAATTAATTTTTAACAAAGCTGGATTGAATATCCAGTGGGAAAAAGACAATCTGTTCAACAAACGATGTTGGGGAAACTCCACAGCAACATACAAAAGAATGAAACTGAACCACTTTCTTACACCATACACAAAAATAAATTCAAACTGGATTAAAGACCTATATGTGAGACCTGAAATTATAAAAATTCCTGGAAGAGAGTAGAGGCAGTAAGTTCTCTAACATCAGCCACAGCTTTCTAGATAGATCACCTGTGGCAAGGGAAACAAAAGCAAAAAAGAAGAAACTATTGGGACTACATTAAACTACAAAGTTTCTGCACAACAAAGGAAGCAATCAACAGAACTAAAAGGCAACCTATGGAATGGGAGATGATATTTACAAATGACATGTCTGGTAAAGGGTAGTATCCATAATATATAAAGAACTTATAAAACTCAACACCCCAAAACCAGATAATCCAATGAAAAATGGGTAGAAGACATGAACGGATATTGCTCCAAAGAAGACATACAGATGGGCAATAGACACATGAATGATACTCATTAGCACTTATCATCAGAGAAATGCAAACCAAAAAAAACAATAAGATGTCACCTCACAGGTGTTGGTGAGGATGTGGAGAAAGGGGTACCCTCTTGCACTGTTGGCAAGAATCCAAACTGGTGCAGCATCTCTGGAAAATAGTATGGAGGTGCCTCAAAAGGTTAAAAATAGAATTGCTGTAATATCCAGCAATCACACTCCTGGGTATTTACCCAAAGAATACAAAAGCACTAATTCAAAGGGATACACGCACCCCTATCTTTATTGCAGCATTATTTGCAATAACCAAGATATGGAAGCAGCCTAAGTGTCTACCAATTGATGAATAGATAAAGATAAATGGACTGTTATTCAGCCATAAAAAAGAATGAAATCTTGCCATTTGCAACAACTTGGATGGACTAGACAGTATAATGCTAGGCAAAATAAGTCTTTCAGAGAAAGAAAATACATATGATTTCAGTCATATGTGGGATTTAAGAAACAAAACAAATGAGCAAAGGGAGGAAATTTGAGAGAGAGAGAGAGAGAGAGAGAGAGAGAGAGACCAAAAAAAAAAAGGCTCTTAAGTGTCTTAAGTGTAGAGAACAATATGATAGTTACCAGAGGGGAGAAAGCTGGCAGAGGGGATGGGTGAAGTACGTGATGGAGATGAAAGAGTATCCTTGTCATTACGAGCACTAGGTGATGTATGGAATTGTTGAATCACTATACTGTATACCTGAAACTAATATAACACTGTATGTCAGCCAACCAGTATTAAAATTAAAACTCAAATACATACATACATACAGTCAATCTAGAAAAAAAAATAGAGTACAAAGAATTTTGAAAGCAACAAGAAAGAAAAACATGCTTCACATACAAAGGCACTTCTGTGGGAGGTGTTTCTAGTAATACATGCCTACAGTAAAAAAAGAAATGATCTCAAATATACAGTCAAACTGTATACATCAAAAAGCTAGTAAAAGAAGGGGGTACCTGGGTAGCTGAGTTGGTTGAGTGTCCAACTCTTGATTTCTGCTCAGGCGATGATCCAGGATCATGGGCTTGTACCCCACATAGTGCTCCGCACGTGAGGGTAGAGACTGTTTCAGATTCTCTCTCTCCTACCCCTCCCTACCCTGACTTGTGATGTCTGTCTAACAAATAAAATGAAAATTTTTTCATTGAAAAACTTGGAAAAGAAGAAAAAACTAAGCCTAAAATTAGCAGAAAGAAGGAAATAACAGAAATCAGAGCAGAAATATATGAAATAAAGACCAAAAAGTCAACAAAATAGATACCTACCTTTTTCAAAATGTAGACAAAATTGACAAACCTAAGCTGATTAACTAATTAAAAAAGATTGTATAAATAAAATAGAAATGAACTTGAAGATATTCAGCTGATGCCAGAGAAATGCAAATGTCCATAAGAGACCACCATAAATGATTACACACTGACATATTGGATAACAGAGAATGGATAAGTTCCTGGAAATATAAAACTGACAAGACAAAATCATTAAGAAATGGAAAAATCTGAACAAACCAATAACAAGTAACAACACTGAATAATTAAATATATCTCCTCAAAGAAAAGTCTGGGAACAGAAGTATTCACTGGTAATTAAAAGATTTAATACCAATTTTTATTTAAAAACTCCAAAATTTTGAGGGAGAACACTTCCAAAAGTAGTTGACAAGATATTAACTTTAATGCCAAAACCAGTCAAGGATGCTACAAAAAAAATTATACCCAACATCACTGATAAACATAAATATTGAAATGCTCAACAAAAAATCAATAATATGATATAGCACATTAACAAAATGAAAGGTAAAAATCATATAATCATCCAGATAGATGCACAAAAAGCATTTGACACAATTCAACATCCATTTATGACAAAAAATGACAACAATTAGGTATTGAAGAAATGTACATCAACATAATGAAGACCATAAATAAGAAGCCCATAACTAACATCACATTTGATGGAAAGCTGAAAGCTTTCCCTCAAGGATCAGGAGAAATACAAAGATACCCACTCTCATCAGTGCTGAAAAAGGGAAATAAAATGTATCCAAATAAGAAATAAAGAAGTAAAGAGGCACCTGGGTGGCTCAGTCGGTTAAGCGTCCGACTTATGCTCAGGTCATGATCTCACGGTTCGTGGGTTCGAGCCCCACATTGGGTGCTGTGCTGACAGCTCAGAGCCTGGAGCCTGCTTCAGATTCTGTGTCTCATTCTCTCTCTGCCCCTCCCCAACTTGTGCTCTGTCTCTCTCTGTCTCTCAAAAATAAATAAATGTAAAACATAAAAATAAAAAATAAATAAAGAAGTAAAATTAGCTCTGTGTGCATATGATGTATTCTTTAAGGAAAAGGCTAAAGACTCCACACACACACAGACACACACACACACACACCTGTTAGAATTAATAAATGAATTCAGTAAAGTTGTAGGATACAAAATCAATATAGAAAAATCTGCTGTATTTCTGAACACTAGTAATGAACTATCAGAGAAATTAAAATAAATTTTCATGAGATGTGGGTGTTACCTAACTCTGGAGGTTTCAAGGGCCAAAAATAATCTTTCAGGACCTAAAATATAGATCAAAGCTAGAGAGATTCTCTTCTATCAGAAAACAAAGTAAAACAATTTTTTCTATATTGTTTCAAGTACAAGATGGTTTCCAATTTTAGAGTTAACCCTCAAATGGAAAAAATAATTGACGTTATCAATCGTAAGAATTACTTATAAATTAATTAAAAGTACTATTTTATAAAGATGTGTATGAATGTTATACACAGTTATGTAATCCAGAAAACTTGAGGTAGTGGCGTTTAATCCCGACTCTGTGTTTCAATGCCAATATGATAAATAGGAATTCGCCTTCTGCTGTCAAGAAAACTCCAGTTTTTAGAAATAGTTGTGTGATGTTTACCTATATGGTGTGATTTAAAGTTGTGCAGTGGCCCAACTGCCTTCAGTATCCTCTCTTCTTTGAAATGTAGTAGGGGCACCTGGGTGGCTCCGTAGGTTAGGCATCCGACTCTTGATTGTAGCTCAGGTCATGATCTCACAGTTTGTGGCATTGAGCCCCACAGCAGGCTCTGCGCTGACACCTGGGAGCCTGCTTGGGATTCTCTCTCTCTCTCTCTCTCTCTCTCTCTCTCTCTCTCTCTCCCTCTCTCTCCCTCTCCCTCTCCCCCCATCCCCCTCTCCCCCTCTCCCCCTCTACTGTTTGCACTCTCTCAAAATAAATAAATGAACATTAAAAAAATAAATTCTATTTAAAAAAACAAAAAAGAAAATGTTTTTTAAAAAAGAAAAAAAGAAATGTATTGATATTACTAGATTCAACAAACCTGAAATTTATGTGGAATAACAAACACTGTGAATAAATACTTTAGAATAGTAAAATCCAATAGTATTTACTGCAGTTTACTGTGAATCATTATCGGCTGAAAAGTTCTCTATTACAATTTCAGTGAGGAAAGGTAGAAACGGATGATGAGGGTGAAGAAAGGGACTAAGGAACTCTGGAAGGTGAGGTGGCCCTGGGTAGGGGAGATCTGATGGGTGAAGCGTGACAGTGAGCGCCATGAGAAGGGTCAGAGCAGATGCCCCAGTAGTGTCACAAGAGGGAGACGTGTGCCACAGCAAGCCTTATTTTTAATGTAGACATATCTAGAGAATCCATATGGTACTCTTCTGCCTGCACATAATGTTAAACTAGAACTGAATTATTAAGTATTGCTGAAATTGTTCTTAGCTGAAAGTAAGTCCCCCAATGATACATAAATTAGTAGGTTCTTCATCTTTGGCTTTGATTGCTAGGGCTTCTGCCAAAGTCTACATCGATCCACTTTTCTTTGCTCAATCCCTCATTGTTCTACAACCTTTGCACTTTTCCTTCATCCCAGGTATGCCTCGCCCCTCACCCCACACACCATCCCCTACCTGCGCAGGATGTAAGATTTTCCCAACCAGTCTATCCTGTGCTCACTTACCTGATGTGCACTTTACCCATATCTTAACAACTTTAACTAGTTTCAGAATATGGTGAATAAACAAGAGATGATGTAATTGAGGTAAAAAGTGCTATATTTTAGAAAAAAAGAACAAAAGGAAAGGGGTAAAAGTATTTGACAGAGCACTTTTATGTGTTTGGACATTTTAACTGAAAGAACCAAGTTTCTCAAACCATGTTGACCAAAAATGTAATAGATAGGAAAGTGATTATAGAATTGTTCCTTCAAAGGCTCCCAAAAGCCTTTTTGAACAAATTTAAAATGCTTCCTGACTTCAAAATTATGACATACATTCAAAATTAAGACACGTAGACAGAGGTACAATGAAGTTACAGATAGAGTTTCGTGGGTTCATGCAATAGAGCTTTGAGATCACTGCACATGTGTTCTCTTGTCTTACCTTTTACACTGGTTGCCGTCCACTGTGCTCTTCCCATGGGTTGCCTGCAATCTGCAGATATAATGGAAAGGTTCCAAAAGAGCTTCATATTCATTCATTCTTTCATTCATTTATTTGCCCATCCAATGGTCACTTTTTAAGTGACTGCTAAGTGCCTGCTAAGTGCCAGGCATTAGGACTAGCATTTACCAAAAGGCCATTTAGTGGGGAAAACAAAAGGAATGATTATTGCATTTCATCAACATATTGTATTTTACTGTATAAAGCATTGTGATGGAGACAAGCAAAAGAGAGACTACAGGATCATTTAGAGGAGACAAGAAATCCAAGTTGGAATGAGAGTCTGGAGTGGGATTGGGTTGGGGAGTTTGTTTGTAAGAGGTGGAATGAAGAGAGCCAAATCTGTCAGGGTCACGATGGCATCTTGGGTAGGCTTTGAAGGTTGGATGGGAGTCATGGAAATAAGGATGCCAGGGAGGAGGACATTCAAGACTGAGGAACATGGCTCCTGGGTGGCTCAATTGGTTAAGCATCAGACTCTTGATTCAGCTCAGGTCATGATCTCGGTCTTGAGATCAAGTCCCATGTGGAGCTCCACACTGGGAATGGACCCTGCTTAGGATCCACTGATAAATGAATGGATAAGGAATATATATATATATATATATATATATATATATATATATACACACACACACACACATACACACACACACACACACATACACACACACACACACACACACACACACACACACACACACACACACACTAGAATATTATTCACCCATGAGAAAGAAGAAAATCTTGATATTCACAACAACATGGTTGAACCTAGAGGACAATTCGTTAGGTGCAATAATCCAGAGATAGCAAATACTTCATGATAAAACTTCTATATGAAATGAAAAAAGAAAACATCAAATTCATAGAAGCAGAATGTAGAATGGAAGTTCTGTACCGGTGGTGGGTGTGGATGCTGGTCCAAGCGTGTAAGCCTTCAGTTATAAGATAAATAATTCCGGAGATCTAATGTACTGCATAATAAGAATCAAAGTAAATAACTGTAAACTATAATCAAATAACAAAGGAAGTCATCAAAAGAGGAACAAATTGAAAAAAAACAGATGCAAAACAGAAGACAATTAGCCACATGTTAATAGTAAGTGTTCACCTACCAGTAATTCCTTAAATATACATCATTTAAATTTACCTATTAAAAGGAATGAGTACCTGAGTGATTTAAAATAAAATAACCAAGAAATCACTTTAGATTTAAAGACACAATAGGCTAAAGTGAAGGAATGGAAGAAGATATTTCATGCAAATGGCAACCAAAGAATGATGGAGTGATTATACTTCTATGAGAACAAAAAAACTGACTTAATCTAAAACTGTCTCTAGAGATGAAGATCATTATATAATAATAATGAGTCCATTCATCAGGAAAATGGTAACAATTTTCTTTTTTTTTAATTTTTTTTTCAACGTTTATTTATTTTTGGGACAGAGAGAGACAGAGCACAAACGGGGGAGGGTCAGAGAGAGGGAGACACAGAATCCGAAGCAGGCTCCAGGCTCCAAGCCATCAGCCCAGAGCCTGACGCGGGGCTCGAACTCACGGACCACGACATCGTGACCTGGCTGAAGTCGGACGCTTAACCGACTGCACCACCCAGTCGCCCCGGATTCTGGGTATTCTAAATGTCACTTCATTCCAAAGAGAAAAAATTAATGAACTATTTTGATTTAGTATCTTTGTCACTTACTTTTTCTGTCCCAGGAATTTGGATGATTCAGATTTTTCCAGGTTTTCATTTGTAAATGTCTCCTTATTTTTGTGTTGTTACAGTGAATCTTTATAAAAATGTTTATTTATATGCTTCTCTTTTCCTTATACTTTCTGCCTTTCAGAAACATGTTCAAAATCAGAGATAACAATTGAAAATGGATTTTTTTCTGAATATGAACCTACATATTCCTTAAATAAAGAAACACAGTATCAATGTAAACCAGGATATGTAACACCAGATGGTAAAACTTCAGGATCGGTTACATGTCTGGAAAGTGGATGGTCACCTCAACCCACATGTATTAGTGAGTAATTATTATGTTCCTATTCATCATGCTGATGGCTATTGAACAAAAGTTTACTCTAAATTAATTCTTTTTTGAGGGGAGGGGCTGACACGATTCCCATTTGAAAAGATAAATGAAAAACGATGTAATTTTTTGCCTTTAAGAGTAATCACTTATACAGCTTAGTAGCAGGACATCTTTCAGTTTACGTTATTTTCCATTTTAAAACATCCTGTGATTTGGAAACGAGTTAGGGAGCCTTATGTGTATTCTCCTGGAAACTCACTTATTTTTGGCTGGCAAAATATATTTGTGCCTATTCCTGCTTTTAGGTGATCAGACTTTGATGACAGAATCTTTGTTTCTAGACATGAAAGTTATGTTTGTAAGTGAAGATGTGGGTCCATAGTGCAGAATTTTAATTAAAGTATGGAGTTTATGGTTGACATTCCAGGGTAGCCCAATTTAAAAACCCTCTCCTTTAGAAAATCTTCATAAACATCTAGTTAGTGGAGAAGGAATACTGCTAGATGGTGCCAAATACAGCTGTGTTGAAAGATTTCCCTGTCCCTGGATGTTTATGAAGATTTCTATGAACAGTTTCCTCAGTTTATCTTATCCTCCAAAGGTACACAGTGATAGTTTTGAACCGATATTTACATGTTCACTTTAAAGGAAGTGGATATTTGAATATCCATTTGTACTGTTTCCATTTCCTTTTTTTTTTCAATTTCCATGCTTACTATGGGCACTAGCCACAAAAAAAAATCATAAAAGTGGCTCCCATATAAAGTCATTTTATACTGAATGTTAGTTAGTTATCCATTGTAATACTTACTATGGAAGAGAAACACACTGTCTCTCTTCACTAGTGTAGTTTTGCTTTGTTTTTTAAAGCTTTAAGGTTGGGGCGCCTGGGTGGCGCAGTCGGTTAAGCGTCCGACTTCAGCCAGGTCACGATCTCGCGGTCTGTGAGTTCGAGCCCCGCGTCGGGCTCTGGGCTGATGGCTCAGAGCCTGGAGCCTGTTTCCGATTCTGTGTCTCCCTCTCTCTCTGCCCCTCCCCTGTTCATGCTCTGTCTCTCTCTCTCCCAAAAATAAATAAACGTTGAAAAAAAAAATTAAAAAAAAAAAAAAAAAAAAAAGCTTTAAGGTAGCTGGCTCCGTAACACAGCATAAAATTTGAGATGAATTACCTAATCTTTATGAACACACTGTTAGCAAAAATTAAAACTTTTAGCATTTTACTTTCTTATAACTAATAATAAAAATAGTTATCTCTCCATTCAATCTTGGTAAGTTTAGAAAAATGAACAGCCATTAGGAAAATATTTGGGGAAGAAAATCAGCATGTGAGGTTTAGAAATTATGATGTTTTAAAGTAGAGTTTTATAGAATGTTTAAAAATGTACTTGCATTTTTGAAAACCAGTCGTATTCAACTGATCCAGTTTTGTCTGGAATATTTGTCACCTTGCTAGTGAATGTGGCATCTTAGTTCACAAAATCCTATTCCTCTCTGCTAGTTAAAATAGGATGCACCTGTAATGGCCTATTTGATTACAAATATGGCATAAACACATAAGTATAACTGATTGAGAAAAGTGTTCGTAGAAAAATTTTTTCAGAGTGTTTAAGTGATAAGAAAAATGCAGTGGAGAAACATATTTTTTCATTTCGAGTAACTTTCAAGACAATGATTTATCACTGGTATTCTTAAATTAATTTGATACTGAATTTACTAGCACAAGCTAATTGATAAAGGTTTTTTTTACCTCCTTGGGATGAGACTTAATTACATCGTCCATTAAATAATATTAGAATTGAAATCTTCAATTCTGTTATGCATTAGAATCTTGTGACATGCCAGCATTTGAGAATGCCAAAGCCAAAAGCAATGTCACGTGGTTTAAACTCAATGACAAGTTGGACTATGAATGCCACGATGGATACAAAAGCCAAGATGGGCGCGCAGGTTCAATAGTGTGTAGGAACGATGGTTGGTCTCATAAACCAATATGTTATGGTAAGTACCATTTTTCCAGGTATTTTTTTTTTTCATGACTAACAAAATTAACAAGACGTGTTTAAGATATCCCAGTTTGAACAAATTTGCATTATTTAAAGTCATTTTGGGGGCATCTGGGTCGCTCAGTGGGTTGAACCTCAGACTTTGGCTCAGGTCATGATCTCACAGTTCTCGGGTTTAAGCCCCATGTGGGGCTCTATGCTGACAGTTCAGAGCCTGAAGCCTGCTTCAGATTCTGTGTCTCACTCTCTCTCTCCACCCCTCCCACTCACACTCTGTCTCTCTCTCTCTCAAAAACAAATAATCATCTAAAATTAATTAATTAATTAATTAAGTTTTAAGAAGTCATGATTAAAATCAAGGTGTCTTCTTCTGATTTACTGTAACCTGGGAGAAGAGGGTGTTTGAAAGCCCAAGGACCATTATCTCTCTTTAACACAGTGTTTCCTATGGGCCATATACATGATAGGTTTATAAACAAAGAATAATTTTGTTTGTTATTCTAAATGCACGCTTTCATATTATTTAAAACTGGGTTCTTTGAGTGTATGCTATATGAAAACCAAAATTGTAGTTTCTTACAATTTCCTCAGCTATTTTGCCCATGAGTTTCTGCTTTTACACCTTCTGCCTTGAGTGCTAATTTCTGTAGACCCTGAGAGAAGCTCTTTATTTTAGGAATTTAGCTTATTTTTATTTGGGAATGTCACGAATGTCACAAATTTGACAAATTTGAAGGGATAATTTTACACATTCTTAAATTGAATCAGAATAATCAATAATTTATTAATAGATAGTATAAAGGTTTAATAAGAATAGATAATTGGGTATGATATAAATACTCAGGATGCCTAGAATATGCGTATTTGGCTTTGAACATGGTTCCTTATTTTGTTTCATTTTTCAGTTTGATTTCTGTACTAATATAATATAATCAATATAAATTAAGCTATTTTAATAGTTTCTTAGAAACTGTTAGAAATGTCTCCTAGTGTTCTGGTTGTCCAATTATATTTACATTAAACAAAATACTAATCTTATTTGAGTGCAATTTTAAAAATGTAGCATCAGGGTGTTTTTTTTTTAATGTGAAGAATATGTTTCTGTTTTGGGAGTACAAAATAATATAGCATTTATTTTATAAATGTCAGTTATAAAATCAGATCCAGTGTAAGCAAGTTGACCTTCCAAATACATTTTCAGGGTACATATGTTGCTCTTCAATGCCTTAATATTTCTCAGGGTCCCCTATGAATTTATAGGGCATAGAAAACCTAATATGTAAAATTTTCTGTGGCTCCTCTGTGTAAGCAGTACCCAGCACCTCATTTTTATAAGACACATATAAAATTTACTTTGCCAATGATTAATTTTATATTCTCACCAAATTATTTGAACATTTTTATAGAAATAGAATGCAAGATTCCTGAAATAGAAGATAACTTAAATACTCAGCCCAAAAAAGACAAATATAAAGTCGGAGATGTGTTGAAATTTTTCTGCACACAAAGACTTAAAAGAGTTGGACCAGATTCAGTTCAGTGTTACGACTTTGGATGGTCCCCTAATCTTCCAACATGTAAAGGTGAATATTTATCTTCTAATTGCTACAACAAGAAATAGGATTTTTGAAACCAACATTTTTATGTTTTTGTTTCTCTCACGCTTAATTTTCTGTTGGCTTCAAGTGTGTGTGTCTGTGATCTAATTCATTAAGCCAGGACATGTGTTGGGTAGTAGATATCTCAGATTTTCTTATTTAAGAACTCAATCTCCACTTGTTTCTTGAAATATGTAGTGGTAATAGCCATAGATACGTATATTATGCCTCAGTGTTTGTTACTTATCCTTTTGACTACAATTCCACTGTTAATATTGGACACTTGGTATGGCATGGGCCTTCCCTCAACCTTCATCGAGTGTCTAAACAATATTCAAGCAATGTATAGTTAATTCAGTCCATTCAATCACATGTATGTCTTAACCAAAGTTAAAATATGTTGATAAAATGCTAGCCTCAAATGATGACATTTTTTTCAAACAGTTTTGATAAAATTTTTCCATGGCATATGAATATTGTTAACATTTACATGACCATATTTATTAATTGGTTTGCATACATCTTTAGAAAATCTAGATTATTAAACATGTTTTCTGGGTTTCAATATACTTCCAATATACTAGTTCAGTGTAATTAACAGTACTGGGTTGCGGTGCCTGGGTGGCTCAGTTGGTTGAGCATCTGAATCCTGATTTCAGCTCAGGTCATGATCCCTGGGTCATGGGATCGAGCCCCATGTCGGGTTCCATGCTGAACATATAGAGCCTGCTTAAGATTCTCACTCTCTCTCTTTCTCCTCTCCCTTCTTATCTTCTATCTCTCTTTCTAAAATAATAATTTTGAAAAAAGAACTGGGAAACATGTTTCTTGTTTAAGCACTATTTGTTTTTCATTGCTTAAGAAGACTATAATAAAGTACATTATAAATAATATAAATTAATTAAAGAAAAAACTCCCCATTTTATTGTTTTTTAAGTTGTGAAATAGGTAATTTGATCATTATTTACACATTATTTCTCCTGTAGAGCAAACAAAACAGTGTTCTTCACCTCCTCAACTCCTTAATGGGAAAGTTAAAGAAACACAGAAAAAAAACTATATACACAACGATTTGGTGGAATATGTGTGCAATCCTAGATTTCTGATGAAGGGTTTTAATAAAATTCAGTGTGTTGATGGACAGTGGACAGACTTGCCTATTTGTATTGGTAATGTATAAAATATATTCATATTTAAAATAGACCAACCTTTTATATTTATAGAAACACATAAATTATATTTTATAAGTAAACATATTTTTCTGAACTTTTCACAGAGGTGGAGACTACATGTGGAGATATACCAGAACTTAATTACGGCTACGCTGTTCAGACTTCTAACCCTCCCTATCACCATGGAGATTCAGTGGAGTTCAATTGCAGAGAAGGATTCACAATGATTGGACAGAAATCAATTACATGTATAAGGGGATTATGGACCCAACTTCCTCAGTGCATTGGTGAGAAGACCCTTCTCAAATAGACGGTCAATGAAATGTAATATTTTTATTGTAAAAACTGTATCTGCAAACATAGTTTTGAAATTTAGATATATGCTTGAAAATGTCAGGTCTTAAATTATGATTGCTTATCGTCTACAAAGGAAAAATATAAACTAGCAAAAGAGTTTGATCACCCTTTCTATCCCTGAAATTAACATGGTTTTTAAGTGTGAAGCTAAATTTTACTTACAGTTATTCATATGATTTAAATCTGAGTATTAATCACCAGGAAAATAGAAGCATATTTGCATAAATCCCATTTTTGTTTTACGCGGCACTCTTGTTTCCAGGCCCTGGAAAACAGACAAAGTCAAGAAAGTGCCCACTTGCTACGTCCCTATAGGAATCTTGCCTCTCTCAAAGCTTCTAAGGATCTCTCAGTCTGTTTCAAATGCGGCAGCAAGAAGTTAATGTGCCAAAGGGTGGGTGAGCTGCAGACCCCCTGAGTTCGCAGTATAAGTCAGTCAAAGGAGGCAGTCAGGGTGGGGCCAGGAAACAAACCTGATTGTTGGACTTCACTCTGGTTGATGTATGTGCATCATCCTGACCTTTGGATGACCATGTCTTTGATGACTAGCTGAGAAAATATTGGGGGCCCTGTTCCTTTTTCCCTTGGAATGAGTTCTTTCCTACAGTTTTCTTGGGTCCTACATTCAAAGAGAGTCCTGGATGTCCAATCTTACTTATTCACCAGATGTCTAGGCATTAATTGTTCCAAGGAGAAGGTAGGGCTTAGGCTCATGTTCCATGAGAGCAGAGATTGACACCCGTTTTGTTCATGATGTATTCCCAATATACAAAGGACTGGTGAACATACAGCAGACATTAAATAGGAGTTTGTTGAATGAACCCTTAAGTTTTGTTGCTTTTTAATCCTTACATTTTTGCTAGACACATTCCCACGAGAAGTATTGCCAGTCCTTCAAGACCAAATTTCATCTTTGTCCTCTTCTATCTCCACAAATGATTTCCCCTCATTTTATATGGGGGAAAACCCAAGGTTGTAACAGGCGTGAAAACTCTCAACTTTTCACTCTTATACTAAAACATCTATTTCATTTATTACTCTTTTTAGATCTCAGAGTTTGCCTTTCCAAAGTTAATCTTCGACCTATATTCAAGTTTACCATAATCCACTTTTAACTATCATAGACCTTACTCCAATTTTCTCCTCTCAGTGTTTATTTTGTACCTCTAGCTAGTCTAGCTTTTCACTCTTCTCAAAATGTTTATTTTCTCATAAGAATCAAGGAAATTCTTTCAGAAACCAGTCAATCATAGGACCATGACAACACCCACTACCACTCCTTTTGACTATAGATGAGTTACTATCACCTGAAGAAAACCTTGTTTTGTCTCCCTCAACACTGAGGACAAGCCCTAAAACCAGAATTTATTTTCAGCCTCTAGTGTGTTTTGAATTAGTCCCCTTTGTTTTATTTTTTATTGTATTACAAAATCATTACTTCTTTGGGTACTTATTAAAAAATCCAAAGACCTACATCAATTGATATTTTATCAAATTGACAAATACTCCGGGCTGCATTGAATTTTTGAAGTATGTAGTTGTATAAAAAGTTGTTATACTTGTATTAGAGTCAACAAAATGGACTCTTACAATATTATTGAATTATAGGTTGACCTGATGTACAAAATAGTTTTTCAAAGATTGGAAGAGTATATACAGTAAACAGGTTGTGACTTGAAGCACCCAATTTCTTAGTCCAGGTATTTGTCCCATTTTAGTGATCATGCAAAAGATCTGCCTAAGTGTTCACATTTTACGTAATACATTTTAGATGTGCTTATTAAATTACCATAAGTGAAAAAATATATTCATTTTTTTGAAACACGATATTTAAACTAGCAGCTTCATATATTCTATTTCCACAGATAAATAAGAGACCAAATTTAACCAGGTGATGACTGTTCAGTGTGTAAATCATCCAAAAAAGTGAGCCTCTTAATGCTTTTCTAATCCCCAAAGTGTACAGTGTACATAAATACAGTGTACATAAATACAGTGGGCTGTATTTATTGCAGACATTTTCTCTGAAATTTCAAAACCTGGACACAGGACTTATGTTCAGACATAATAAGTAGCCCATCACATGCAATATGATCAGGAATAACTTGGTTGGTGGGACTTACGGGCATAAATTCTAGTTTCGATATACTATTGAGTCTAAGCTATTGTTCTGCATTAACTGCTTTGATTCTTATAAGTAGTCCTTCCAAGGCAATATTTTCATTTTCTAGCAACAGATGACCTTCAGAAGTGTAAACACAGCTTAACTATACGTGAGGTAAATCCATTGAAGACCGAATTTGATCATAATGAGAACATAACTTACAAATGTAGAGGAAAATTAGAACAGAAACACTCAACGTGCATAAATGGAAGATGGGATCCTGAACTAAACTGCACAGGTAAGCTCTTGTTTATAGTACTTTCAAAATCTTACTCTATTTCCTTCGAACTTGCCAAAGCAGTATTTGGGCATCTTTTTTTTTTTTTTTTTTTTTCAACGTTCATTTATTTTTGGGACAGAGAGAGACAGAGCATGAACGGGGGAGGGGCAGAGAGAGAGGGAGACACAGAATGGGAAACAGGCTCCAGGCTCCGAGCCATCAGCCCAGAACCTGACGCGGGGCTCGAACTCACGGACCGCGAGATCGTGACCTGGCTGAAGTCGGACGCTTAACCGACTGCGCCACCCAGGCACCCCTATTTGGGCATCTTTTAAACATGTTTAGCTATTTATTATTACAAATAACTTTGAAGCCGGAAGGGAATTTAAAAACTAACCAAAACATCATTTCTAGATATTAAGTGCATCAGTGCTTCAGTCAGCTATAAAACAACCCACCCAGAAACTTGATGGCCTCAAATTAACACCCGGTCGGGTATCTTTAAGAAATAGTGATTTGGTTTTCTTTGAGGCTGAGGAGAGCACAAAGATGGCATCCCCTGGTCCACGTTCCCTGAGAGCACCTCGGTGGCCTCCAGATGTGTGGCAAATCTCAAGTCCACCCCTCAGGCTACCGGTCTAAGACAGATAATTAGGCTTTTTCCCCAGAAAGTCTGGGCTGTGTTTCAGGCTGCTTTGTGGTGCCCTGGAGGTAGTGGCCCACCAAGAGTTATCTCTCGGATTGTTGTAGTGTGTTGCAGGCCCCAGAAATGCAAGCCCCTCTGGCCACTAGAGCCTGGGGATCAAGGAGTGTGCCCTCTGTGGGCTGAGCATGCTGGCCAGCTTTAGCGAGGCAGCAGAATGCAGGGCTGGGGCCCGCTCACCGGCTTTGATGAAGCCACAGGAGAGCCCTGGGCTGGAGTGCACCCACTGGTGCCATCAAGGTAGAGGGAAAGTGTAGACATGGCACCTGCCGGAGATTTAGTTGCCAGACCAACCTCTGGTAAAATGTATCAAGAGGAAGTAGAAATTAAGATTATTAGGACAAAAATGCTTAAACAAGCAGATATAGAAGAGAATAAATCCTTGAGAATACATTGAAAAAATATGCCAAGATAATGAAAACAGAAATAAGAAAAAAACTTTTGATTAAATATAAAATAATCCTGCATCTGTCTAAAGATAGAAATAGAAAATATGACCATATTAGTCAGCATGAATGAATTATATTCCGTCAACGATTTCTCTGAATTGAATACAAAGTGTCAGATAATTGGAAGGACTCAGGAGACTTCCCCATGTACAGTCACATAAGGTCTTTAATGAAATAAACGCATGGCAGGAGAAAGCAAAACGTAGGTATCACAGAGAGGTCCAAAAGCCTCCAGGGTTAGTCGCCCAGTCTTCCCTCAGTGGAACAGGACATCTTTGTCTCCAGGTTATGAACTGCCACGATA
Organism: Puma concolor; assembly: GCF_028749965.1. NCBI lineage: Eukaryota > Metazoa > Chordata > Mammalia > Carnivora > Felidae > Puma > Puma concolor. The sequence continues at coordinate 24,942,019 of NC_141683.1, forward strand.
CATGTGAGGCATCTCTGCTTTATGGGAGCTCAAACGCAAGTTTGCAAAGGAATCTTGTATATCTTGCTGGTCATAGAACTAAAGTCAGGCTGTCTAATCCGTTAAACAGGGTGCATTTCATCATCTGTGTATCTCTAAACAGTGTCGGCAACCTAGTCAACAGTATCTCCAGAGAGTTTTGAACTTTAAACAACACACTGTTAATCACTAATGACCATATCTAATTAATGTCTTGGCCAGGACCTGTATCAAATAATTGATCTTTAACTACATGTAATTCTTCCTTTGGCTAATTATTTTCCATTCCACATCTTATAAGGGTTTTAATGCAATCACAATACATGTGATTATAGATAGCTGTAAAAAGATCCTAATATCAGTATTTATTTAGTGCCTGTTACTGAGTGGATGATTCAGTTAGTACATCGTAATGGTTAGAAATAATTAAAAGAAGTTTTACATAAATTATGCACGATTTATCACAGAAGGAATAAAAGGAAGATACTACCATTAAGACCACGTGTGATGTATTAAAGCGCTCTACAAGCTGAAGAGTATCACATGTTTAAGCATAACCTTATTATTTATCGTTTATGATACATTATTATTGGGCTTTCTCTTTAGTATTTTTAACTTCTGATTTTCATCACGAAATCTAATTTTCATATTTGTAGAAGTACAGATGCAGTCATGCCCACCTCCACCTCAGATTCCCAATGCTCACAATATGGCAACGACGGTAAATTATCAGGATGGAGAAAAAGTATCTGTTGTCTGTCAAGACAATTATATAATTCAGGATGCAGAGGAAATCGTGTGCAAGGATGGAAGATGGCAGTCAATACCACACTGCGTTGGTCAGTAATGCATAACTTGCTTTGTAACATTCTTTCAAATGAGGTTAATACTCCCCTGTGCTTTGTGTAAATGAACAAGATAAGGACCTTTCTGTCTATGTATTTCACTTTATCTTGAAACAGTAAATTGCAATCTAAGTATACAAATCAATCGGCATTCTTTCACTTCTACTATGAAAGAAACAGACCAAAACTTTGGGTTACTGTGTAAATACCATAGAAAATTTGTTTGTAAATACCATAGAAAATTTCGCTCGTGATGAACAGGACAAGAATGTGGGGGCAGAGTGAACAAGCAGATACTACTGTAGATTTGATGGAGACATGAGCTTGCAAATTTCAGATATTTTTTAGTTTTTCAGTAATTTAATTTTTCAGATTATCCTTATTTTAAAACCTCAACTAGTATTTGATTACATTTTTCAATTTAAACATTGATCTCTGTTCTTTATACAGAAAAAAGCCCATGTCCTCAACCACCTCAGATAGAACATGGAACCATTAAATCATCTCAATTTTCAGAAGAGATGGACGAAACATTGAAACCTGAGGTTTATGTACATGGCACCAAATTAAATTACATTTGCGAGGATGGTTTCAGGATATCTGGAAAAGATGAGATAACGTGCCACATGGGAAAATGGAGTTCTCCACCTCGGTGTGTAGGTGAGGACAGTATGCAAACCACAATTCTGTTGTCGATATAATCCATTAAGCATAATCAATTGTCATCAAATTCGTGAGAAAGAATCCTTTAGATTTCTAAATATACAAACTCATTTATAGCTAAATATCTAAAATCATTTATATATTTATGTACCTTACCAGCAATTTTGCATAATCAAGTCTATCCTCTTTGTGTTAATTTCATTGACTCATTACAGACTCACTTTGAATTCTGGCAATTGTTTAATGAAAACTAGATGTGTAGTACAACTAAACCTCTCTGTCCGTATACAAACCGCCTATTCATATTCCTACCCATTTATATATGGAACTTGTACTGATTGCTTTGCCATGAGTTTTTATAAATTTCTTTTGTTTTTCCTATAATGTCATTTCTGAGTTCTTACAACACATGGTACATAAGATGATTAATTCTTAATGCTCTTCTTTTTATTATTTGCTATTAGTTTGAGAAACACTGATAGTGTCTTTCATAAATATATTGACATATTTATTTTTTTATTTTTATTATTTAAGTTTTAGTTTAAATTCCAGGTAGTTAACATGCAGTGTGATATTAGTTTCAGTTGTAGGATACGGTGATTCAACACTTCCATACAACACTCGTTGCTCATCACAAGTGCCCTCCTTAATCCCCATCACCTGCTAAACCCATCCTCCCACCCACCTCCCTTCTGGTAACCGTCACATTGTTCTCTATAATTAAGAGTCTGTTTCTTGGTTTGCCTCTCTCCCTCTCCCCCTAAGCCCCCCCTTTGCTCATTTGTTTTGTTTCTTAACTTCCACATATAAGTGAAATCATATGTTATTTATCTTTCTCTGACTTATTTCGCTTAGCATTACATTCTATAGCTCCATCTGTGTCATTGCAAATGGCAAGATTTCTTTCTTTTGTGACTGATTAATATTCCATTGTGTATTTGTACCCCCTCTTCTTTATTCATTCATCTATCAGTGGACACTTGGGCTGCTTCCATATCTCGGCTATTGGAAATAATGCTGCTATAAACATCAAGGCACATGAGTCCCTTTGAAGTAGTATTTTTGTATTCTTTGGGTAAATATCTAGTAGTGCAATTGCTGGATCATAGGGTAGTTCGACGTTTAACTTTTTGAGGAATCTTCACCCTGTTTTCCAGAGTGGCTGCACAAGTTTGCATTCCCACACCAACACTGCAGGAGGGTTTCCCTTTCTCCACATCTTTGCCAACACCTGTTGTTTCTTGTGTGTTGATTTTAGCCTATCTGACAGGTGTGAGGTGATACCCCATTGTAGTTTTGAATTGCATCTCCCTGATGATCAGTGATGTTGAGCATCTCTTTATGTGTCTGTTGGCTGTCTGCATGTCTTCTTTGGATCTATGTCTGTTCTTGTCTTCTGCCCATTTTTAACTGGGTTACGGTTTGGGGGTGTTGAGTTTTATAAGGTCTTTCTATATTTTGGTTACTAACGCTTTATCAGTTACATCATTCACAAATATCTTCTCCCTTTCTGTAGCTTGTCTTTTAGTTTTGTTGATTGTTCCCTTCACTGTACACGAGTGTTTTCTTTTGATGTAATCCCAATACTTTATTTTTGCTTTTGTTTCCCTTGCCTCAGGAAACCTATCTAGAAAGAAGTCGCTATGGCCAATAATGTACTGACATGTTTAGTTTCAAATTCCTACTCAGGTTGTCAACTGGATACATCAGAATGATGGTTTTAGGAAGCATTTGCACACCATCTCCATGATATAATTGCAGATCCTGTGTTATTTTTTTCAAATAAAACTGCCAAATATGGCAACCAATGCATAAAATTAAGTTTCAGTTTTAGTAAAACATGGAGTCATTCTTTCTTTGTCTCTTTCTTTTTTTAGGACTTTCCTGTGAGCCACCACACTTGATTCCACATGGTATTCTATCTCACGTATCAGACAGTTACCAATATGGAGAAGAAGTAACGTACAAATGCACCAAAGGTTTTGAGATTAATGGACCTGCATTCATAAGATGTTTAGGAGGAAAATGGTCCCATCCACCAGAATGCAAAAGTATAGTGTATTTAATTTTACTCTACGATTGATAAATATTCTTAATTCAGAGCATAAATGGTACAAATATGAAACTAGGCAGTAATTCCAGAATTCAACAGGGTATCTCTGGGAAGCTGTGGATTCTAGTAGAGAATTAATAGCCATAGTAATAATAAAAGTGTGACAGCATGAGCCAAATTATTTCACTTTCATGTCACCGTGTGTGCACATTAGACCTCCTGTGATACACATCCTCAGACTTCTCATCTCTGTTCCTGTGTCACAGGTGGTCCCTGCTCATCAATGCCATCATTATTCAATTTACTGTTAGTTTGTCAGTTATCTCCTTGTACGTATAGTTTTCTGAGATATTTGACATGAATAAAGGTAACAGATTTTGACAGAAGTGAAAATACAAATACATAAGGTAGATGGCTTGTATGGGCAAGAAAGAATTTGAATGCAAGAAGTGTGATCTCAAGCATTACATGTATCCATATCTCTTCAGGCTTACGATGTCATCATCCCCATGTTATACTTTGATAAACATAGGACTATTCAATATAATTCAGCAAGACTTCTAACATATTTTTTCAAGGTATAAGAAAAATTTTGCAAGGTATTCATTGGTTCGATGTGTACCTATTGTTCTACATTATAGTTATTAGCCATTATGTATTTTAAAATGTTTACTGAACAAGTACATATTCTTTTTCTTTCAGACACGGATTGTTTTAGCTTACCCGACTTCGGTAATGCCACACCCATAGGCCAGAAGAAGACGTCATATAGGTCAGGAGAAAAAGTGACTTATAAATGTCCAAATAATTACCTTTTGGATGGACCAAATACTATCCAGTGTATTAACAGCGAATGGATAGGAAAGCCAATATGCAGAGGTACTTCAATGAAATTGTGAAACCTATTTGTGAAAACGTCTTAACTAATATAATATGCAATTCCTTCTAACAGCACTTATGAAATGGACATGGATTATTCTTTTAGGCCAGGTCGAAGAAGTTTATGTTTTAACATAAAGGGATATAATTGTGTACTCAGTGGTCAATCTGAAAGCCCAATGGTTCTCAACCTGTGGTCTCTGGAAGAACAGAATCAGCATCTTCTGGGAAATGGTTAGAAATGCAAATGTGAATTCACAGGCTTGCTCAGACCTGCGGTGGCAAAAACTCTGGGGCTGCAACCCTGAAAGTGTCTTAACAATTCCCAAGGGATTCAGTGTATACTCCAGTCTAGGAGCCATACCTATAGCCTGTTATATTTACGTCCACCTGAATCTCACTGGTGAATTATACATTATGCATTGAAATGTCCTTAAGCGTTTGCAAAAAAGAATCATTGAAGGCTGTTTTTGTCAATTATACATTTATTTTTCTGTTATTTTGCCAAGTCTTATAAAATAAAATATATTGCTTTATCTCCTTCAGTCTTATATGTAAATTTCTTAAAATTAGCAGCCTTTCATGACAGATTAACTGTTGATTTAAAATCCTCTTAGAGATCTATTTGGAATCCCATTCGTTGATTTGCTATTCAAAATGACCATTATGTTAGAGATGCGACTTTTTTTCTTTCTATTCAGATATTTCCTGTGGGAATCCACCCAGAGTGAAAAATGCTATTATACGGAATGAGATGTCTAAGTATCTACCTGGTCAGAGGGCACGTTATGAATGCATCATACCTTTTTACCTGGTTGGGGGCAGAGAAGTGACATGTTCAAATGGGAACTGGACACAACCACCTCAGTGCCTAGGTAAAGTGTTTTATTTCCCTTAAAATATTCTCTTTAAATATTAAGCGAATATTTCAGGGACTAAATATGTTAATATAAGTATATAATGAAGTAGTTATTTTGGTTCATTTTTTAATCTCAAATAAAATGATGGTGCTTAAAATCCAGTTTTTTCTTTCAGTGGACTCTATTGTGGATGTATTTATTTTATGAAAGATTTGACCAGATTAGGACAGCTGGAATCATGGAAAATTCTCTCTGTGTTAAGCATTAAGACCCTCGGTTATTTCCTGAGGAATAAATGTATTAACGATACATTGAGGACATTTGACAGCTCTATGAAATTCCACTTGGAGACATGGAATCCGCAGCTAGGGCGTGATCACAGAATTTGATACAAATTTGGGCTTCTTCAGCGTGTGGATTATATTTAAAGGAAGGTTACTAGTTGAGCTCAACCCAGGAATTAGTGTATACTGAAGAAGAAGTCTGAGAACTTGATCATAGGACACTCCAGCATTTAGAGTTTACGAAAGAAGGGGAGCCAACAAAGGAGATATTATAGCCACTTGTTTTTCAAATCCACTTTCGCCTGGCATATATATTTTCCAGTCTTTTACTTTGATCCCACCTATGTTTTCATGTTTAAAGTGAGTTTCTTTAGACGCCAGACGGTTGGTTCTTGTTTATGTGTGCACTCTGCCATTTCAGTCTTTTCACTGAAGTATTTAAACCACTTACACTTAAAGTAGTTTTTGATAGATTAGGGGCTGTGTCAGGCATTTTACTGTTTGTTTTGTGTTTCCTGTTTCTCACTTCCATTTCCTTTCTTCTCATCACTGTAGAATTTTGAAACATCTTAAAATAATATTATTTTGACACCTCTATATTGTTTGGGGGCATATCTCATTGTATAGTTTCATTAGTGGTTGCCCTAATATTAAGATGTACAAAAATCGGGGCGCCTGGATGGCGCAGTCGGTTGGGCGTCCGACTTCAGCCAGGTCACGATCTCGCGGTCCGTGAGTTCGAGCCCCGCGTCAGGCTCTGGGCTGATGGCTCGGAGCCTGGAGCCTGTTTCCGATTCTGTGTCTCCCTCTCTCTCTGCCCCTCCCCCGTTCATGCTCTGTCTCTCTCTGTCCCAAAAATAAATAAACGTTGAAAAAAAAAATTTTTTTTAAAAAAAGATGTACATAGATAGCTTATCACTCCTCCCGGAATTGACATTTTACCACTTCAAGTGAAATGTGGAAACCTTACTTCCATTTAGGTCCATTTATCCTCCCCACATTTTATTTTATTTTACTTTTTTTTTTTTTTTTTTTTTTTAAGTAGGCTTCACAGTCAGCGTGGAACCCATTGTGGGGCTTGAACTCACCACCCTGAGATCAAGACTTGAGCTGAGATCAAGAGTCAGGTGCTTACATGACTAAGACCCTCAGGCACCTCTTACCCTCCCACATTTTAAACATAAATACCTTTTGGGGGGGGTGGGGGGGGATAAATGTTAAGTGTTTCTTCTACATATGTTGAGCACTATAGGAAATGACACAGTGTTGCCCAAACATCCAATATAACAAACTCCTTAGGAAAAAGAATCTATTATATTTACCCTTATTTTTCTCACTTGCCTTGTTCTTTCTTCCTGCATGAAGTCTCAGTCCTCCTTCTGTTATCTTTTCGGTGCTATTTGAAGAATTCCTTTAGCAATTCTTTAAAGATAGATCTGCTGGAGATATTTTCCCCCTTTTCCATTGTCTCAGAACGTCTTTATTTCTCCCTTGTATCCTAAGGATGGCATCACTGGATGTGGCATTCAGAGATGACAGTTTCTTTTCTTCTAGCACTTGAGAGACGTTGTCACTTCTCTCTGGCTCCATGGACACAGATGAGAACCCCACGGACACTTGAACCCTTTTTCCCTTAGAGGCTTGCCTAACTTCTGTGTAGCTGCTTTTGAGATTTTTCCTTTTCTTTAGTTTTCCTCAGTTTGATTTGATGTATCTTGGCTTGAATTTCTTTAGGATTATCCTGTTGGGCTTTTTCAGTATGAATGTTTATGCCTTGTGCCCAACATGGGAAATTTTCAGCCATTATTGTTTGAGGGTTTTTTGTTTGTTTGTTTGTTTGTTTGTTTTCATCTCTAACCCCTTTCTTTTCTCTTTCTGGTTGTCCAGTCTTTTGCTATACTCTTACTGGTCCCTGAAGCCCTGTCCACTTTTGTTTGTTTTCCAAGTGAGTAGTCTGTATTCTATATTCGAGTTTATTTATCCTTCTGTCATCTGTAATCCATGATAGAGCCCATCCAGTGAGGATTTTTAAAAATCCATTATTCTATTTTTCTGTTCTATAATTCCCATTGGATTTTGAAAAACCATCACTAAATAATTCCATTATCTGTGTCATCTCAATGTTGCCATGTGTTGATTATCTTTTCTCTTTTGAGGTTTTCCTGGTCTTTGGCATAATGAGTGATGTTTTTCTCTCTTTTCTTAAAGGTGTATTTATTTTAGGAAAGTGAGCACTCATTCCAGTGTGTGAGCAGGGGAGGGGCAGAGAGAGGGAGAGAGAATCCCAAGCAAGCTCCTCTCTGCCAGCACAGAGCCCAACACAGGGCTCAAACTCACGAACCGTGAGATCGTGACCTGTGTGCAAATCAAGAGTTGGATGCCCAACCCACTGAGCCACCCAGGCACCCCTATAATGAATGATTTTCAGCTGTATTCTAGACATTTGGGATATTATGTTTTAAGGCTCCGGATTTTATTGATATCTCTTATTTATCAGGCCTCCAAAACTGCCAGAGTGCAAGTCCAGACTTCCCACTTGGCCTCCACTGACACCATGGAAAGTGGAGAGGCGTCTTGTTCCCTGAGTGTGGATAGAAGTCTGGGCACACCACGTGGCCTGTGTTGATCACTGTTGATCTCTGAGCAACACGTGGAGAGGAATGGTCAAGGTTTCTTGATGATGTTTTTTCGGAGTTATTCGAATACTGTAAAAAATACTTCTGTCTTGTTAGAATACTCCTTTCCTGGGCCTTTGGCTAAAGAGAGCAGGAAATTCTTGGAATTTTTTTTTTTTTTTCCATGAACTTGATATTGTTTCTGGATTCCAGTCTTCTTCAGTGCTCAGTCCAGGATCCATAGAAGAGACAGTGAAAACCCAAACTCATTACAGTGTAATTCTTTGAATCCCAAGGTCTCTGATTAGATCGATATCTACTCTGCACCTTCCATAATCCCTTTTATTGTTTTTTATGATACGTTCAGGGTTTTTAGTTTTACTTAGCAAAGGGATTAGCAGAAATGTTTCTACCTCACCTTGTCCAGAATAGGAGGCCAACAATTCCCTTTCACATTATACAAATTTGTAATTCTTTGAGTTAATTAAAGCTGATGTTTCTTTTGTAATAACAATGAAAGTCAATACACAGTGACTTGAGATCCAATAGACACTACAATATGTTGCAACTAATGAGCAAATTTCTTTGTGTATATTAGCTCTCCATCTGTCTGGCATTTATTCACTAGGGAAAATGTTTTTTAATACCAGAATACTGCAAAGCAGACAATTTGTTAATGCTTTGTGTGTGCTTTCATGTGAGATGAAAGGAAGTGCTTAAAAGTGTTCTTCTCAGTTTAAGTGATTAGAATTTCTCCAGTGAATCATTTCTGTCAGCAGAAGTCACAAGTCTTGATGTTGTATATTATGCTATATTTTTATTTGCTTTACTTCACCCTGTTTTTCTTTGGATGTTCAATAAATCAAATAATGTTCTTTTTTAGACCCTAAAGAAAAATGTGGGCCCCCTCCGGCTATTGACAATGGAGACATGACCACATTCCCAACATCAGAATATGCTCCAGGGTCATCAGTTGAGTACCAGTGCCAGTCCTTGTATGTGCTTGAGGGAAGCAAGGTCATCACATGCAGATATGGACAGTGGTCGGAACCGCCGAAGTGCTTGGGTAAATATCTTAATACTCACCTGGATCCTGGGAAAATCACTATAACGAGAAAGGTGTTTTGCTTTATTAACAGAATATTCATGGATTAACCACAATCATTCTATCAAATGTTTGACTACCAAATATTAATATGTGAAGAAATAAAACTAGAAAAAAAGTCTTATTCAAGCAACCACAGCAACAAAATATTCTTTAATGAAAGCTCTTCCTATTGTTATTGACATGATGCATCTTTCACTATAACATTTAATTAGCACACCTTAAACACAGTACCTCATTTTTACATCGTTAATCATTTAAAATGATTTACATCTATGTGATGGGTTTTCAATGAACTGGTTGGAAAAGGTTTTGAGAACAAAGCCCTGGACCAGTGCAGACAATTCTACTTTGCAAGTCTGAAATTCTGTGGAAAATATTTGTTTACTACTTAATGCTTATGTTCATTTTTTTTAAATCTTCAGATGTTTGTATGGTATCAGAAGAAACCATGAGAAAACATAACATACAATTAGGATGGTCTTCTAAGAAAAAGAGATATTTCCAAACAAGGGAAACTGTTCAATTTCAATGTAATCCTGGATATCGTAAACAGACATCACAACAAACATTACGAGCAACCTGTTGGGACGGGAAACTGACCTATCCTGTTTGTGTATAAAATATGGTTAAGATGCAGTCCTAAAATTAAAACATGTACATTTATCCAAAATTTTCATGCTTATTTTGTCAGGTATTGTTAAACTCCTTTATATTCATAATCAGAATTTGTGTTAACTATTTCATGGTTGATGTAATTATAATCTGAGAAGTGAATAAATCACTTCTTAAAAGCACTTCATTAAAACTTGGCAAACCAAAATGCTTTGTGTCCTATTAAAAAAATATCTATGACAAGAAATGAGATTCAATCACTTCAGTGACGACTTCTATGCATCCTTCTCCCACCTTTCTCAAATCTTCCTCGGTAACTTCTGAGGCTTCCTGAGACCGTCCCTTTGGGAGGAAATGGGAGAAAAGGCTTTTCCATCTTCCAAATAATTTCACTTCAGAAACACTTCAAAACCTAACTATGTCATACCTATGTTAACACGATGTAAGTAGGTATTACTTACTTTTGCTTATCTATCAAAAGACAGATATACCAAAAAATAATGGAATACATGATCTCCTACAACATAACTCTCTAGCCCAATAAAAATTAAAGAAAGAATAAAGGGAGATTAGAATCGAACTGGGTACATAACTATGATAACATGACATGAAAACTAACAAAAAATCTGATGTCAAGTGTAAACACACACAGTGTGCTTTGAACACTGAATAAATATTTATAAAACAAAGATTGTCAGGAAGCACAATAAAAAATTGACAGCAGAATTTAGAGAAACTAGGGTTAAGAGTAGCTGTTTAACTTCTTAATACTAACCTGCATTCTGCATTGTATCTGTCTGTAATATACATCACCTTTGAACCACAAGAATATGTTGTTTTATTTATTTTTTTTTTTTAATTTTTTTTCAACGTTTATTTATTTTTGGGACAGAGAGAGACAGAGCATGAACGGGCGAGGGGCAGAGAGAGAGGGAGACACAGAATCGAAAACAGGCTCCAGGCTCTGAGCCATCAGCCCAGAGCCCGATGCGGGGCTCGAAATCACGGACCGCGAGATCGTGACCTGGCTGAAGTCGGACGCTTAACCGACTGCGCCACCCAGGCGCCCCAAGAATATGTTGTTTTAAAATAAAGATAAAGTAAGGCAATACATGTTGAGAACTATGAAGACCTCTTTGGTAAAGATGTTCAAATCTAATGACATCTCCACGATTTTGTTGGTATAGAGAGTTTTGAACACATTCAACCACAAGAGTCTGAAATGCAATTTTTAAATTCATACATTTCAAACAACATAAACAGTTAAAAATCAGTTGACCGAAAACATTTTTAACTTCTACAAAAACATGAAATTTTTAGGATGAAAATAAAGATATAATCAAGGTAAAAGTATTTTTTTTAATATATGAAATTTATTGTGAAATTGGTTTCCATACAACACCCAGTGCTCATCCAAGGTAAAAGTATCTTAAGGTGATAGCTTCTTCCTTCATTTGCATCAAATCAAGTGGTATTCTCAGAATGAGAAACCAGGCTGTCTCTACTGGAGCCGATTTATCTAAATCTGAATCACAAATGACAGTTTTCTCACATTTAAAGGAATAGTGTTACAATCCACAAGTTATCTTTGCTGTCAATACTGGTGTATATACTATTTCTCCAGAACCTTTCACCCAAAGCTTGTGGAATGTATGTATGACACTTGCCTTGTAACCAATATGGCCTATACCCAATTATTTTCATTTTTGGCTGCGAAATAGCAACTTTTAAGATTAATTCTAATATTTTTCTGCATTTATTGCCATTCCCGTGTAAAGATGAGTGTTGATTTGCCAACTCCTTAATACTTTTACCTAAAAAGATTTGATAAATCTTTATATTTGCTCTTTAATTTCCAATTTTTGGAGTAAGGACTTGATAAAGCCACCTTCTGATGGCTTTAGAGATATTTTTTCTTTTTCTTTTTCTTTTTTTAAATGTTGTATCAGTGGGGAGCCTGGGTAGCTCAGTTGGTTGAGCATCTGACCAGATTTTGGCTCAGTTCATGATCCCAGGGTCATGGGATTGAGCCCTGGGCTCCAGCTCAGCCTCTGTGCTGAGTGTGGAGCCTGTTTAAGATTCTTGCTCTCTCTCCCTTTGCCCCTCTTCCACCCATTGAGTTCTCACTCTCAAAAAAAAAAAAAAAATAATAATAATAATAATAAATTTAAAATTTTAACAAAATAATAAATGTATCAGCATGAATTCATGAATTTTTATTTATTCAACTGTCACAATTAAATATAGTCATTATTTCTGAAGCTCAAATTATCCCCAATTTGGCTAGTGAGAGCCTCTTGAAATGAGCTCCTTATTGCCTTGTTGTACCCCATTATTCTTTGAGCATTTCTCTTCTTTTTAGTACAACATGATGTTCCAGGCTTGCTGTATACTTCCCTGCCCAATACCTGTAAGCATACATGTTTCCAAAAAGGTCTGAATCTTTTTTTTTTAATGTTTATTTATTTTTGAGAGAGAGAGAGAGAGAGAGAGAGAGAGATAGGGCATGAGTGGGGGAGGGGCAGAGAGAGAGGGAGACACAGAATCTAAAACAGGCTCCAGGCTCTGAGCAGTTAGCACAGAGCCAGACGCAGGGCGTGAACCCATGAACCACAGGATTGTGACCTGAGTGGAGGTCGGACACTTAACCAACTGAGCCACCCAGGCACCCGTGATTCTTTTTACTGGGAAATAGTGTTTAGAATCCAACTATTGTGCCCTTGGTACTAAATAGGAATATTTTAGAATAAGAACTTGATAATAGTGACCTTCTGATAGCTTTACATATATACACATTTTTAAAATTTTTTTTTAATGTTTATTTATTTTTGAGAGAGACAGAAATAGAATGCAAGTGGGTTGGGGCAGAGACAGGGGGAGACACAGAATCTGAAGCAGGCTCCAGGCTCTGAGCTGCCAACCCACAGCCCAACGCGGGACGTGAACTCAGAGCAGCGAGATCATGACCTGAGCTGAAGTCAGATGCTCCACCGACTGAGCCACCCAGGCGCCCCATATATATATATTATTTATTTTTTTTTTTTTTAATTTTTTTTTAAATGTATCACCGGGGCACCTGGGTGGCTCAGTCAATGGAGCATCCAACAGGATTTTGGCTCAGGTCATGGGATCGAGCCCAGGGCTCGAGCTCTGGTCTGTGCGCTGAGTGTGCTTAAGATTCTTTCTCTCTTTCCATTTGCCCCACTCTCCCCACCGAGCTCTCCTCTCTCTCAAAATAATAAATAAATAAATAAATAAATAAATAAATAAATAAATAAATAATCCACATGGATTCCTGAATTGTTATTATTCAATTTGTCATAATTAATTCTAGGCATTGTCTTTGAAGCTCAAATTATCCCCAATTTGGCTAGTTGAGAGCCTCTTGAAACTAGCTGCTGATTGCTTTGTTATACCCCATTATTCTTTGAGCATTTCTTAAGACAACATGATGTTCCAGGCTCGCTGGGTATTTCCCTGCCCAATGCCTGTAAGCATACACCTTTCCAAAGGGGTCTGATTCCTTTTACTGGGAAATAGTGTTTAGAGCCCAAGAATTGTACCATCCTGTGAAGAGAATTATGTTGGAATAGAAATGTTCAACACTGTGGAAACGACTTTAAATGTCTTTTGGCTTGTCAGAAGACTGAACTAGAAGTGAAATTTAGAATTCATTTGCTCCTATTGGATCTTACAATTCAAGTTTAATAACACAGGGTTAAAAAACTTTCTAATACATTTTCTGTCTCTTCTCTTTACTCACGTATTCTTATGTTTCAACATTTGCAAAAATAATACAAAAAGTTTAATGCAAACATTACTACTACCAAGTAAACTGCTGAATGAAGGTTACAATGTCTTTGCATTTATTTTGCCCCGGGATGTTCAACTCTGAATGTAAGTACTCTCTTCCAAAATGACTTCAAATAATCCTTATCTCTGATTGGTTCACTTCCCAACTTAATACAGTTTTACATTTATTTGCATTCATATTTTAATTTTAAATCATGCTTCTTCCTCTATTAAGCTAAACTTTTTAGATATGAAAAACAGCTACATGTTTCAAAAGTCAAAGTCACATGACAAGGCTCTCTGAAGAGTAAGCTTTTTCCATCATTTATCTGTTTCCTCATTTAATAAAGTTATATTTTTATTAGTTTCTGTCGTCCTCCCAGTGTTTATTAATCTCCTTTTTTCAATATATAGAAGGGAGGTGATTTTACACATTTATCTGTACCTTGCTGTTTTCGTATTTATCATTCTAATCTTCTCTTGAATAGCCTTCCTCAGCTCCCTGCACAGAGGCTGCCTCAGTAGCTTTGCTGCGGTAGACACTGGTCACCATCACAGTCCGGATCAAGCGTCTCCACATGTGGCTGCGTTGGGAACCAAAAGGGAAAAGGCTGTCTGGCACTGCCCTCCTCTGGGCTCCTCTGACCTTGGCCTTGTCGCTGGGGTGCTTGAGAATAAAGGCCTCCTAGGTCAGAAGGGTAGGAGGAGCCCAAGTTGCGCCTGGCCCCAGGCCACGTTAGGGGCCCTTGTGAGAATCCTGGTGGCGGGCAGACACTGGGAGACCTAATCTTTGGACGCCCAGTGTGAAATCCTCCTTTGTGTAACTGTGTCAGCGAACGAGCAATTAGTATTTATTTCTTGGTGGATGGACACTCTGCCCTTAACCGTTCCCATACGCAAAAATTAACCTAGTAGGAGCCAAGACCCCAGGTCTTTAAATCCATGCCTCCAGGGCACACAGCAGTCCCTTTCAGGGAAACCCAAGACTTCACACCTGTCAGAGTTTTGAAAAATATGACTGCAAATTTGCAAAACACTGTGTAACACATCACACTCATTACCTCAATCGTTTCTCATGGAAACCCCATGACGTAAGTACTCCATCCACATCTTTCAGAGAATGCAAGAGTTTTAGAATAAGCCGTTGGCCCAGGATCACATTGCTAGGGAGAAGCCAAGCCATAACCTGACCCTAATCTGGCTCACAGATTTTTTTTTTTTAATAAGCAACGTGAATAATTTAGTTAGTTTTGGAAACCCCTCCCTCCCCAAATAACACCTGACGCAAAATGCAATAACGCTTTGCAAAAGTTACCTACAGGGGGTCAAAAATATTTTAAAACAGATTTGAAGATTGTTTGTAGTGTTTTTACTCATAACATGAGGCGCAAACCTTGGGCGAGGGCGGATTCCCCGAATTGCTATCACCCCATGTAAATTTAAAACAGAAGAGAAAATTCGGAGACTTCCTAGCGTGCAATTAATTGCAAAGACAAAGCCCTTAAGAAAACCATTCGAGAGGGCTACGAAACGAATAAAACACAACGGTCAATTACTTCTGTGGGGCTGAATTAAACTGAAGGGAAGTCACGACGCCCTAACGCTTACTGAGCGGCAATAGACAGAGGCACCTTAGCCACCGCGGGACCCCTGCAGGCGTGCAGGAGCCAGCCAGTCGCGCAGGCGCAGGGCCGCAGCGGGAATCCGCCCCGCCTTCCCCGGGCCCCGCCTCCCCACTTCAGTTCCGGGTCCTGTCAGTAGGGGCGGCCGCGGTCTGTGCAGCGGCCAAAGCCGCGAAGCTGCGCGGCCCGGGTTTCCAGCCGGGTCTCTTTCCCGGCCGGGCCCCAGCATGGCTGCCGCCAGGGCTGCGGGTGGGGACGGTGCCGCGTTGTCGCGTTCCTGACGGCCCCTGGCGTCTGTGCTCTCCTTCTCTTCCCCAGGCCACTCCAGCAGACATGTTTGCCAAGGCCTTTCGGGTCAAGTCCAACACGGCCATCAAGGGGTCGGACAGGTGAGGGAGAGAAGGGCCCTGTCCCGCCCACCAGGACACCCAGCCATTTCTCCATCCCGGCTGGCCCACAGCCCTTTTGGACTAGCTCAGCCGACCCGGGGTGGAGGCCGAGGGGTCCAGCGGGGGAAGGGACCCCAGGGGACCAGGCTGGAATAGACATGTTTTGAGGGTGAAGAGGGAGAGGAGGCCTGATTTATCTCCCAGGCTATCTTTTGGATATTGTAGTTCGTTTAAAGGAAAACGTAATTCAATCAGCGCTTACTGACTGCGATCTATAGAAGGTATTGCGGAGGGCGCCAAAAAAGAAAGAAAGGAAAGAAGGAAGGAAGAAAGACAGACGGACAGGGTGCCACTCTCCTAAGAGCTTAGAGTCCCTGAGGAGAAATCAGATGGGGAACCGAGAACTACAACGATAGGAGGAAAAGTGTCTAGTGATTACTTCTGGCAGGAGAGACAGACAGATGGAGGGAGAGGTGAGGGAGAATTAAGGGACATGTTTTGAGGAGAACCGTATCTGTTCAGACAGTGTCGCAAACGCAGATAGCACGTTGCGAATTTTGGACCCCGTGTTCTATAGTTGTCACTCTTGGTGCCCTGGTATAGCTTTTTAACCATCTGGACAGGTTTGCCAAGCATAGAGAGAAGGGAGTGGGTGCGAAGGCTAGGCATAGAGGCAGGAAGGCAGGGCTGAATTTCCAAAGTCAGGCTAACTTGGTTACTGCCTGGATCTCAGTTTCCCTCTTTCTTCGTAAAATGGAAAGTCTTGCCCCCAAGAATATGTGACAATAGAGGAGACATGGGATGTGAAAGAGAATAGGATGTTTTGGAAGAGTGTACGAGAGTAGGGCATCATAAAGCAGTTTTTCCTTGGCCCCTTGATTTGATAGTAAGTCCTTCCGAATCCTTTGCATTTCTCAAAATGCATCCAGGCACGATTCATCCCACTCATTGGTTTGCTTTCTGCAGGAGAAAGCTTCGGGCTGATGTGATGGCTGCTTTCCCCACTCTAGGAACAGATCAGGTCTCTGTGTTGG
The DNA here is from genome assembly GCF_028749965.1 of Puma concolor. Taxonomy (NCBI): domain Eukaryota; kingdom Metazoa; phylum Chordata; class Mammalia; order Carnivora; family Felidae; genus Puma; species Puma concolor. Next base: position 24,958,793 of record NC_141683.1, read on the forward strand.
TACCTCACAGGTACCAAAGGAGGAGCTCAACACTGTGAAACTGTATGCTCACAGAGGGGATGCAGTGACTGTGTACGTGAGCGGTGGTAACCCCATCCTGTTCGAAGTGGAGAAAAATCTGTACCCGACAGGTATGGCAACAGGATGGACATGGCCATTACTGTGATCCTTGCCTGGCATCCGTTTCTCCTTATTTCTTTCATTCACCTGTCTTACTCAAAGCAGTAAGTGCCAAATCTCCCAGTACCATCCGTAAGAATCGTTTCGGGCCCAGTGTCCCTAGAATTGGGTCTTTCAAGGTCGAAACTTACTGCCGTAGGAGGGGGAATGAAAGGGCCAATACAGAAAGAGCGCGGTTGCCAAGAGATATTCTGAGATGAAGGAACAGTAGTTCCTAGTGGGTTAACTCGGGATGGAGCAGGGGTCTCGAAAAGGGTGGCATTTCAGGACATGTAGGAAATACGTCTTAAAACGATGGCTGGCAGGATTTTCTTTAGAGACTGAAAAGATCCTGTGATAGGAAAGAAGCTGGGTTAATGAAACCACGTACCCAGCGGTCTTAGTGATGTACTCCCATCGAGATACCTCACAGGGTTTCTTCCTTCGGCTCTATCTGGCTCTCAGGATCCTTTGCTTTCTCTCCTTGTGACAGAACTCAGACATCTAGGGTCCTTTTGTCTCTAGCTGCTGACACCTGCTTTGTCACTGGGGCTTTTCTTGCCCGAAGCTGGGCTGCAGCAGCGTAGGGCAGTCTCCTTGGGCCGCTCCTGCCCCCACCCCACTTTGCTGCTATAGGGACACAGGAGGCGCTTTTTGATCTAAGGGTTTTTACCACTAATCACTATGAAAACAGAGGGAATACAAATAATAAACATGCGGAAATTTCCAAATTGTTTACAGGCTGGTGCCCTGTTCTTAGTCTACTTGTTTCTGAGGTCACAAATGGAATCCTCCTCGGTGTTTGTCCCCGCTTTTACCTGCTGTGCCCATTTCTACAACTACAATCAGGTGGAATGATGGGGTCTCCCAGTCTCAGGTGACATCCAGGTTTTTAAGAATCTACCTTCTTCATTCCAATAGCAAAGCCTGTGGGCCCACTGCCTCCCTGTTATTTCCTAAGCATACCCACAGAAGATTTCCGTAGTCACTGAGGAGAGAGCTTTAAAGACAAGAGAGTGATTACCATTTATAATTTTTAAAAATTATATTCACATGTACTTTTGTATATGTGTATACTTTTTCAATTTTTAGTAGTTTTACCACCTTCACAAGTGTGGAAATTCTTGGTGATATCCTAATATTTATCCTTCCATATGTCCATTTTATATGGCTGTATAATGGTATAAATATGTTTATGTGGTTTGTAAGCATTTTTATGTATATTTGTAATCGCTTATATTGCGATTATTAAAAGATGAAAAGGTATATTAGAAAAAAGAAGAATCTGCCTATTTTAAGAAGGAAACCCCTAGAAACCAGGGCTACACTGTATGTTAACTAACTTGAATTTAAATAAATACATTTAAATTTGAACAAAAACACACAAAAACCAGAATGAACCCTCAATGGGCCTCACAGCCTCTTCTCTAGCTTTGAGCTGAGTTCCTTTACTGTCCCTGAATTAAAGTGGCCTTCGCGTTTGGCTTTGCCAGTGCCCCAGGGGATTGACTTTTTGGCAATAAATCTGTGTCTCTTTTTGGGCAGTGTATGCCTTGTGGTCCTATCCTGACCTTCTCCCAGCTTTCACGACGTGGCCTCCGGTGCTTGAAAAACTGGTGGGGGGAGCAGGTAAGAAGATTTCCCTATATTCTGGCTATCGACTGAAACCCGCTTAGGAAGGACCGACTACTCCAATAAATGTACCCGCTTCCTGCGTTCATATGGTTGAAAAATGGAATTTTTCCCCCGTTTGCATTTCATCTCTCTCTTGACTGCTTCCGTGAGGTCCCTGGGCCTCTACGACGCTGTTGAAAGGCTTCAGTCAGCTTTCTACTTTGTACTTCAATGAGAAAATAGTTTGTGAACTGCCGTATGCTGTCCTTTAAGTCAGTAGGCTAAATTTGGGAAACCAGAATAAGATAGGTCATGGAACTGGCCTTGGTGCTTCAGTTGGACCACTAGCCCCCCTAGGGAAATGCTGTGATACTCAGGTTGCCGTGTTTTAATTTTCATTATCAATAACCTAGCTGATACCTGATAAAGGTTTGTAGGTTGAGTGAACGAATAAATGATGAAGTAGAACTTGGAATTGTTTAGAGGCAGAATACAGGTTGTGATGCATTTGTTTCGTTTGCTGCAGATTTGATGCTGCCAGGACTCGTGGTGCCCCCTGCTGGTCTGCCTCAGGTACAGAAGGGTGACCTCTGTGCCATTGCCTTGCTGGGGAACAGGTACTGTGTCAGTCCGCTGTGCCTTTGGGGGAAAAGCTTGGGTAAAACTGGGGGAAGATTTGAGAAATGACAGCTTCCAATGCATATGGATAAAGGATTACACGAGAAAAAAACAAACAGGTTTTCCTGGAGTGGGCCACTGGGGCCTTGGCCCTGAGCCTGTGGAGGTGTCTTTATATCTGGGCCAAGTGTATTTGCTGCTGCTGATTTTTTTTTTTTCTAGTAATTTTACATTTACGGAAGAGTTGCAAAGATAGTGTAGAGTTCTTATCCAGCTTCCTGTAACGATAACGTTTTTTATAACCAGAGTACAGGTATCAAAAGTAAGGAATTAACATTGGCACAGCCCTATGAATACAATTGTAGACTTCATTCATATTCCCCCAGTTTTTCCATGAAATGTCTTTCCATACCACTTTGCATGTAAATGTTGTCTTAGTCTCTGGTCTGTGTCATTTTCTTGGTCTTTCTTGGTCTGTCATTGCCTTAACACCTTTTTCTTCATCATCTACATCATCATCCTCTCTTTTAATTCTGTTTTTCATTATTTATTTTTGAAAAGGAGAGGATGTCAGTGGGCAGAGGCAGAGAGAGAGAGAGAGAGAGAGAGAGAGAGAGAGAGAGAGAATCCCCCGACATGGGACTCAATCCATGTGCCCCGGGATCATGACCTGAGCTGTAACCAAGAGTCAGACGCTTAACTGACTGAGCCACCCAGATGCTCCTAAGTTATTTGGATAGTTTTCTTGAGATACATTTTACATGCTACAAAATTCACTAACTCCAAAGCTACATTTCGGTGGTTTGTAGTGTATTTTTACAGAGTTGTTCAACCTTCAAACATAAATAAGGAAGCATTCATAGGAACAGTTCCGAAAAATCAAAAGCCCCCTCACCTCACAAACCTTTTCTCCTAGAAGTAACCGTATCATTTGATGCATACATCCTTGTCACCCTTCTTGAATACATGTATATGTGTGCTTATGAAAACGTACAATTTTGTTGTGTATGGTTAAAAATACAACCAAATGGAATTATGCTTTATCTGTATTGTTTTTCCACTTAAGATCGTGGGGACATTTTCCAGGTCAGCAAGCTCAGGGACGCTGAGCCTTCTTACCTGCTGTGTGGTGATGGAAGAGGTCCTCTCCGAGTGGACCTTGTGGTCACCTCCAGTGTGTCTTCATCACAAACAATATCTTTTTTTTTTTCTTAACGTAATTTGTTGTCAAATTGGCTACATACAGTGTGTACCGTGTGCTCTTGGTTTTGGGGGTAGATTCCCATCGTTGATTGCTTACATACAATACCCAGTGCTCATGCCAACAGTTGCCCTCCTCAGTGCCCATCACCCATTTTCCCCTTTCCCCAGCCCCCTCCCATCAACCCTCCATTTGATCTCTGTATTTAAGGGGCGCCTGGGTGGCGCAGTCGGTTAAGCGTCCGACTTCAGCCAGGTCACGATCTCGCGGTCCGGGAGTTCGAGCCCCGCGTCAGGCTCTGGGCTGATGGCTCAGAGCCTGGAGCCTGTTTCCGGTTCTGTGTCTCCCTCTCTCTCTGCCCCTCCCCCGTTCATGCTCTGTCTCTCTCTGTCCCAAAAATAAATAAACGTTGATCTCTGTATTTAAGAGTCTCTAATGGTTTGCCTCCCTCACTCTTTGTTTGTAACTATTTTTCCCCTTCCCTTCCCCAATGGTCTTCTGTTAAGTTTCTCAAGGTCCACACGAGTGAATATACATATATATACATATATATGTGTATATATATATATATATTTCTCTTATCCATTCATCAGCTGATAGACATTTAAGCTCTTTCCATGATTTGGCTATGTTGAAAGCTCTGTTGTAAACATTGGGGTCCATGTAACCCTATGAATCAGCACTCCTGTATCCTTTGGATAAATTCCTAGTAGCGCTATTGCTGGGTTGTAGGGTTGTTCTATTGTTAATGTTTTGTGGAACCTCCACATTGTTTTCCAGAGTGGCTGCACCAGTTGGCGTTCCCACCAACAGTGCAAGAGGGTTCCCATTTCTCCATATCCTCGCCAGCATCTGTTGTTTCCTGAGTTGTTAATTTTAGCCACGCTGATGGGTGTGAGGTGGTATCTCATTGTGGTTTTGATTTGTATTTCCCTGATGATGAGTGGTGGTGAGCATCTTTTCATGTGTCTGTTGGCTATCTGGATGTCTTCTTTGGGAAAAGTGTCTATTCATGTTTTCCTTCCATTTCTTCACTGGATTATTTGTTTTTTAGGTGTTGAGTTTGGTAAGTTCTTTATAGATTTTGGATACTAATCCTTTATTCAATATGTCATTTGCAGATATCTTCTCCCATTCCATTGGTTGCCTTTTCATTTGTTGATCGTTTCCTTTGCAGTGCAGAAGGTGTTTATCTTGATGAGGTCCCCGTAGTTCATTTTTGCTTTTAATTCCATTGCCTTTGGAGATGTGTTGAGCAAGAAATTGCTGCGACTGAGATCAGAGAGGTTGTTGGCTGCTTTCTCCTCTAAGGTTTTGATGGTTTCCTGTCTCACATTTAGGTCTTTCACCCATTTTGAGTTTATTTTTGTGTATGATGTAACCAAGTGGTCCAGTTTCATTCTTCTACGTGTTGCTATCCAGTTCTTGCAGCACCATTTGCTAAAGAGACTGTCTTTTTTCCATTGGATATTGTCTCCTGCTTTGCCAAAGATTAGTTGGCCATACATTTGTGGGTCTTATTCTGGGTTCTGTATTACATTTGTCTATGTGTCTGTTTTTGTGCCGATACCTGGTCTTGATGATTACAGCTTTGCAGTAGAGGCTAAAGTCTGGGATTGTAATGACTCCCACTTTGGTTTTCTTTTTCAATATTACTTGGGCTGCTCAGGGTCTTTTGTGGTTCCATACAAATTTGCTCTGAGAAGAATGCTGGTGCAATTTTGATTGGGATGGCATTGAATGTGTACATTGCTTTGGGTAGTGTTGACATTTTAACAATATTTATTCCTCTAATCCATGAGGATGGAATGTTTTTCCATTTCTTTGTGTCTCGTTCAGTTTCCTTCATACATTTTCTATAGTTTTCAACATACAGGTCTTTTACATCTTTGGTTAGGTTCATTCCTAGGTATTTTATGGTTCTTGGTGCAATTGTAAATGGGATTAATTTCTTGATTTCTCTTTCTGTTGATTCATTATTGGTGTATAGAAATGCAACTGATTTCTGTGTATTGATTTTGTACCCTGTGACTTTGCTGCCTTTATGTATCAGTTTTAGCGGCCTTTTGGTGGAGTCTTTCGGGTTTTCCATATAGAGTATCATGTCCTCTGTAAAAAGTGAAAGTTTCCCTCTTCTTTGCCAGTTTTGATGCCTTTTATTTCATTTTGTTGTCTGATTGCTGAAGCTAGGACTTCCACAACTTAGTTAAACAATAGTGGTAAGAGTGGACATCCCTGTCGTGTTCCTAATCTTTGGGCTGGTGGGAGGGGTGGAGGAGATCTCCATCCATCCCCCCCCCACCCGCCCTCTGGTAACCAACAGGTTTTTCTCTATACTTAAGTGTCTGTTTTTTTCTTTTTCTTTTTCCCACTTTGTTTTGTTTCTTAAATTCCACATATGAGTGAAATCATATATATTTTTCTTTCTGTGACTGATTTATGTCACTTAGCAATTATACTCTGTAGCACTATCCATGTCATTTCAAATGGCAAGATTTCATTCTTTTTTTATGGCTGGGAAATGTTCCATTATGTGTGTGTGTGTGTGTGTGTGTGTGTGTGTGTGTGTGTGTGTGTGTATTATAAATATATATGTATGTCATACATGTATATGTATTCCATTATATGTATGTGTATGTATACCATATGTGAATGTATGTATCTATGTTATGTGTATACCACCCTCTCTTTATCCATTTGTCAGTCACTAGACATTTGGGCTATTTCCATAATTTGGCTGTTGTTGCTACTATAAACATTGGGGTGCATGTATCCGTTTGAATTAGTATTTTTATATCCTTTGGGTAGATACCTCGTAGTACAGTTGCTAGATTGTAGGGTAATTCTATTTTTAACTTTTTGAGAGACCTCCCTACTGTTTTCCAGAGTGGCTGCTCCAGTTCGCATTCTCACCAACATTGCCAGAGGATTTCCCTCTCTCCACATCTTCACCAATACCTGTTGTTTTCTGTGTTGTTTATGTTAGCCATTCCGACAGGTGTGCGGTGATACGTCATTGTAGTTTTGAGTTGTACTTCCCTGATGTTGAGAGATGTCGAGCATCTTTTTATGTGTCTGTTAGCCATCTGGATGTGTTCTCCGGAAAAAGGCGTATTCATGTCTTCTGCCCGTTTCTTAACTGGATTATTTGTTGTTTGGGTGTTAAGTTTATATCTTGTTGTTGGGTGTTGAGTTCCTTATATGTTTTAAATATTAATCTTATGAAATTTTAAAAGATTGGAATTATTGAGAGTACATCTCAGACCAAACAACGTTAAGCAATAAATCAGTTTAAAAGATAACTAGAAGAACCCCAAGTTACCAGAAATCGACACTTTAGAAGACAATCTTTTAAAAAATTAAAGCAGGACTTCTAGCTTCTGTGGTGTGATGAGCTTGGTGAACTCACTGAGCTTACTGAGGACATTAAGAAATAGACTCACACATTTCCAGTTGCCTGATTTAAGACAAAAGTCAGAGTGAAGCAGTGTAGTAGGAAAGCGGTGATATTTTCAGTAAATATTGCCCGAACAGTTGGATAGCTATATTTTAAAAGTACGTCTGTCGCTCTTAGTACCAGATACCATACACAAAAGTCAAATGAGTTGTAAATGTGAAAGAGAAAACAATGCTTTTAGGGGAAAACATTATTGCATCCTAGGACTAGGCAAGGATGTCTTAAATACGACACGAAAGGTACTAATCCAAACGGGAAACAATTTTAAATTTAATTCAATTTTAAAATTAAGAAAACCTCTTTAAGTTTGTTTATTTATTTTGAGGGAGAGAGTGAGTGTACATGCACAGGCACTGCCGGGGGGGGGGGGGGGAGGGGCAGAAGGGCAGAGAGAGGGAGAGAGAGAATCCCAAGCAGTCTTCACATTCATAGTGTGGAGCCTGATGGGGATTGAACTCAAGAACTGTGTGACATCATGACCTGAGCCAAAACCAAGACTCGGATACTTAACCAAGTGAGCCACAGGTGCCCCAAGAAAATTATTTTTGGTTTTAATCTCCAAACAGTTTATTTTTGTCCATTGCAATGATTTCTTTTTGTCCATTGCAATGATTCTATCCCGTGACATTAACAAGGACTGTCTCTGCTGTGGCTAGAGCCATAGACGTGCAAGGCGACTAGTGACCCAGAATTCTTTTCTGCTTACACGTGTCAGTGAATTCAGCCTGAATTTGTGGTTTGAACCCTCTGAAAACGTGTCCAGCTTCCAAAGCTGGCTACCAACTTCCAAAGCAGGCTTGAAGAATACATTTGAAAAAATTACACCCAAGCATAACTATGAAAACCAAACATCTGACTGTTCCATTTAAAATGCAGAAATTCTGCTCAGTAAAAAACATGTAACACTGAGCAAATAGACAGCCCATCGACGGAGAAAATATTTATAGTACATATGTCCAAGAATGTACAAAGAGTATAGAAAGAATCCCCACAATGAGATAAGTAAAAGACAGATAACTCAGCAGAAAAGACTTGAATAGACAATTCACCCAAGAGGATATCTAAATGACCAGTTGCTACACGCGAGTTCTCCACTTCATTTGTCATCGGGAAAAGGCGTATTAAAGCCACAAAGAGGTACTGCTCTGTGTTCACCAGAATGGCCAAAATCGCACAGATTGGGGACATCAAGTGTGTTGAGGATTTGGAGCAATGTATACACTGCTGATGGCACACCAGTTAGCAGAATCCTTTTGGAAAACGCTCTGATGTTACCTGGTAGACGTAAACGTATTCACGCGTCACGTCCTACCATTTCACTCCTCAGTATGTACTCATCAGGAATGACGACCTGTCTTTACCAAAACCTCATAATAGGCTCATAGCGGCACTACTTCTGTTAGCTGCAAACGAGAATCCACCCCGATGCCCAGTGGCAGGCACACAAATAAAATGAGATATGTTCAAAGAATTGAACATTACACGCCCTAAGAATTAATGATCTGCAATTAAACCCAACAGCGTGGTTGAATGACACACGATTTTTCACAAAAGGCTCTGAATACTAAAGACTCAGTATCTGATCTCTCAGCTGATGCAGAGTACCAGACAGGCAAATGGACTCCATGTTCCCAGAGATCCGGAGAGTGGTCACCCTGTGTGTGGTGAGAGGAGGGCGAGAGGGACTGACTGAAGGGACAACCGGGGCTTCCCTGAGACCTAGTGCTGCGCGGTTTCCTGAGCTCGGTGCTGCTGCAGAGGCGTCTTCACCTTCTCGAGATTCAGCAGACCCTTTGCTTCCCTTCTCTTCATGCTTATCGTATTTCAACATAGAGTTTTAACAATCCAGCATTCCAGTTTCTTGAGTTTTGAATTGTTAAACTCATTTATGTCCATTGAGAGTGATCCTGTTGTTTCACACACGTATGTGACACGTCCTTAAAAGAATAAGTGCATGGCAAAAACAGACACATAGACCAGTGGAATAGAATAGAAACCCCAGAGTTAGACCCACAAACATATGGCCAACTAATCTTTGACAAAGCAGGAAAGAACATCCAATGGAAAAAAGGCAGTCTCTTCAACAAATGGTGCTGGGAGAACTGGACAGCAACATGCAGAAGGTTGAAACTAGACCACTTTCTCACACCATTCACAAAAATAAACTCAAAACGGATAAAGGACCTGAATGTGAGACAGGAATCCATCAAAACCCTAGAGGAGAAAGCAGGAAAAGACCTCTCTGACCTCAGCCGTAGCAATCTCTTACTCGACACATCCCCAAAGGCAAGGGAATTAAAAGCAAAAGTGAATTACTGGGACCTTATGAAGATAAAAAGCTTCTGCACAGCAAAGGAAACAACCAACAAAACTAAAAGGCAACCGACGGAATGGGAAAAGATATTTGCAAATGACATATCGGACAAAGCGCTAGTATCCAAAATCTATAAAGAGCTCACCAAACTCCACACCCGAAAAACAAATAACCCAGTGAAGAAATGGGCAGAAAACATGAATAGACGCTTCTCTAAAGAAGACATCCGGATGGCCAACAGGCACATGAAAAGATGCTCAACGTCGCTCCTTATCAGGGAAATACAAATCAAAACCACACTCAGATATCACCTCACGCCAGTCAGAGTGGCCAAAATGAACAAATCAGGAGACTATAGATGCTGGAGAGGATGTGGAGAAACGGGAACCCTCTTGCACTGTTGGTGGGAATGCAAATTGGTGCAGCCACTCTGGAAAGCAGTGTGGAGGTTCCTCAGAAAATTAAAAATAGATCTACCCCATGACCCAGCAATAGCACTGCTAGGAATTTACCCAAGGGATACAGGAGTACTGACGCATAGGGGCACTTGTACCCCAATGTTTATAGCAGCACTCTCAACAATAGCCAAATTATGGAAAGAGCCTAAATGTCCATCAACTGATGAATGGATAAAGAAATTGTGGTTTATATACACAATGGAGTACTACATGGCAATGAGAAAGAACAAAATATGGCCCTTTGTAGCAACGTGGATGGAACTGCAGAGTGTGATGCTAAGTGAAATAAGCCATACAGAGAAAGACAGATACCATATGGTTTCACTCTTATGTGGATCCTGAGAAACTTAACAGAAACCCATGGAGGAGGGGAAGGAAAAAAAAAAAAAAAAAAAAGGTTAGAGTGGGAGAGAGCCAAAGCATAAGAGACTGTTAAAAACTGAGAACAAACTGAGGGTTGATGGGGGGTGGGAGGGAGGGGAGGGTGGGTGATGGGTATTGAGGAGGGCACCTTTTGGGATGAGCACTGGGTGTTGTATGGAAACCAATTTGACAATAAATTTCATATATTGAAAAAAAATATAAAGATAAATTAAAAAAAAAAAAAAAAAAAAGAAGAAGTGCATGGTTTGCGGGAAAAGCAGGTTGCAAATATCAACCAGCACTGCATTCTTGGCAAAGTTCACTCACGTTGTCTGGGTCTTGTTTGTGAAAGCGTTGCCTAACGTCAAGCTCTGTAAATGATTTCTTTTAAAAATTTTTTAATGTTTATTTATATTTGGGGGGGGGGAGGGCAGAGAAAGAGGGAGACTGAATCTGCAGCAGGCTCCAGGCTCTGAGCTGTCAGCACAAAGCCTGGCTTGAGGCTTGAACCCACGAGCTGGGAGATCGTGACCTGAGCTGAAGTTGGATGCTTAACCGAATGAGCCACCCAGACACCCCTGTAAATGATTTTTAAAGGTGCTTTTATTATTTTATCTTTTGAAGTGTACACACGATAGATCTGAATGGGTTTGAATAATTAGAGAGTTAATGAAATCCGAAGTATATCACCGGTTACTGCCTTGCACATTCCAAGAACCTGAACATGTTCCAACTTAGAACAGCCTGGGTTTATAAAAACAAAAGTGGGTCACAGCATTAACATTCAGTGGGAGTGCAGTGGGAGTCTGATTCCAACTCTGGCATTGCTGGGGCTTGTGATTGATTTTTTTCTTTTACTTGGCAAAAGTTTCTGATGGGCGGAGCATCTAGTAATCCCTTTCATTCCCAAACTGTGTTTCAACTTCCTTTTGGAGCAAGTGCTTTCCTGCTCTAATCACAACTTTTAGCTGAAGAGCAGCTGACATAGAGTGAGCAGTGTCGGCTATTAAATGTGCCCCTAAAGGATCCTCAAAATGAGATTTTCAGCACAGGTTGTTTGGCTTATGTGGTGGACTGTTTGTGTTGCAGAAGGTAAGAGTGAAAAAAAGAAAGCCTTTCCTGTGTTATAAAACATTTTCTGTTCTGCTTTTCACAGTGGTAATAGGAATTTGGCGTAGATTGTGATTTAATTACTGTTCTGTAGCTTAGTGTGTGAGTGGCTTTTGACATTGTTAAGTTTCAAAAAATAGAAGCAGCTTATTTAGGTGATGTGATTATTCATCATGATTTTATTTAATGTAAAAATTCAAAACATGTTTTAATATTTTGAATGCTGTAATATAAGCATTTCCCTTGTAATTATCATAAAACATAATTTACTCTTTTTGCTTAGAATTTTTACCCAAATGCTTTCTGTGAAAGTATGAAGAAGCATATGAACATATATAGAACCAGAACAGAAATTAGACAATAGAAACCTTCAAATCAACTAATGACTAGATTTATCTCAGATATAGATGTTAACTCTTTCTAAAGAAGAATCTCTTTAGCATTTACAACTGTTATTGTCACGGCCTTAAAAGTCTTATAGACAGGCAAGCATTACTTGTACCTTTGGCATGAATATACCATATAAATTTGAAAAAAATGAATATGCAATGTTTATACCATCCAAATATTCTCATGGGTGTTTTCCTGTGGTTGTATTTGAGGTATATTCTAGAAGACCAGTCTAAAGACTATTCTTAAGAGAATAGTGAATATGAATGTAGAAGTTTTTATTTTCTGGCATTAGTAAGGCGATTTCTAGACATATAATTACATTTAATTCTAACACTACTTCTCAATAGATTAAAAAGTTTCTTTGGATGGAATTTGGTTTCTAGTTCATGATAGGAAACTGTGATACTATTTGATTTACTTTTTTTGAATGACATTTTTAAAACAAATGAGTTACCTATCATTCATAAATTTCCAAAACATTTCACGAAGTCAGCAAGTTTTTTTGAATGCTTGCTTCCTGTCAGCCTCTAAGCATTGAAATATACCAACAAATAACACTAAAGCTCTGTCATTGATGGTCTTCAATTTAGAAAATGAAGGCAGGTATCTCTCTTTAATTATATTCCTCAGTCATTTTTTTAAGGTTTATTCAAATATGCTTCATTTTTTTTTTTTCTGAGACACGTAGCGTTTTTAGTTTCACATTCTGATATGCTATTGCTTGATTTATAGTTCAGAAACCTTATATCCAGCCACCTTTGAAACTAGCTATACAATCGTATTTACTGCATATGTAAATATATTGCAGTGTGTATTCAAATGTAAAATATTATTGTATCGGCAAAGAGTTCCAGAACACTCTTAATGCTACAAACCATTACAAACATCTTTTTCTGTACACAAGTGTTTTTGTCTTTTCTTTAGCAGGAGTATGTTCAGTGTTTCAATATTTACATGCTGTTTGCCTAGGCTTTATGTGGACATCATTTGTCATGTAAGGAAGATTTGTTTTCTTTCCAGCCCATGTTTAAAACTCAAGAATTGGGGCGCCTGGGTGGCGCAGTCGGTTAAGCGTCCGACTTCAGCCAGGTCACGATCTCGCGGTCCGTGAGTTCGAGCCCCGCGTCGGGCTCTGGCTTGATGGCTCAGAGCCTGGAGCCTGTTTCCGATTCTGTGTCTCCCTCTCTCTCTGCCCCTCCCCCGTTCATGCTCTGTCTCTCTCTGTCCCAAAAATAAATAAACGTTGAAAAAAAAATTAAAAAAAAAATTAAAAAATTTAAAAAAAAATCAAGAATTGATGCCAAGTTTAATTAAACTGTTTCAGTGATTACAAAGTGGAATTTGAAATTTTAAAATCGGGTGTTATAAAGCATGTATTAAAAATTAAGTAATACTGATGTAAACTCCTTACTTACATAATTGATTCCAGCTGACTCATTTCACCTGTATTTTCTATTTCACCAAAATGTGTTTAAATGTGGCATCCGTTTCTGCTGGTGAATTGGGCGTTAGCACTCTACACGCTGTCGTGAGTCTGACTCTAAATCCGGCTAATTCCTAATAGAGAAACTGTAACATTACTATTTAAAGTATTTAAGGCAATACTTTAGCCTCATGATTTTCCCAAAAAAGCACATGATGCACAAGTGAGTAGAAAAAAATCACATGAATTTTCAGCAGGTGTAGAACTGTGATTTATTCCTTGTTTGCCAAAAAGTTCTAAAACTGGTTTGAAATGCCAATGCCATCAGTCTACCATACCTAACAGAAATTTCACTCAACAAAGTAACCTTACTCATTAAAAATATCCATATATCCTTCAATAGTTGCCTCTGGTTTTATTTCCCATGTAGAAATAAATATGAAATAGTAAATTGAGATATTGAGAAATACCACATTGAATAGTGAATGGTAAATTGAGGAATTGAGAAGACAGTTTGGAACACCAGCACAATCTGCTTTACTCAACCAGTCTTAATGTTTTAGCATTTCATAAATTGCCTCTGTCCTGTTCAGAGTGAACATTCCTCAAAAAATCCTCCTCACTCTAAAGAGGAATGATAGCCCATAGGAAGAATTTATTGGCCCAAGTTTCATGGAGACCAGTTAGTACCTTTTGGATGCAATAGGCTCTCTGCTTTGCCATTGCCAGGTGTGTAGAAACATTAGTTGTTTTCCTTGTAAAACATCGCAGTTGGACGAATCACCACAGGCTGCTAAGAACTGGTCATATTTACAGGACAAAGTTTAGAATAACAGTCCCTCAATCTTACCACATAGTAGTTAGTTTCTGTTTCCTGGAATATATTATGACCAGCTTTTCATGTAGACCGTTTAGACTTCGGGTCTACAAAGTGTATAATCTTTGAAATTAGCCACAGCCCAGAAATTCCTGGCTGAGAAATGTGAATAAATTAAAAGCCTACTAAACCTACTAACATTTTGTTTGGAGAGATGTGGGTGTTACCTAATTCTGGAGGTTTCAAGGGCCAAAAATAATCTTTCAGGACCTAAAATATAGATCAAAGCTAGAGAGATTCTCTTCTATCAGAAAACAAAGTAAAACAATTTTTTGTATATTGTTTCAAGTACAAGATGGTTTCCAACTTTAGAGTTAACCCTCAAATGGAAAAAATAATTGATGTTATCAATCGGAAGAATTACTTATAAATTAATTAAAAGTACTATTTTATAAAGATGTGTATGAATGTTATACACAGTTATGTAATCCAGAAAACTTGAGGTAGTGGCGTTTAATCCCGAACTCTGTGTTTCAATGCCAATATGATAAATAGGAATTCGCCTTCTGCTGTCAAGAAAACTCCAGTTTTTAGAAATAGTTGTGTGATGTTTACCTATATGGTGTGATTTAAAGTTGTGCAGTGTCCCAACTGCTTTCAGTATCCTCTCTTCTTTGAAATGTAGTAGGGGCACCTGGGTGGCTCCGTGTGTTAGGCATCTGACTCTTGATTGTAGCTCAGGTCATGATCTCACAGTTTGTGGCATTGAGCCCCACAGCAGGCTCTGCGCTGACACCTGGGAGCCAGCTTGGGATTCTCTCTCTCTCTCTCTCTCTCTCTCTCTCTCTCTCTCCAGATCTCCCAGCTCTCCCTCTCCCTCTCCCCTTCTCCCCCCTCCCCCTCTCCTCCTCTGCTGTTTGCACTCTGTCTCTCAAAATAACTAAGTGAACATTTAAAAAAATAAATTCTATTTAAAAAAAAATGGTTTTTTAAAAAAGAAAAAAAGAAATGTATTGATTTTACTAGATTCAACAAACCTGAAATTTGTGTGGAATAGCAAATACTCTGAATAAATACTTTAGAATAGTAAAATCCAATAGTATTTACTGCAGTTTTACTGTGAATCATTATAAGCTGAAAAGTTCTCTATTACAATTTCAGTGAGGAAAGGTAGAAACGGATGATGAGGGTGAAGAAAGAGACTAAGGAACTCGGGAAGGTGAGGTGGCCCTGGGGAGGGGAGATCTGATGGGTGAAGCGTGACAGTGAGCGCCATGAGAAGGGTCAGAGCAGATGCCCCGGGAGTGTCACGAGAGGGAGAGGTGTGCCACAGCAAGCCTTGTTTATTTTTAATGTAGACATAATGGGGAATGCATATGCTACTTTTCTGCCTGCACATAATGTTAAACTATGACTCAGTTATCAAGTTTTGTTGAAATTGTTCTTAGCTGAAAATAAGTATGTCCCCCAATGACACATAAATTCTCTTTTGGCCTTTGATAGCTAGGGCTACTGGCCAAGTCTACGTCGATGCACTTTTCTTTGCCCAATCCCTGATTGTTCTACAACCTTTGTACTTTCCCTTCTTCCCAATTACGCCTCCCCGTCACCCCACACACCATTCCTACCTGCCCAGCATGTGAGTTTTTCCCAACCAGTCTATCCTGTGCTCACTAAACTGATGTGCACTTTACCCATAGCTTAACAACTTTAACTAGTTTCAGAATATGGTGCATAAACAAGAGATGATATATTTGGGGTAAAATGTGCTACATTTTAGGGGAAAAAATCACAAAAATAACAAGAGGGTTAAATAGGTTTGAC